>NC_142064.1:81765000-82067500 GCF_059756535.1 Pantherophis guttatus
CAAGCACGTCCCCGCAGCCACAGTTGGACAGTGATGAAGGAGATAAGTGCTGGCTGGATCCTCGGCAGCGGCACAGGGAGAAGCATGCGCAGCAGAGGGGAAGGCGTGCCAGAGATTAGCTGAGTCATTGGACCACACCCCACAGGGTATAAATGTGGGTGTGATGGCCAGTTCAGTTTGTGACGAGCAAAAACTAGAAATAATCCATGATCTCTGCGTTACTGGACTTCTGCCTGCCTTGTCGGACTGCATTTGGACTAATCCTTGTATTGCTGAAACTTTGCCTGCTTTATCGGAATGCTTGCAGTCTAATCTTTGTTTTGTGTGAGTAAAGTCTGAATTGGCAGCTAGCCACCGGGTTGCTGCCAGCTTTATCTTCAAAGATTTTGTCGTGTGGCTTATTAACTCCGGGCCGTCTGTGGGGTGCGTGTGTAGGACGGGGATAGAACAGATTGTTATTGAATGTAGAAAAGCATTCATTTCTAATGTTAGAATATGCCATTTCCAATACATTTTAAATCAGTCCATTTTTTTTCAAGTCTCAAAATATGTTCTCAGTTGATAATAATTTTTACTAAGTGGACAATGAACAAATCCCAACATAAAAATAAAATAGATACACACACACACACACACATATATATGCATTTCACAATGTAATTTATAAAAATGGTTCATCTCAGGACAGTTCCAGCATTTCAGTTTTCCTGATAGCTAAAGATAGTACTACATGAACCTGGTTTTCTAAATTTCTGCTTTATCCACTACATCACACTGAATCCTATTAAAAAAAAAATCTTACATTATGGAAAAATATAACCAAAATAATAAATAAATGTGTTCTTTGGTAAACTGACTCTTTACAGAATTTTTAAAAAGCTTGATTTTTCAGAGTGCTCCTGGACAGTTTATCCAGTGCAAACGTTTAGTTTTTGATCTCTAACTTATACGCCATTGCAGTTTCTGAAGACCTACCATGGCTGCAGGTCTGAAGAAATTAAGTCAGGAACCCTTTTTACTGCGGTGGCGCAGTGTTTATAATGCAGTAGTGCAGGCTACTTGTTGACTGTCAGCTGCCTGCAAATTGGCAGTTCAAATCTCACCAGGCTCAAGGTTGACTCAGCCTTCCATCCTTCTGAGGTCAGTAAAATTGTTGGGGATAATATGCTGACTCTATAAACTGCTTAGAGAGGGCTGTAAAGCACTGTGAAGTGGTATATAAGTCTATTGCTATTGGTAAATTAAAGGTAAAGGTTCCCTTCGTACATATGTGCTAGTCATTCCCGACTCTAGGGGGCAGTGCTCATCTCCGTTTCAAAGCCGAAGAGCCAGCACTGTCTGAAGAGATCTTCATGGTCATGTGCCGGCATGACTAAATGCCAAAGGCGCACGGAACGCTGTTACCTTCCCACCAAATATGGTCCCTATTTTTCTACTTGCATTTTTTACGTGCTTTCGAACTGCTAGGTTGGCAGAAGCTGGGACAAGTAACAAGAGCTCACCCCGTTACGCAGCACTAGGGATTCAAACCGCTGAACTGCCGACCTTTCGATTGACAAGCTTAGTGTCTGAGCCACCGTGTCCCCTATTGTTAAATTACTATTGATTATTTATATGATTTCTAGAATACAAACTTAAATGTCTTGTTCTGGTGGAACCTATGGAAGGTCCCTACCAGTACCACAGTTAATAATGGTAATTGGGACTGGAATTTCTATAAGTGATGCAGTCATAAAGTGTGACATCACTAAGTGACACAATTGTAAAGCATGACCTCACATGACTGTCATGCTTAGCTGTTCTGGCCCTTCTGGTTGCCATCCTTAAGTACAACCTCACATGATCACATTTGCAACCTCCTGTTGGCTTCTCCATTGAGTTCACTTGTCGGAAGACAGCAGTGAAGGTTACAAATGGTGATTATATGACAGTACAACACTGCAGCACTGCAATTGTGAACCAGTCAACCAGCCCCTGAATCATGATCCCATGACTGTGGGAATGTTGTGACAGCTAGAACTTTGAGAACCTGTTATTCCTAGCACTGCTAAACAAGTGTCTAGGACAGTGTTTCTCAACCTTGGTAGCTTGAAGATGGGTGGACTTCAACTCCCAGAATCCTGGGAGTTGAAGTCCACCCATCTTCAAGCTACCAAGGTTGAGAAACACTGGTCTAGGACAACCTGTAGTTTGAAGTTAGTTTCATGTGGTCTTGCATGAAAAAAGAAAGAAAGTTGGTTTTATTTATATTAAATACCATACAGAATGCCTTATAAGAGCTGCAATTATCTTAGCAGTGAAGTTACAAGTCAAAAGCTGGGGCATGGACCATTAACTCATAGAGCTTGAATGTGTCTTATTCTTCCACATAGATTATCCTGGTAATATTCCTAGTATGTGAAAACTATTGGGACATCAATAATTGTGGATTTTATTGGCATGGGAATTGGCTAAAAGAATCATCCTTAGGCTGTTCGCAGGAGAGATCGATATCTGATTGCTGATCTAAGTTATTTTTCAACATTTGAATTCTCTCTTTTTTAAAAAAAATCCTCAAAAAAAAGGCAAGAAGGAAAACATTTGAGCAATGTATTGATAGCTTTTTATTTGGGATTTTTTTTCTACTGTTTTACACATCTTTCCCTCTTCCTTCTTATCTTAATGTTTAATTTTTTAGTTACATTACATTGAACTGATACAGTATGTACATATAAATTTTATTCTTCTAAAGTTTAATATAGTAGCAATAAATAATAAAGTTGCATCTTTTAATCAAGTATTTTACAATGATTTTATCCATTGTCTTAGTTCTTGTTTTTATTCCAAGTTTAGTAGTTTTGTTAACATTATTTCTCTCTGCGGTCTGAGCCAGTGGTGAAATGTAAAGTTTGTTACAACTGGTTCTGTGGGCATGGCTTGGGGGGAGTAATGTGACTGGGTGGGCGTGGCCATTTTTTTTTTTTTTACTTTTAAAAGCATTTTTTCTACAACCTCTTCGGCTGAAGAGGTTGTAAAAAAATGCTTTTAAAAGCCTCTGATGATAAGGCAACTCAGCTGGGATTGTCAGAGGCTTTTAAAAGCATTTTAAAAGCAGAAAAAAATGCTTTTAAAAGGCTCTGATGATCCCAGCTGAGCCATGTGATCATCAGAGGCTTTTCTTTTTTACTTTTAAAAGCATTTTTTCGGCGGAAGAGGTTGTAGAAAAATGCTTTTAAAAGTAAAAAAAAACAGCCTCTGATGATCGCGCGGCTCAGCTGGGCATGGGGGGAGGGGGTTGCAGGGATTTTTGCTACCGGTTCTTCGAACCACCCGCCACCATCGCTACCGGATCGGGCGATCTGATCCGAACCGGGAGCATTTCACCCCTGGTCTGAGCCAAAAAGTATTAAAAAATATTATGAATAAATAGCCATTCAGTTAAGATCTAGGATCACTTTTGAGATTTAGGAGCTGCCTAATTGATCAAGTGCTTCCCTCTTCAATTTCTCATTTTATTTAGAAAAAGAGGAACAGGGATAAGGAGTGTTTTGGAATTAGGGAAAATATCCTGTAACATAAAAGCAATGTTGGATTTGTTCTGAATTCTTGTATAGATTACAAGGAATGTATAATAAATACTGTTTCATATCTGTTATATTATGTTACCTTACTGCTAAAGATGATTCAAACAGTTAAGAGTTACTTCCAGCCAAGTTAACATTAACAAAGATGTTAAACAGAAGGTGAAAAACTAATGTTGTCTATATTTGTGATTGTGTAGCTAAGAATATCAGGCTTCCTCATGCCCAGATGTCAAAACTCTGGTAAATTTTCAGATTGGCATGAAATCGTGAATAATATTTATGATCTACCTTGTAGAAATGTTTCGAAAAGAGCTGCAGTCCTTTAAAACTCACGGAGTACGTTAGTGACAGATTATTTTGATTGGAGTTTAAATGCTTTTTAAACAGAACAGTAATCAACAAAACATTGGAAAGGGGGAAAAAAAAGAACATAAGGACAAAAAAGCTGCATAAAACAGAAATAGCACAAAAGAAAAATAAACATTTGGGAGTATGTATAAATATATTGGCAATTTCACAGAGAGATACCTGGTTTTATTGAATCCTGCTTAAGTAAGTAAAATCATCCAGAGATCCCCATGTAGTTTTCTTGATGGTAATACTATATGGAAACAAATTTGCTATTGTTTTTTGGGTTTGCTTGTTGGTTTTCCAGTCTACCAAACAGCCTACTGTATGAGAAGGTCTCCCATGCAAATACTGATCCTTCCTATCCCAGATCAACTTCAGAACCAAAACAAGATCAGCTAGGTGGTACCACCTGCTAAGATCTATATTCAAACTTTAGATTTAAAAAAAATTATATGTAGAAATAAAATTTATTAGTCTCTCTCTATAATTTTACAGATATAATTAAAAGATAAGATTGTTTAAATATAATTATGAAAGCACCTTTGAGGCTCATTGCTGCTCTGTTAGTTTTTCCACCAATAAATTGTTCACTCCTAGATTGGCTGGCCAACCTTCTATACATTATCCGTATATGGGCATATCTAATTATTTGGAAAAACCAGCTTGCAGCTCATGTGTTTGTATGTTCAATTTCATAGTGTAGCCATGGCCATCTGGTATCTCCTCATACTTAAACAGCCACATCATGCTTTAGAGCTTTATCTGGTACCAGTGTCCACCAGGATTATATTTAGAATCTGTGTTCTCCTTATTTTATATGACGAGAAAAATATTTTTCTTTAACAGATTTCAACGTTAATCCTTAATGCAAGAATGTATTGAATTATTGTAAATTAAACTGAATTTAATTTATTATAAATGCAATGCAATATTATATGGAAGGGAGGGAAGGAGGGACATTTTGAGAATCCAGCTGAACACAGCTTTAGTTAAAGCATCTTTCCCTTATAGAAAAATTTAAATATTTGGAGGTTCTATTTAGATGTAAAAGTGATGAAGGTGGAAGGAATTTCACTACCTTGATTATAAAAATAATAAAGGTGGGATATCAATAAATAATTAAATAAAATGAAGTCATAATGGATGCTTATAACTAAGAAAAGAAATGACTGCATTAGGTATTTCCACCTATCTCTTCAAAGTAAAAACCAGTGTTTCTTCATATGTTATAGCTATTCTATTTGTGCTGCAAAAATCCAGATGACCACTAGATGGTAGCCAAGATGTCTTGAGAATTTTATGGCTTTGCTACCATTCCCATAATCATTCAGACTTTTGAAGCTCAACTATGGTAGCCCTACAGAAAGTTATCTTCCTGTGGTTTAGAACTTGTTGAAGGACACTGATTTTGAGGTCCTTGCTAATGTAAGAATACATTCTTCCTCTGTATGTTGTTCATTTTCCTCTGCATTTACTGGCAAAGTATCGCATTCTTTTTTTTTTCCTTGTGAGCCCTCTATATGATTAGCATATTAAAGAGACTTGAGTGAACAAAGGTGTGGCACAACAAATTAACAGGCCTAAGGGAAATGTTAATTAAATGTAATGTGAAAGGATTCTGCAGCTGGAATATTGGTTAGCTGTTTGTGCAGGTGATCAGCAAACAACAGGAAGCAAAAAATAGTAATTCAGATTTCACTTTTCAAAATGACACTTAAGGATATGACAGTCCCTGAAGGATGATGATGCTTGATGATGATGATAAGGAATAGCTTGGCTTGTTAAAACTCATATCAAAGCAAAGGTGAATTTTGTAATTCCATCATTTTTCTCATTACTAGATTAAAATCTGAGCGGTATCTTTACCTTTTTGTTTAGATTATACTGGACAACATTTTTTCCCCAAAAGCTTTGCTTCCTGATAAACCTTTGGTGATTTTGATAGACCTTTTCAAACAGAATATGAATATAATTTCGAATGACTGTATCAAGTAGGAATTTTGAGAAATATGAAGTTAACTTTTAATGATAATCACTTAATGTTTCCGATGAATTCAACAGGTCCAAAAGTGTTTTGCTGCTGATTTTAATTTGTACTCAGTGTCCAATAAATCGAACAATAGTCAGCTACCATTGATGGATTCCAGTTGCCCTGATACTATTTTTCTGTTTTGGGAATGTCCTGGTGAAACCTTTCATCATAGTCATTACTGACTGCACCTGGATTTTCAGGAAAGAAGTTCAAGCATGAATGCAGAAAATGAATGTTCAGTGACATATTAAACGTCATGATCTTGTATGCGGTAAGACGTTTTTTCACTCAGCTGAATGGGTGACTTAATTTGGCTCTGTGTAATTGCCAAGAAAATTCTCAACCACCTCATTGCTTTCCAGGTAATTTTCTCTGGCCCCATTAATAGATCTTCAAACCCTTATCATTCATGACATCTCTGATCTGTGGACCAACAGGAATGCCTTCCTTAATGTTGGCATCAGTTATTCTTGGAAGTATCTATCTTAAATAACGAAAACCTTTGCCTTCCTTGGTCATTGCTTTCGTGAAATTTTTCATCAGTCCAAGTTTTATGTGAAGCTTAGTTCTCCAGCTCTAGATAGAGAAATAATGTTTCCCATTCAACCACATATTAAATAACATATTTCCCATTCAATATGTATGTGTATTTCCAATACACATGAAGAAGTAGTATTTCCCATTCAATCTCATATCTTATTCTAGCTAATTCACCACCCTCCATTATGAGTCTATGGAGATTCTCAATCATCCAGGCCATGGTTGTCCCAATGGTGCTTTTTCAAAAGGCAACTGGCCTTGAAGACATTTAGCTTATTATCCAAGAAGCTTCTTTAGTTCTGACTGAATGGTGGAGGATGGAAGGATTTATATTCCTTGCAGTCATCTGGTCATTAGCACTCTTTCTGAGAGTCATTGAGGCCACTTGGAGGCTTATCTGTGCCCTCAGGGTCACTTGAACAGTGCAGATGGTGTGGACAACATTTATGATACAGTCCTTGAAGCAGTTCCAAGAAGGTACCACACCCATTTGCACTATTCAGGTGACCCTGAGGGCACAGGTAAACTTTCAAGCGGCCTCAATGACTCTCAGAAAGAGTGTTAATGACCAGATGACTGCAAGGAATATAAATCCTTCCATCCTCCACCATTCAGTCAGAACTGAAGAAGCTTCTTGGATGAGAAGTGAAACAACTTCAAGAAAAAATAAAGAAAGCCCAGTTGTCTTTTGAAAAAAACACCTTTGGGGTCTTCCTTATGAAGATCATCTCATAATTCCTCCAATGATGATGGACTTCTGTCCAACAGTTTGGTCACTAGAACCTGTTATCTGAGCTAAGGAAAACTAATTTACAGTTAGGATAGGGAGAATATTTTAGAAGAGTGGTCCCCAACTTTTATGACTTGTCGGCCCAGCGGAGGGAGGGAAAGGGTAACTGGGCCACACATGCACATGAATTAATGATGGCTCCCAAACCATCAAATCAGAGATAGGAAGACAATACAACATTCAGCAATTATTACCCTTCATCTTTGCTCTTCTCATTGCTTACTCCATCTGGACTGGTAGTAGAAGGGCGAGGACACACAAGATCAGAAGGTTTCAGGGACTGGTGAGTCTCTATTCAAGTATGGACATCACACAATTCACAAGTGGGCTCAATAACATTTATGAACAGCAGGTAGCGTGAGGTGAAAATCTAGAAGTCAGAGGAATGCAAATGATTTCTAGTGACTGGACAAATTGTTTTAGGTGCCCTGCATATTTCTGTACTCCTCCATCAGTGATAAAGATAAAATTAATTATGCAAAATGAACAAAAATCTGCTTAATTTGCATAATTTATGCAAGCAGCAAGATTCAACTTGCTCAGTGGAGAATTTGGATTTTCTTTTTTACTGTTTATTTTAGTTTTACAAGCCTGTAGATAGATCATAAAAAGACAATCAAGGCAGACCATCTGGTGCAAAGAGAAAAGGAAAAAGAAGAGGAGGAGAAAGGCAATTCAAAAAACAATATTTCCAGTTCTGATGTTAAACTGAAAGTGCAACTAAGGTTATAAGAATAAGATTTTTAAGCACCCCAATAAATGTGGAAAAACCCCATATATTTATCCCTTCCTTTTTTATTGGTGTGTGTGCACATACACAAGGACGATTTAATCCTGAACAGTTTCTTGGGACAAATGTCTCTGTTTGAAGCAGTTGATAAATAGGTCAAGTTGACATAATGACTCCCCAAAATATTAGTGGTGTGTCCACTACTTGTTCTGGATATCAGATGCCACCTCATGCCACTATCGCTTAGTGCCAATCTGTCATGAACTCTAGGAGGTGGACTGGATGGGAAGGAGGGAGGTTTCAAGGGAAATTAAAAGTTCACTGTATCTCCCTGAGATGTGGCTTCAAGGTCAATTGATTGCGAATGGAACCAGCTGCATACCAATCTCCACTTGAAGTGACCGTTCTAAACACATTTTCTTTGAATTTGATTGGACATGGGACAGCAAGGGGAAGCACCTAAGGGAAGGAAAAGTTAGACTTGGTGATTTTGGCGCACACTTTTAAATTTTGGCTTTGCATTACTGTAATTCATTTGATTTCTAGTAAACTATATGTCAGCTTTGGAAGCCATATTAGGCCGGAAGCTTCAATGCTGCCACCTTCTCATGTGTGGGAAAGTAAGAGGGGGGATTTAGTAGAGGGATTGTCTTTAGACATAATAGCATTCTTCCTGTCGGTCAAGGTCAGGTCGATCCTGCATCTGGAGAAGGAGTGGTCGGAGTTCTGTCTCAAGATGGGACGGATGGTGATTGGAGCATGTGATCGACTGAGGAGTGAGGGGATGGTTTTGGGGTTTTAGATTTACTGAGGGAAAACCCGGACCTCTCAGATTCGCATTTTCCCAGATGTGCCAGTTTACCTATTCTAGTAAATAGAACTTTGAAAAATGCTTGCTTCAGAGTTTTTACTTGGAGTTGGGGGGTTTTCTGGAATGCTGACACTATACCTTTCTCAACAAATGGAGTCAAGGATTGTTTTTACTTAGAAGTTTAACCTGAGACAGGTATGACACTGGATTTCTTTCTCTCTTTTTGGAATATATGTTTTATTGGTACATTTTTTCTATAAAAACATAAAAAATTCCATGTCTATCTGAACAGTGTGTTGTCTGGGCATACTTAATTTTGAGTAAAGGTACAACAATAACCATAATCATACTAGCAATCTTAATAAACATAACAATATTAATCATAAAATAATAAAACAATTAATTTGTGCATCTTACAATATTTGCAATACAATTTTTCATTATCTCTTTGAATTCTTTTTAAATTCTAACCTCTGTTTTTGTTAGTTAACCAATGGTAAAATATAACCCATGTTAAATAGTATTCTGTTCTTCCTTTTCTTTTATCTTAAGTGTCAATCTATCCATCTCAGCACATTCTAATATTTTTTTTTATTACACTTTCGTCTGTCGGGACCTCTTCATTTTTCCATTGTTGGAAAAGCACTATTCTTGCTGCTGTTTATACATGCAAAATTAAATATGTATTCCCTTTATTTTACTTTTCTGGTAGTATCCCCAGCAGGAATATTTCTGGTTTCAAATCTATGTGTAGTTTTATCATTTTTTAAACCAAGTATGTATTTTAGTCCAATATTTTTTTGCCTTTGGGCATGTCCACCACATATGATAATATGAACCTGGTATCTGATTACATTTCCAATATTTAGCTGATAAGCTTTTAAACACCTTTGCTAGCCTCGCTGGTGGTAAATGCCATCTATAAAACATTTTGTATAGATTTTCCTTATAGGCCGTTGACATTGTTAATTTACAGTTTCTATCCCACAATTTCTGCCATTTGTTTATGAGTATTCTATGAGTATTCTATTGAGTAACCAAAGTTTGTAGCCCATCTTATCATTGTTTCTTTCACTTGCTCTTCTTCCTTTTTAATACTCGTAAGTAGCTGGATTTTTTTCCATAGCTTGACCTTCTTTTTGATTCTACTGAAATTTCATTGGGCTGTGACTTATGGGGAGAATAGCTGATACAGCGATGACTTCGTAACAATTCCAGCATAATAAAAACTGGTGATATAACTTGACAGTCTTCTGGAAGCAGGAGAAGTACAAAATGGGTGGTACATTACTTACAATCATCTTCCAGATTATCTGCACTTTAAGTGTGGAAGGCAGAATGAGAAAATAGAGCAGGAGTTTCCACCCCCAGGCCCTAGCCCACTACCGGGCCTTGGGCTGTTCGGAACCAGGCCACAGAAATGGCAGGTGAGTGCTTGTGTGTGCATGAATACCCACTTGTGCTAGTAGGGTGACTGGGTGAGCATGTGCACGTGCCCTCCATTTGCGCGAGGGGCATGCATGCATGCCTGTTGCTCATGCAGAATCATCTCCTCCCCTCACTGGTTCATAAAGCCGGACAGGTTGGGAAACTCTGATAGCTTCTTATTAACTAACTTGGTTTTTCTGTCTTTAACAGCAGCCTGCTCTGTTAAAATTAAAGAGATGGATCATATCTCTTGAAAACTTTTTCATTTAGACTTTACTACTGAGGAAGGCCTTTTTTTTCCTTTCACTGTGTTTTATTAATGAAATAAAAGTTCATCCAGATATCATTTCAGGGAGTAATAGATGTGTAGGGATACAACTAATGCTTAGTCAAAGAAATATAAATTGTTTTCCGGCAATGTAAGTGTCCCTAAGAAACAAGAAGTTGCGTTCTCAAAACATGCAGTTCTTTTTCTCACTCTATTATCCCAAAAATTCAGAATCTGACTGAGTCAGACAGAGAGTATAACTTAGAATTTTTTTTAAAAAAAATATTTCTAACTAGAACTTGGGAGTGTTTTGCTCTTCTGGCCTATCTGTATGACTCAGCCGTCAAACAGTTTTACAATGAAGACACTTGCAATTGCAATTTTAAAAACAGGAATAAAAGCTAAATTCACCACAGAAAACATTCGGTCTCCAGTAAGGCAACAGAGCAAAAATAGTTTCTCCATATGGCCAAAGATGCCAAATGAACAAAGCATTGTATTCTTCAGTCTGTATGTAGCTCATCTCAGCTGAGCTTCCACTAGGGCTGAACTCATAGAAAAATATCTCCACAAGATCTGAAAGAACACAGAGATGGGGAGAAAAAGAACTTGTCTATAAATAGCTTTTCCCTAAATTGGTGAGCTCAAATATATTGAATTATTATTTCCATAATTCCCATTTTATAATACCTATAATTCATAGATTCTAGATTACAAATTTTACACATTTTGAGAGAAAGATGTAAATTGCCTCATCTTGAATAACTAGAAATTACAATTAATTTTAAGGTTCAACATATCTGAAGAATAGAATAGAATAGAATAGAATAGAGTAGAGTAGAGTAGAGTAGAGTAGAGTAGAGTAGAGTAGAGTAGAGTAGATTAGAGTAGAGTAGAGTAGAGTAGACTGGACTGGACTGGACTGGACTAGACTAGACTAGACTAGACTAGACTAGACTAGACTAGACTAGAATAGAATAGAATAGAATAGAATAGAATAGAATAGAATAGAATTCTTTATTGGCCAAGTGTGATTGGACACACAAGGAATTTGTCTTAGGTGTATATGCTCTCAGTGTACATAAAGAGAATAAAATACATTCATCAAGAATAAAAAGATACAACACTTAGTGATAGACAAGGTTACTAATAAGCTATCAAATCGTACTAGGAAACAAATAAAAACAATATAAATTGAAATATACAAGAAACATGGTTATAGTAATAAGTGAAAAGAGATAGATACTAGTAAGGAAGAGAAGAATAACAGTAATACAGTCTTAGTAAATTATTTTACTAAGTAAAATGAAGGACTGTCATTTAGCAAAAGCTGCTCTAGAATATTATGGGGCCAAAATAAAGAATAAGAATTTGTTCAATGAAGGGTTTCCAGAAGCAATTAGCAACTGCTGGAGTTTTGTAGACGGGGTAATACAGCTCCGTAGCGTTCATCCACCAACGTCTATCCATAACTTTTATCATGTACAGGTAGCTCTCGACATACAACATTTCATTCAATGACCACTCAAAGTTACAACAGCACTGAAAAACTGACTTATGATGTTTTTCACACTTACAACCATTGCAGCATTCCCCATGGTCATGTGATCAAAATTCAGATGCTTGATAACTGGCATGTATTTATGATGGTTGCAGTGTCCCAGGTCATGTGATCACCTTTTGCAAACTTCTGTCAAGCAAAGTCAATGGGGAAGCTATTCACATTCACAACCATGTTACTAACTTAACAACTGCAGTGATTCACTTAAAAATTGTGGTAAGAAAGATCATAAAATGGGGCAAAACTCACTTAACAACTGTCTCACTTAGCAACAGAAACGTTGGTCTCAATTGTGGTTGTAAATCAAGGACTACCTATAATAATTCTATTCTGTTACAACTTAGATTCATAAATGGGATTCCATTTATAGACATGGTCACTTAGAAATCTGAGAAGGAAAAGCATCCAGAGAACCAAGTTAAGGGGAAAAAAAGAAAGTATAAGGAATATTTTTATATAGTTTCTATTGGATTTATTGAAAATATTGGCAAAATTGCAAAAGACCTCAAGGTGTGGCTATATTGCATGTTGGACAGTTGTTCTACATTCATTCCTAAATAAGAGTAAAGACTGAAATTATGTTTCAAGCATACATTTTCCCCGCATTCTAATATCATACATTGTGAGTCTGTTTTCATTGGCTAAGTTATTCACAGTAATAAACTGCAAAGCATATTTTAATGACATTTCTGTACTGTGGAATTCCCTTCTACGTATTTTTGCAAATGAACTCTGCAGGGAATAAAATTATTGTTGAACTCTGTGGTGAAAAGCCTCTGTGATGATAATTAAAATAATAACATTTCTCATCCCTCTTGCCTTCTTGTTCCCGAAAGAAAATTAACACGAAATAGAAAAAGTAATATAGTGGTTAGAATGAAACTACTTTCTCCTGCCAAATTTCATTCTGATTTAATAAATTGCCCAGCAATAACTATAAAGAATAGCATCGGTGTCATCCAGTAGATAAGCTGGACTGGTATTTTCCACCTTGAAATAGGTTTGAATGGTTGTTTGTTGACTGTACCATGAGGCTAATCATGATTTCCTACTCCAGGTGAAGCAAAGAAGACATGACATTTCTTTCTGTTCTTCAGTTTTGGAATTGGTGTGTGGCCAATGTCTAGGTCTCCTGGCTGCCTCCATGGTTCAAGTGCAGGAGATCATAGCAAAATGCTAATGCCTTATATTTATATTCTGTGGGGTTCCTTGGTGCTCTCTGAATTTGGTTGTTTTCTTGCAGACATTTCATTACTAAACTAGGTAATATCATCAAGGCTAGTTTTGATTGTTGTCAAAAGATTGGCAGGATGGAAATTGGCGAAAAACACCATCCATATGGAGCTTTTATAAATGTAGAGTTCTTACCTCAAGATCAAAATATGAAGAAAGAAGTAATATTATTAAACATGATAAAATGCTGATCAAGAAGGAGCTTAGGTAGATTGTAGAAACAGCCAGATTGGCAAGAATCACTTCAAGGTACAACCTGTATCTTCTCAGGAGGTCATTGAGGATACAAATATGGTCCATGTCCCTTGAGTGGTTGTGTTGTGGCCCGCCAGCGGCCTGCGCGGATCGTGGCTGATCCCGACGACGAGGAGGCTGGTGTGGTGTCGCGCCAGCAGCCTGCACAGCCGGCGCTCGCGTCGGACAGCGAGGAGGCTGAAGAGGATGTGGTGCCAGAGGCAGAGACTCAGCCAGGGCCGTCAGGACCTCCAAAGGTTCCTTCAAGTGGAGATAGCGAAGTGGAGGAGCTTCTCCTCAATGCTCGAGCACGCAGGGCTGCCAAAAGGCAGGAGTGGCTACTCAGGAGGAGGAGGTCTCCTCGAGAGTAAGGCTTGAGGATAATTGGCCACTCCCTTAGCCTATTTAAGTCACACGCCTTTAGTAAGTTTCTTGCTAGAAACAACTTGTAATTATCATCAGAGCATTTTTGGAAAAGTCTTATCGTATTTTGTTTTCTGGGCTGGTAGCCAACCTTTGCCAGACTTTGGTTTATTCTTGCTACTTAATAAATTTGATAAGGACCATTGGTGTGTGCCAATATCCTCGGAAATCCAGAGCTGGGGCAGAACACATTGTACAGCACCAAAGATACACCTAGGAGTTTCAAAGCACCGAAGTGGAACTTGTAGACTCCTACTTATCTGCTTTTCCCACCCAATCACTTGATGCTTTGCTTTTTTGCAGACAATGTAAAGAAAATATCTGATTGAAAGCATTTGGCGTCAATGCTCAGGGAGACTAACAGAAGAAGGAGCAAGTGGTATAATAGCCTTTGGCAGCACGATGGATGAATCCCTTGTTTCTTTGCTAACACTATGTTTTCTTGCTTCCTTGCTAACCACATTTCTTCTTGGTTTCCATTAAGTTTATTAGAGCAGTTCTAACTTTAAGTGCTGGAAAAGAACAGAAAGGAAAGTGAGCTTCTTCCAGCTTCCTAATGGCCACAGAGACCCACGCTTGTTTGTTACGCAGTATGTTTATCAAGAGTAATTCGGCAGGTTTTTTTTTTTATAGCTGTTGTTAAGCACAGTACCAAGCTGCTTGGAAACAATTATAAATGACAAAAGTATTGTCCTGGCTCTTCTATGAATAGAACTGTCATCTCTCGGGAGAATGTAAAGATAGATGTAAAATAAAAACAAACTCACAGTGGATTTTTTTTTCCCAGGCTTTGCCATGAGATAGATAGGCCAAGCATAACAGCAAATTGGATGCTGGTTCAAACTATCCTTCTGTCCTTCCCTGCTGTCTCGCTCGCTCACTTCCCTTGTTGGAAAGATGTTATAATCAGTCATACGAGAAGAGCCCAAGGCCTCCTGAATCTAGCATCCTGCTTCCCACAGTATCTAACTTGCCCAAGCTGACATCAGGACAGATTTTCCTCCCCCACTACCACCACATACCCCATCCCCATCCTAAAATGTTTTTAATCTAAGGAATTTGGCCAAGCCTTTTCTTCATTTTCTCAGTGAGAAGAGACAAAATAGCTGGGTTGACAGTGGATTGATATAGAGGAAGAGACAGCATCCTGTAGGACTAAGAGCAGAATTCCCTCCTTGAGATGGCTTCTTCTTACAACTATGACTGCTGACTAGGGTTAGATTTTTAATAACTCAAGGGGTGAACATCTCTAATATTCCTGCCTTTTCCACACAACAATGCCCCTGTGGCAGTGGTGGGTTGCCCCTGGTTCGGACCAGTTCGCAAGAACCGGTAGTAAAACCAGCGGAAGACCCCGCCCACCGCCCCGGATGTCGTCATTGGGGATCTGCACATGCGCAGAAGCAAGGTGCATGCACGAGCGCTCCCGTTGCAAACCGGTAGTAAAGGTAAGTAGAACCCATCCCTGCCCTGTGCGGTGAGTTGGGCTGATAGAGAAAGAGAGAGAGAGTGACTGGTCCATAGTCATCCAGCCAATGTCTATGCCTAAGGCAGGACTATAACTCACAGTCTCCTGGTTTCTAAATCAGCACTATAACAAGGAGACCAAACTGGGTCTCTATGCCAATAAGGGCTAAGTGATTGAAACAATGCTGCAAAAGAAGTTGAAGTTCTTTTGAACATCGTACACACACACACACACACACACTCACACACACAGGGTGGATCTTGCACTATGATTCTACTTTCACCAGTTTGATGGAAACATCAAGTTCTGAAATGCCTCTATTTGGGTATATGGACATGGCGCATCTTAGCCAGCAGGACAGAAGAAAGTTTGCAGGTTGCAGGAAATTAAGTGTTGGGACCTGAACAAAACCTGATTTCGTAGGAAATCAGATTTGAGGAAAGAGACATCAGCATTGCCTATAGTTCCTTGCTTCTCATCATGCTCACTAAATGTGAAACAAATTGCATAAAAGCATAATACCAGCTAGAGCATAGAAAAGTTCAAATAGTGTAAGATTGGAAAATGTGGAGACACCTGGCCTGCCAAGAACTGTCAAAAGTCGTATACGACTGAATGGATAACATCATCATCTTCATGCATATCATTACATGAAGTAATTTATGTATTTATTTATTTCTATCCCACCTCTATTATTTTTGCAAGTAGCTGAAGGTGGCAAACATACCAAAGATACCTTCCTCCTCCTATTTTCCCCACAACAACAATCCTATGAGATAGATTGAGCTGAGAGAGTGTGACTGGTCCAAGGTCACCTAGCCAATTTTCATGGCTAAATGGGATTAGAACTCAGGGTCTCCTTTTTTCTAGCATGGCGCCTTAATCAAACTGGCTGTTTTTATGAATATTCAATGAATGTTTTCATATTATGTGTGTAGAGTGAAGAGCCTGTAGCTCTCCAACTGCTATTGAAATTCAGTTCCTGGTATTCCTTACCTAGTTGACCACAGTTTTGGAACTTCCATATCTGGAAGGCCTCATATTGCCTTTCTCATACAGTATATGCTTTTACAGTCTTTTATTTTTTATTATTAACAAAAATTTAATAATAATAATAACAACAACAACAACAACAACAACAGTAGTAGTAGTAGTAGTAGTACCAGTAGTAATAAAAATTAAAGATGCCAGAATTGAAGAAAAAGAACAACTATGTGATTATGGATGAAACATGTAACAGTGATACCCATTGTCATTGGGGCACTTCAGTGGTGGGTTGCCCCCGGTTCGTACCGGTTCTATAGAACCGGTAGTAAAACTGGCGGGAGGCTCCGCCCACTGACCCTGACGTCATCAAAATGCTTCTGCGCAAGCGGCCCCATTGCGAACTGGTAGTAAAGGTAAGTAGAACCCACCCCTTGGGCACTTGGTACCATATCCAAGAATTTTATAAGATACATCAACAATTTGCAGCTTCCTGCAATAACACCAGCGAAACTGCAAAAAACTGTGCTACTTAGAACATCGTACATCTTAAGAAGGTACTTGGTTAATACCTAGGACACTGGCAGCAACCCATATCAACCATTAGCATCAGTCAGTGGTATTTGTGATGCATTTTTGAATGTTCAGTTGACTGAATTTCATGTTTAATGAATAAAGTATATAAAAATTAAAAATATTTATTTTTAATAATAATTTTATTATTAACAGACCCACTCCTGGGAATAAAGGGCACTGAAAATAAAATTTTAAAAAATCTCTGAGGACTTAGGATAGCGCTATCAGTAAAAATGGAGAGGGGGGAAATCCCTTTCCCCACTTTTACTTTTTTCTTTACCTCACAGTGAGTAACAATAACCAGCCCTGAACTCAAATATTTACTTAGAAGTAAACATGATTCCAATTAAATTTGCCATCTGTTCCTTATTTATGAAATTCAAAGATTTGTAAGATGCACCACCATAGCTTGGATAAACAGCTTATATTTCATACACGGAGTATATATTCTAATAAAGCACTGTTAATATTTTGATCTAGGCAATAGATTTCTCTAATGTTCTCAGAATGGGGTCTCTCCTTGGGAGCTATTAAAGTGACAAGCCAAATGGGGATGAATCCTATGTAAGTATTTATGGAATGGTAGTAAGAGTGGGTGGGGGGCCCAGTAGAGAGAAGGAAGTTTTTCAAGTTAAAAGTAATTTTTCAGCCCTCATGTTGCTCTGTATTTCAAGCCTGGTATTTTCCTCTACCCAGGCTGCTCATTTCACTTTTTTTTTTAAGCAACACTTGATTTGCATAGTAATTACAAAGTTTAACAAATAGCTTTAATGTCTGTAAAGAATGTATACTCCATTTAAATTACTGTCAGCATTTTCATTACACAGCTTTGAAATGCAACTGGGGATGGAAGAGGAGGGGAGAGAAAAATAAACCTTTTCTACCCTAATGTTTCTGAGCTTAATATGCTAAAGTTTCAGAAGATAAGGAACACTTCTTTAGCTTCACTATAGAAGCAGTGATCATTAGGGACTTCCAAACCCTTATTCATAAATAGTGATTAGCTATGATTTAACCATAGGGTGCAATGCACCAGCACCAATACCAAACAAGGGCCAAATTGGAAATGTTAATATATTAAATCAGCGCCAATACTACTAAAATGAAGGATCATCTTTAATTTTTTTTAAAATGCTAAGAATTCAGCTTCCTTAATTTTTTTTCTGATAGAAGTGTCAGAAGAAAATACAGATTTTCTAAAACAGAAATAATAACTCAGGCATGAAGAAATTTAATTATGTCAGTAAAGTACAGAATGTTTGAAGAAAAAGGCTTCAAGGAGTGGTGCGATGGGGGTTTATTTATCTTTTATTTTCCTCTCTATTTAATTTGTTCATCCGTTCTTTTTTTGGAAAGGAATAATGTACAAGCTGGAGTTTAAGTAAAGCTGTGCTGAGTCATTTTCCTCCACTTTCCTGAAAGTTTTCTTCCATTCAGAAAAACACTCTTGCTTCAGAATTGGAATTCCTTTTGATGATTTTTATTTTATTTTACCATTACAAGGTGGTGACAGATCCTCCCAGTATTTTCCTTTTCCATTAAACATCTCTCTATTATGCTCATCATTTTCAGATTCCTTTTTTAACCAAATAAAATCCCCTGAAAAGAGTTCCTTCAGAAAATCTTTTCTTAGGAATTCAGATGTCTTATGAGTTCAGGCATCTAGGAATGGCACAACTCCTGAAATAATGATTGCCCAATTAGGGTAGAATTATTGTACTCATAGCAGTTCGAAAGCATGCAAATGCAAGTAGATAAATCAGTACCACTTTGGAAGGAAGGCAACAGTGTTCCATGAGCCTTGGCATTTAGTCATGCTGGCTACATGACCACGGCAATCTCTTTCGACAATGCTGGCTCCCTCGGCCAAGAAACAGAGCTGAGCACCTCCCCCTAGAGCAGGGGTGGGTTCTACTTACCTTTACTACCGGTTCGCAGCGGGAGCGTGCATGCGCAGGTCAGCCATGATGACATTGTGGTGGGTGGGCGGAGCCTCCCGCCGGTTTTATTACCGGTTCTATAGAACCGTACTGAACCGGAAGCAACCAACCACTGCCCTAGAGTTGGACATGACTGGACAGGGGAAACCTTTACCTTCATATATACTCTGGCTTACACAAAGGTTTCCTTCTTTGAAAACAAACTGAGAATAACTTATGTGCATCACATTGGATGAAAATGGGGGGAAATGTGGGGAAAACATTTGCATTGATTTTATAGTGAGTTACAGCTGAAGTTCAGTGGTTTTCAAGACAGTGTTTGCCCATCTTCATGGAATCCATTTCTCATCATTACTGTGTTGGCACGACTGCATGTGTCCAACAGAAAGTCTTCAAGTTTCAGGGAATTCTAGGATAAATTCAGAATGCATATCTTCATATTAGCATCATGTTATTTATGGGGATTGCTAATTATTCCAGGTAAATTAAGAGTGCCTTCTAGAATATATCCATTTCCTATTGCTGTTCTTTGCTAGAAAAGGTCCCCAATTCTTTGGAATTAACTGCTATTACTGTGCTTCTCAATGAACAATCCACAATAAACTCTAAAAAATTCCCAGGGAAGCTGAGAACAAGAGTTTAAAAATTGTCCTCTGTGAGATTTTTTAAAAATAACCCTATTAGAATCTGCATCTTAATTACCTGTTGGAGGAGTTTTTTGTGTGTGGAAAGTTCCACTGCTCACAACAATGGCAAATATAAATGGTTGGGTTTTGGGAGGGAAAGAGTAGTAGTAACTCTAGCTAACATTAACTCAGAACTACTTCACGATTGCTCTGACTTGGTAGAAATCAGTCCACTACATGGTGATTTACTTTTAAGTTCAAAGTCTGCTGAAAGTGATGTTATCATCCTCCCAAATTTGAATGTAAACTTAAGAGTTTTCATTACTAGTGTAAACCTTTCATGTAAACATATTTACATTGTATTGTTAAATGTTAATATCAATTCACACAAATTTAATTTTAATTTTTTGGAGTGTTGCCTCTGTGCACCAGTCACAAACTAACAGTGGTGCTTATCCTGAGAGTGGCAGAATATCCTTGATTTAAATCAGTTTACAGAATTTATGATGTTGGGTGAACTATGGGGAAAATATCCAAAGACAAAAGAAACCCTAGAAAGTCAGTAGTTATGGAGCTACTCTGATGGCATTCTTCAGAGCAGTCTTTAGATATGAGCTTGAGTAAGCAAGGGAAATCATGAAGATGATTGAGGAGGAAGATTCAGATCTTGCATAGATGAGTGCTGACTGAACCTTGCATGTGATTGAACCCATGACTATTCAGGGTGAGGACAGAACAGAGATTGTTCTCAATGACTCCATGACTCAGAATTGTGCCTGGGAAGATGCTACATCATTACAACTAAAGTGCAGGCTGTACTACCCCCTACTGCAGAGTCAACAGGTGTAAACTAGACTGATCCAATAATGTTATTTCTAGGAGGCATAGTCAATGAAGCCAATTGACTCTTTGCATACCTGAGATACAATTCAAAGTGCATCTGAACATTGTCACAATTCCCATGTTAGTGTCACTGATCTCTGTTTCCATCAGTTGGATTTGCTATGTAGATTCAAGTCATCACCGAGTTGATCTGCTCTTCCTTCATTGTCTTTGCCTGAATTTGCAAGTACGTTTATCAGGTGCTAGGATCCATCTCCAAAGTGGAACGGCCTTAAGAATTAAGGGCATGAGGATGTAAGGTTTTCCAATATATTTTTCCTGCTTGGTATACCGCATACTGCAATGATTGGAGGCCTGCACCTTAGGGACCTCAGTGTGATGTTATAAAATGCATTATAAAATGAAGATGGAAAGTATATTTTAAACTGGTTTTTTTCCACAGATAAAACCCACAGAAAATAAGTTCCTGAATATATCTTCATTTGTATTCTTAATTCCCAAGGACTACGGGTAACAGCCATCAAGTTGTTATAGCTGATGGTTGGGCAAACTGATTATGGAGGAAGCCTTGGTTTTCTCCAAGCAAAACTTTCTTGGACAGGTTCATTTATAATGCTCAAATAGAGTGACCTTCCGGTTTCACTTAATGGCCCCAGAATTGCGGAAAATATGACCTGACATTTTCATATGGGTGAGCTATTGAATTATACCTGGGAATACAATAGCATAATTTTATTTCAGAGCCTAAGTGAAACTGATAGTCCAGCAGATTAAGATGTAAAATTCCTGTAGAAAATTAAGTTATTTATAATCTGATGCATATATCCTTGCTTTTTCTGCCACATAATAAAATTATTTTATACGGTACAATAGCTGGGTTCACCGAGGATGCTGACACCATGTTGTACAGAAGTCAAGAACTTCAGAGGACACTTGTCATGACTTTCAATCTTTTCCATTTTGTCAAGACAACAATAAAACAAAAAACTCTCCTCCTCTGACATCTAGATCTGTAGCAATTATAAATGTATTCTATTTTTTAAAAAAACACAGAAATATACTTGGTACACTTAATGAGCACTATCATTTATCATTATGGAGAAGTAATTTAACAATATTTACACAGAACAAACTGATTCAACAACACAGTAAAGTTGGAACAAGACATAAAGCTGTCTAGTATTTTCTGCTACATATATTCTGTATTTTGCCACACACTCTTACCCCTCTAACTTGAGTTTTGCTTGTGCTGTAGTTTTGATTGTTGACCAAATTTTATAGGATGCTCAATGGAACCTAGAGATGCTTAGTCAGTGACTAAGAACTGGCCGGTATCTAGGCTACAAATTGCTAAGTCTTGATTGGAAAAAAAGAGTTTAATGTTTGTTTATTTATTTTAGACATAAATGCCATTCTAGTTTGATTTTTATGGAAATCTTATTATTGCAACTGGTCAATTCTACTTTCTTTGGTGAACATATGGCACATTTTGATTCCTATGTCATTTTTTTAAAATTTCCTTTAGAAAGTGGGTACATAATTTTTTTTCAATTTAATTAAAGGAGTTTCAGAATCCAAAATGTCTGAAACCTCATTACTTCCTTTTGATTATTTGTTGCACCAGGATGATTTTCTATCTCCACAAGCACAATTGCAAAATAAATGCTTACTGTGCAAATATACATCATAAAATGTTGTGGGTGAAAGAAGAAAGCAAAGGAGGGAAAAAACATTTGTGAGTGTATATGTATATCAAGCACCAGCTCCTCTCATTGTTTTTGTACTGAGAATTGCCCACTTGCAAGCCAATTAATTCCAGGAGAAACAGCAATTGGGAATGTTTCTAAGCATTTGGCATGTAACATGCAGCTTGGTCCTAAAGGAAACATATTCTTCTGGGTGGAGCTAAACAAATGAGCAGCTGGATAATGCAGTTATATAAAATAATTTCATTGCCCTCTATGGAGATTTAAAATTTAATTCAATAGCATACAAAAAGAAAGCAAGTTTAAAACAGAGCAATAAGAAACAATTATTCACACGAACATACGCATATACATTTTTTATCGCATCCTTGCAGAATTTATGGAAAAGTTTAACCTATAAGAGCCGTGGTGGCGCAATGGTTAGAATGCAGTATTGCAGGCTAACTCTGCTGACTGCCAGCAGTTCGATTCTCACCGTCTCAAGGTTGACTAAGCCTTCCATCCTTCCGAGGCCAGTAAAATGAGGGTCCAGATTGTTGGGGGTAATATGCTGACTCCGTAAACTGTTTAGAGAGGTCCGTAAAGCACTGTGAAGTGATATATAAGTCTAAGTGCTATTGCTAAGATACACCCACGTAGCTGAGCAGATGACTGGTGAATATTAGAGGGCAAATTGTTTATTTATCCATTCATTTACTTATGCCTTCAAGTAAGTGTTGATTTCTGGAGACTGCCTGGACAACTTCAGTTTTCTTGATAGCTTGCCATCACCGTCTTTTTTCCCAGGACTGAGAGAATATGACTGGCTCAAGGTCACGCAGATGGCTTTATGCTGTAAATGGGATTAGAACTCACAGTCTCCAGGTTTCTGGTCTGCTATTCTAAAACCACTACACAACAACTGACTCTCATATTAGAGGGCAATGCCACAATTAAAAAAAAAAAACAACCAACAATAACCAACAACACTATTCGTGAAGAGCTTCCTCCTCATCTTCAAAGAATACTTAAGAACAGGACTTTTGTTATGACTCCAGAAAGCAGGCAGCTTTGATCCATCTAGTAGTTAGTCAGCAGAATGAAAGTATCAATCAACTCTCCCCATTCACTGAAAGGATGCATAAAGGTCTCATTGGAATATAGACTTAGACTTAGACTAACTTTATTGTCACTTTAAATGTACACTAATCAGCATACATTAAAATGAAATTTCATTGCATACAGCTCTCAAAGGATCACCATCTCCAATAAACATTACATAAACATAACTAAATAAATAAATAATATATATAGCTTTGCTTCTGCTGCCAACATAACTGGCATTCTTGTCCACTTAAGTAACTGAATCTTCTCGCATACAGGATCTCTACAAATGGTTCTGGCTAGCAGGCACATTGGCATGCCGTCAAAAACATCTCTTAATCTATAAATATTAACACCATTAACAGCAGCAAGATTGGCTTTTGCACAAAAATGGAAAAACAAAGAGACCCCCACAGAAGAAGAAGAAGTGTTAGCTAAAATATTAATTTGTGCGGAAATGGACAGACTGACTTTGGAACTTAAAGATAAGAATGAATCAGAGTATTATGAAATCTGGAACAAATTTTATTATTAGCTGGACAGGAAGAGGAATGCTGGGATAAAGGATTATTGACGAGTTAAATGTTTGGAAGTTTTTATGTTAATTTTCTATGTTAGATACGATTGAATTGGATATCGATGTAACTTTCACAGATGAAAGAATCTATATATTTGAAATGTGATAATTACTGTAAACTTGTATAGAGATAAGGAAGTGTATCAATTATAAGGTAAAATTTGATGAAAATGTTTAAACCAGAGACATCACACTATGTCCACTGTTTTTAATTTATATTGTTAATAAAAAACATTTCAATAAAATATTATTATTATTATTATTATTAATATATCTTAATCTATAAATATTAAAACCATTCACATATTTTTAAACAGTTGTGATTTTCTATGAAAACCACTCAAATGCTCTGCAGTTGATGATGGTTTTCATCCTCCTTAAGGACAAAAAAAAAATCAAGACACATATGATCTCAGAGGGTAAGTAAGTGGTTCCAAAATATTGCTGAGAATGGTATTTACCAGGTGCTCGCTTTTCCGATCTCTCTAAGGTAGGTACTTGCAGAAGTCTGTCCTAATCAGATCACGGGGTGGAGGGATTCCACCTGCACAAAACAGCCCTGAGTATAATAAGGTCTCAGGGCATATAGGGCTTAATGAGTAACAACAAGTTCCTTGTCTTTGATTTTGAAGTTTACTGGCAACGGAACAGTTCTCCCAAAATAGATCTTATTTTGCTCAAGAGGTTAGCAGCCCACAGATGTCCTGCTACATTCTGTGCCAGCCACAGCTTCTCAATTATCTTTAAAGGCAGCTCCATGTTGTTCTATGCAGTAGTCCAGGGGTCTGCAATCTTAAATACTCGAAGAGCCATTTGGACCCTTTTCCCACAGAAAAGAAAACACCGGGAGCCACAAAACCTGGGTGGGTATGGCCAACTTGATGTCACTCACTTCCACCAGTCACATGACACACACACCCCAGCCATGCCTACCCAGCCGGTCATTAGGGCAGAGAACCAGTTGTTAAAAAACACCAAGAACCACAAAATTCTTTTGACATCTCTCTCTCTTCCCTCCCTCCCTCCCCTTCTCTCTATATCTTGCTGTCTCTGCCCTGGCTGCTTCTCCATCCCCCGCTGTCACCCTTACCTTCTCAGGCCAGGTGAGGAGTGACTGGGAGGGGAGGGTGAGGGGCGGGGCCAGCCAGTGGTGGGATCACCTGACAGGGAGCCACAGCAGAGGGCCCAAAGACCCGCATGGGGCTCTGGAGCCGCAGGTTGCTGGCCCCTGCCTGCAGTAGTCGAACCGAAGTATGACAAAGGCTTGAACCATTGTCTTGAATGCCATCTGGTTAGAAGCAGATAAAACTGTGGATTTACTGAAGATTTTCTTGGCCTAGCTCCTACTTACTGATTCACTAGGAGTTATGAGCCCAAAGACAACTCTCAAATCCGTGCACCAGATTTTTCTAGGGCAGCAATAGATAAAAACCTTCATTGTATCAGAAATGACTCCATCATGCTGACATTTAATAGGCCCTTAGCTTCAAATCAGAATCCTTACCACATCTTCTAGAGTCAAGATGTAAATCTGGTAGCATCAACATATTCAAGAAACTGGACTCCAATGGATGATCCCTCCCAGTGGTTTCATGTAGACATTAAATAAAAAGGTCAAAAGAACCAAGTACAGAGGTCCCCCCACTCCAGTACCTCAATACTCAACATAGTATTGC
Organism: Pantherophis guttatus; assembly: GCF_059756535.1. Taxonomy (NCBI): domain Eukaryota; kingdom Metazoa; phylum Chordata; class Lepidosauria; order Squamata; family Colubridae; genus Pantherophis; species Pantherophis guttatus. The sequence goes on from NC_142064.1 coordinate 81,790,444, forward strand.
ATAATACTTCAAAATAACAATCTGAGCCACCACTCAGGAAAGATCAAAACTACTGCAAAAATTGCTCTAAAGCCCAATTGATCATTTTTTGTTTTTAAAAAAAATGGTAAAATTGCTAAAATCTTAAAAAGATGATCTAAAAGATGTTGACCGGGCACACCAAATCTTATGGTATTAGGCCTCTTGAGAGACAGCAGTATTTTTTTTTAATTTAAATATATCTACTGTAATGTTTGGAGTATAAGATGCACTTCCCCACCCCCTAAAAGAGGGTGGAAATGTTAGTGCATCTTATACACCGAATACAGTCATTTTTGGCCTCCTGAAACCCCACCTCGTGCATCCTGTTTTTGCCAAAAATAGGCCCTTTTTTTGCAAAAACAGGGCCTGCAGACTGTTCCTGGGGGCCAGGGAGAGCAAAAACTTTTTTTTTTTTTTTGGTTTACCTGTTCGAAATCTTGGTGCGTCTTATACTCCGATAGGTCTTATAGTCCGAAAAATACGGTATTTAATTTGAGGATTGTGATCATCCCTCAAGCAAGATTGCAAAAGCCATAGTGCCTGATTACCAATTGATGTGATGGTGCTCAGTGATGATAATGGAGGCAAAGGAAGTTTAGGAGGGGCAAAAAAAAATTCTACACATTTGCATTTTGCAGAGGGGGGTAGGGAAGGGACTCTCCGTCACATGGAACATATCTGTAATTGCTTCATTATGTTTTTATAGAGCACCTGAATTAGTTGGCAACAACTTAATTAAAACACTGCATGTTTTATGGTTAACACAATGCAAAGAGAAAGTGAGAAGTACAGATTCTTTAGCACATCTTTCAGAGATCCCCTTTCCCCTGTGTGCATTTAAAGCCAGCATAAAGCCAACAGATTAATAAGGCACTAAAATGTTTGAGCAACGTTGTTGGAATTTCGAATGGTGGTGGATGAGGACTCCTGTTTTTTTTTTCCCCTCGTCCTCCTTCTTCCCACAATAAACTTCTCCTGCTGTGGCCATCACCCTTTTAATGAAGACCTGGGCTCAATCTCTTGTGGGCACTGGGTGGCCTGCCTAGGTAATAAAGTTGTGTGTGTAAATTAGAACACTAAAAATGAACACTGGCCCTCCTCTGCCTTTACAAAAAAAAAAAAAAGGTAAATGATTCTGACCTCATTTGGTTCTTATTGCTTTCAATACATTCATAGCAAATGAGACTATATTCATTCTTCCTTCCTTCCTTCCTTCCTTCCTTCCTTCCTTCCTTCCTTCCTTCCTTCCTTTCTTTCTTTCTTTCTTTCTTTCTTTCTTTCTTTCTTTCTTTTCCTTCCTTCCTTCCTTCCTTTCCTACCTACCTACCTACCTACCTACCTGGGGTGAAATTCACTTACCTGCTACCTACCTACCTTCAAAAATTTTAGCAAGGGGTTCTCTGTCCGGTTGCTGGGTGGGTGTGGCCATGGTGGGCATGGCCTAGTTGGCCTCCTGCAACACGGCAGGAGCACATTTTTGCCCTCCCTGGGCTCCGGAAGCTCTCTGGAGGCCAGACAACAACCCATTTCCGGCCTTCCTGAACTTCCGGTAGGCCCGTTTTTCACCCTTCCTGAACCTCCGCACGCACCCTGCACTTACCTGCATCCAAAACGGGCGGTGTGGGGACTCCTGGGAGGGGTGGGAGGGGCCTGCCAGGAGTGGGATTTGCAGGTTCTCCAAACTGCACAGAATCTTACCTAGAGGTTCTCCCGAACTGCTGCAAACCCCCAGCAGCCCACCTCTGAATGTAGGCATCAGCACCAATAGAAAAATATTCATGATTGTCAAAAATACTCATGATTCTCTCTCTCTCTCTCTCTCCCTCCATCAACTGGTTTTGTAGAATGGCTGCTTTCAGATTGAGGATTGCCTGGACATAAGGGTGCATGTAAATTACTCACCTTACATGGAAAGGGCCCACAGACCTTTGGCACGGTAGAGAATGGCATCAAATCACTGAATTACAGCATTTCAAGTTCATTTACAGAGATGTCCTTCCTGCCTTCCCATACATTAACACTAGCTATTTGAAACCCCCTTTTCTGTTGTGACTAATCATCAGGCTTGTGTTTATATAACAACAACAAATCGTGGCATGACCATAGATTAATTAAAAGTTGGTGATGGCCCATCTAGACAAGAAAGGAAACACAAATCAGAAAGAAACTCTGGGAGTGGGGAAGAAAATTCACATGGAGCAGCCAGCAGAATTCCAAATGGTTCAGGCCTCTTTGGGGGATGAAGCTGACAGTTAGCAAATGAGAAGCCCTGTTGACAAATGTAAAGCATTACCTATTGGTCTCCACAAGCCAGACAAGCATAATGGTAAGCACTAGACATTTAAAACTAAAAAAAGAAGAAGAAAAAGAAGAAGAGAAATAGGATTGCAACCCAAGAAACCTTTGCCAGGGGGAGGGGGGCAGGGAGGAGAGGAGGAAAGAGATAGAACAAGAATGCTTGAATAGGAACATTCTATGGTCTTAATACAAGAGAAAATACATAGGTGTGTGTGTGTGTGTGTGTGAGAGAGAGAGAGAGAGAGAGAGAGAGAGTGAGAGAGAGAGAGAGAGAGAGAGAGAGAGTGAGAGAGAGATGATGGACAGACAGAAAAAATTGTAGCAGTAGTGGGATTCAAATACTGTCGTTACTGGTTTGCTCGTGGGCGCTCACGCTCGTGCGCGTGACGCTTCTGTGCATTTGCAGAGATGTCTGGGCAGGGGTGGGTTCTACTTACCTTTGTAATGGGGCTGCGTGCGCACAAGTGAATGAAGTGAGTGCACATGCTCTTCTACGCATGCACAGAAGCGTTCTGATGATGTCGTGGTCGGTGGGCGGAGCCTCCCGCCAGTTTTACTACCAGTTCTATAGAACCGGTGCGAACCGGGGGCAACTCACCACTGCTCCCGCCGCCGCTACCGATTCGCCCGATCCAGGATGAACTGGTAGCAACCCACCACTGGTATGTAGGAAAGTGGATGAACAGCTGCTTATAGGAGTTATATAGTATCTTCTTCCTCTATACTTGACATCCAGCCATGCAGACTGTAATGTCCATTAATTAAATCAGTGTTTCTCAACCTTAGATACTTTGAGAGGTGTAGACTTCAACTCCCAGAATTCCACACCTCTTATAGTAGCCACAGTTGAGAAAGACTGGATTAAATCATTTTACTTAGGCTAAATATAACTGTTATATTTTAAAGCCAACCATGTTCAGACATCTCCTTTTCCAGAATCAGCACATTTCCTGTTCTTTGGGGCTGTTTCCGGTTATTTACACTGACAGCTTCAAAGATTATTGCAAGCTAAAGAAGAATTGAGGCCTGTTTGTCATTTTTCAAATAACACACCTTGATAACACAGATCATTAATAAATATCTCTGTGGACATACCATTTATTAACGCTTCAGAATAAGCTTTCTCAAATGTTTTGTTCCACTCTCCAGCTAAAATACAGATTTCCCACTCTTTGCTCCAAATTGGCACATAGATAGCATTCAGAGACTTAAAGATTTCTTCTAAACAAATTATTTTGTGGAAAAATATTCTATCATAAGCAGAACAATTCACTTGTAATGCACCAGTGAAGATAGCCAAATGTTCTTCCAAGTTCATTCAGATTTTTTTTTTAAAAAATCCAATAATTTCAATGTATTCAGAAGAACTTTATTCAGATGTTTAAAATGCAAAATCGGGTTGGTGATTCATGAGCACTTTAAATTTCCATTGATTTTGACAAAAGATATTTAAGCATGCAGATACCTCCACAGAGTTAAGATGATCAATTCAGGATGGATTACAGTGGCCAATATTTTCCCCTCTAATCAAAATTAATAATAATTAATGTTCACCACGGTGAGCTCATCTTAGAATGTTAATATGGGTTTCATTTTACCTTATGTTACAGAGTTCTGGGGAAAATGCGAGTCAGAAATACTTTAAAATATTATCTAAATAAGAAGTGAGCATTGCAAGCCTCGGCGTCCTTGACTCAAAGCCCAAGATGAAAAAATAATTCTGATTTTCTTCTTAGCATCCATCCAAAAGGCAGACCTTATCATGTCATTACTTCTTGTAATCAAGGCACATAATTATACTGTTCTTCAAAATTAGTTGTAGCAGAAAGAGCCACAAACTTCCATGGAGAAGAAAAAGGAGGAGATTTTGTCTCCCTGTTACTCAATCAGATCTCGACATTCATTTTACTGGGGATTGTAGACCCCCCAAAAATTACAACAACCATCACATGCTCCAGTCTTGCTTTTCTTGTACCTCCATGTGTTCAGAGGCAAGATGTGAATTCCATCTCTATTTATGTTGGCTTGAATATGACAACTGCTGCTATTGTGACTTTGGACTCTGTTTGATTCCATGAGGAGGCTGTGGGAAGAGGCACTTTTTGTCTCCCCCCTGTTAACTTGCAGTGTTATGTGTGTTGAGTAAGTTCCTCTATGGCAGACCTTAAACACTCAAAGAGCCACAAAGATCCTAACCGGAAGCCCCCCATTCAATTCTGGAGCTGATTGGAAGTCCAGTTCCCCCATCACAGAGACTCCTCCTAGCACGACATCCTTTTTCCTCTGCCGACTGGAAGTCCAGTTCCCCCACTATAGAGCCAACTCCTAGCAAGGGGTCAGCAACCTTAAACACTCAAAGAGCCACAAAGGTCCTAACCGGAAGCCCCCCATTCAATTCTGGAGCTGACTGAAGTCCAGTTCCCCCACCATAGAGACTCCTCCTAGCACGGCATCCTTTTTCCTCTACCTGTCCTAACCAGAAGCCCAGTGGTGTGTTGCCCCCGGTTCTATAGAACCGGTAGTAAAACCGGCGGGAGGCTCCGCCCACCAACCCAGAGGTCATGAAAATGCTTCTGCGCATGCGCAGAAGAGCACACACACACGGCCCCGTTGCAAACCGGAAGTAAAGGTAAGTAGAATCCACCCCTGCAAAAGCCCTATCAATTGTGGTGCTGACCAGCAACAGGGAGCCCCAGCAGAGGGATGAAAGAGCCACATGTGGCTCCAGAGCCACGGGTTGCTGACCCCTGCTCTGTGGGGTTGCAGGCTTGGGGTGTTTTCAGCTTCACTTCATGTAATGGTATGTAGGGCAGATCTGGGGAGACAAGAGGAAGAGCCTCATCCTAGACCAGGGTTTCCAAGCTAGGCATCTTTAAGACTTGTGGACTTCAACTTCCAGAATTCCTCACCAAGCCATGCTCACTGAAGAATTCTGGGAATTGAAGTCCACAAGGCTTAAAGTTGCCAACTTTTAAAACCTCTGGCCTAGACAACCGTTATGCAAAAGCTATCTCACCCCACTGAAGCATCTCAGAAGACTTTTCCCTAGTTTTCCACAAAGTGGAAAATGAGGACCCAGTTTGTGGGGGCAATAAGCTGACTTTGTATAAATATACAAAAGTATGAAGGCTATTGCTTAACGCACTGTAAGCCGCCCTGAGTCTCCGGAGAAGGGCGGCATATAAATCAAATTAAAAAAAAAATAATAATAAAAAAAAAAAAGTAAAGGATGCTTTTAGATTTGCAGGATTTTATTATGGTGAACTTACAATAAAGGTATGTTGGACCTCAAAGTGTTGCTTCTAGGGATCCCCTCTCCTATTTATCCCCACAATAGCCATCCTGTGAGATAAGTTTGTTTGTTTGTTTATTGGTTTGTCAAATTTATAGAATTATAAAGTTGGAGGGGACTTTGGAAGCCTTCTAAGCCAACCCCCTGCCTGAGGCAGGAATCCTCATGCCATCTTGGACAAAGGGTTGCCCAATCTTTTCTTGAAAATTTCCAGCAATGGAGCACCCACAACTCCAGAAGGCAAACTGTTGTACTGCTTAATGGTTCTTATTGTGAGGAAATTTCCTCTTATTTCCAGGTTGGTTCTCCCACTAACAAGCTTCCACCATTGCTTCTTGTCCTACCCTCAGGTACTACAAGACTAAATTGATGCCCTGTTCCTTAGGGCAGACCTTCAAGTATTGGAAGATTTTAGAGATTAAGATTTTAGAGAGATTAAGTCTCTCCTCCACCTTTCCTTCTTACTAAACTAAACATACCTAATTCCTTTATCCTGCAGACCATGGGTGGTATTCACTTACTTTCCCTACCAGTTCGCAAATGTGAGCACACGTGCCCCGTCCATGCACGCACCCGGCCTTCTGCGCATGCGCTTTGCTGGCGCGCATGCCTTCCACGCATTCGCCCAGCCTCAAAAACGTGCCTAAATAGGATGGCATAGAGCCGGGGTGGGGGAGGGGCAGGGAGGCACCCATGATTTCCGCTACCGGTTCGGGCGAACCATTCCAAACCGGCTGAATACCACCTCTGCTCTAGACCCTTAATCATCTTTGTTGCTCTTCTCTTTCTACAGTCTCAGCAATATGACTCTGGGCAGCATACACTAAAGCAAAACAATGAAAACCAATCTTACGTAACCATTTTAAAAAAATAAGCATTGACGTAAACAAGACCATGGGAGGAAGTGTTAAAATCTCATAGTCAATGCAGCCATCTTGTGGGTTTCCTATTGCTGTGGGATCCCCAAGCTTGCTGGAAAACCCATGTTGGACTAAAAAAGAGCAGCTGGTCCAAAGTTACCCATTGAGCTTTATGGGAAAAACCTCATTGAATCCTGGACTTATTTCTTTGATTGTAGATGATGGAGTGGGAGGAGACACATTCAGAGTGTGAGTAGAGATGTTCCTACTCTTGGCCCAATTCACAGCAAAATACTCTCTGAAATCCCAGCAACTCATTGTCTCTTACAGAAGGATGATGGAGGATAATTAATTAGCCCAAAGAGGACAAAAACAGAGGGAAAGAAGGGGGGGGACCAGGGAAAATAATTACAGAATCGCCTCTTGTACATTTTAATATTGTTTATTAGCCCTTGCATCAGGATAATTTTGCCTTATTTTTACATAAAAATTCAATCACATTTTTATCTGCTCTAATTTTTCTGCTAAAATGAACCACCTAGGATTACTCACAGCAAATTAATTAGAATGCATTTGTGCATCTGTGTGTTTTGCAGCCCCCGCAAATGACTTTCTTGGTGATGTATTTGGGCCTCTTCTGCAATGAATTTCACCATATATCCTCTTCCTGCAGTATCTGCAAACAGAGGCACTGTAGCAGGGGAATTTTCAAAGGTCTTTGCTGTACTCTGCACTTTTTCCTGATAGAGCCTTGTAAACCATGCTAATTTATGAATTAAAGTCTACTTAATCTAAAGCGCTAACTAAGGGGAGTCGATTGGCAGTTGGGGAAGGATTGGATTTTGAGTTGCACTCCTGGGAAGTTTGCAGGAAATTATTTCCCTGCTTTTTTTGTTGTTGTTGTTTTGTTTTTTTGTTTAGTACTATTCATGGAAAGCCATGTCTAATGAAACAGCAGGCTAATCTTGTTAGTTATGAATAATTTGAATTTTCAAATACGTCACCCAAGACTAGCAAGGGCAATATGTGTATGGCACCCTGGCTACTAAATGAGGAGGGTCATAACTAGAGGAGAATTTGGGATTTTGTAGAAGCAACAGAAATCTCTTTGAGGTGATTCAGAGATGTGATTATTCAATCAAGCATCTGATTCGATTTCAAAAAATATGTTGAATCAGATACTGCAATTCAGACACCAACAAATTTTGTAAAGCATCTCTATCATGGATGCAACTTTCCTCCCAAGAATGGGCAAATCTGAAATGTGGTGGAGAGATTGGGTGGGGCTAAGGGCTCTCTGATATTAATAGGAACATATGGCTAATGGTTTTAATCACTTCTGTAAATTCTGCTAAGTTAGGTCACTTAAAGAAAAGAAATTGTCTTGGTCTCACTGTTCTGACAGAGCTTGTTTAGGCAGATTTTCCTAAAGAGGAAGAGGAAGTGAGGAAAAGAGACTTATTCTACTTTCTCCCCAATTCATAAACTTTATCACTCTTAATTTACCCTCAGTCTATGTATCAGTCTTTTAGCCCTTGGCTAAGTCTGTCTCAACAACTCTCTTTATTATTTTCCTTTCTAATGAATTTTGAACAACAAATCTACTATTTTTCTGTTTCTCCTTTGCCTTTAATCAATGAGTGGGTGAGTCTTCTAGGTACAAATCAGTCTGATATAAGGTGTTCCTCAACGCACGACCACAATTGAGCCCAAAATTTCTGTTCCTAAGTGAGAAGCTGTTAAGTAAGTTTTACCCCATTTTATGGCAGTTGTTAAGTGAATCACTGCATTTGTTATGTTAGTAACACAGTTGTTAAGTGAATCTGGCTTCCCCATTGACTTTGTTTGTCATTGTTGTATTAAATCTACCATTCTCTACTATTTCATCTAGTTCAATCAGGTGTCCACAAATGAGTTGTGGACATTTTGAGGCTTAGTTTATGATCAAGTTTTTTAACAATTGTCAAGTCAGATTGTTCTAGAGAAACCTACCTTGAATGCAATTTAGAAGTTCCTTTTTAAATTTACTCAGAAAGCTTTGAAGGCTTGCAGCAAACTCTCTTCAAATTGGTTATAGAGAGCAACTGGGAAATAAGTGGAAAACATCTGACTTTATGCAATTTTATTACAATCCCTTTTTGGTCTTCAGTCAACTGAGTTCATAGAAAGATACCTTAGTAGGCAGTGATGATGAACCTTTTTGGCACCGAATGCTGAAAAGGGAGTGTGCGCGCTCATCTAGGCCGCAACCCAGAAGAGAAGCTGCCCAGGGCGCACGCGCCCCCCAAAAAATGAACTTCCGGTTTCCGGGATGGACATGCACGCCAACCTGCTAGTGTTCTGGGTTCTGGGCGCACATGCACGCACGACGATCAGCCGGCCGATGGGCATGCTCACGCAGGAAAATGGAATACCAGCTCTTCCAGTTTCCGGCACTGCTGCACACAAAAAGGCCAGCTGATCGTCGTGTGCGCATGCACGCTACAAACCCAGAAGGGGAACAGGTAATGCCACACATGCCAGGTGACATGGCTCTATGTGCCACTTCAGGCACGCGTGCCATAGGTTCACCATCATGGCCTTAGGGCTAACTTTCCTATATCACCTTGAATACGTGAATACATTTTTATTTTATTTATTTATTTATTTATTTTATTGAATTTGTATACCACCCTACTCCCGAAGGACTCAGGGCGGTGAACAGCCATAAAATAAAACATATAAATACAAAATTTAAAATAAAGTAAAACGAATTAAATAATTTGGCTGAAAATTTAAAACCCCAATAATTTAAAACCAAATTTAAAATTTCCATTTAAAAAGGGGAAAAAACTTAGGTCAGGCCAGCTTGATGCAATAAGAACGTCTTGAGCGCGCGACGGAAGGTACGCAGATCCGGGATCCTCCGTATCTCCGGGGGGAGCTCATTCCAGATAGTAGGTGCCCCCACAGAGAAGGCTCTCCCCCTGGGGACCGCCAGTCGACATTGTTTGGCTGACGGCACCCGGAGGAGCCCCTCTCTATGGGAGTATACTGGTCGGTGGGAGGCTATTGGTGGTAGCAGGCGCTCCCATAAATAACCAGGTCCTAAGCCATGGAGCGCTCTAAAGGTGATAACCAAGACCTTGAAGCGCACTCGGAAGACCACTGGAACCCAACCCCATCCAGTTCTATAGAGTAAAAATTTACATGAACTCCTAAATTGGCAATTTTTTTTTTTCATTGAAAGCTCCAACAATGTTGTTCCTGCATAAAGAAAGCCCAGGGGTTTTTAGTGGAAAAATTGAAAGATAATTAATGCTATATTCTTTAATGTGCACACCAATGATGGATAAAAATTGTTAATCTTTCTGTCAGATATTATTGAGCATTTTCCATCTTCATTAAGGTTTGTTATCGTTAGGTGTCCTACAACAACAGTTGCTATTGATATGTTTAATTTCTAATAATTTTATGTTTGAATTAACTAATATTAAGCCACAGATTTTTCCTAAACAATGAGCATATTATTATTTTTTATGTGCCAGGTTCTAAGAGATATTTAAGCCTCAAAAACAAAGATCCTGTTACAAAAGAACTCTTCGTGTAGAAAGATACTTGCCTATCCTGAACGCTGGTCAAAAGTACACAATTACATTCTCTGGTCAAGAACCTGAATTGCCCAAGAGTCCAAATGACTCTTTTTGTTGCTGAAGCTTGACTCAAAAAAAAATAGAATGGAATCTTGCCATTTTCAATCTTGAATTTGTATCATATTTTGGCTGACTTACAAAATCTAGCAATCAGATCTTGAAGCAGAGCGCAGGAAAAGAACTTTGGAGCATTTATGCGTTACTTGGTGATAGGTAATTTCAGAAGCGAAGACAAGTCCAAATGGAGAATGAAATGGAATAATTTAATGGTCAATCACAATCCACTAATGCAGCACTTAATGCTGACTGTTTCAGATCAGGACGCAGAACTACCTAAGTTTGGTATGATGCTTTCCCTGTTAAAAACTCATTTTTCTGTTTGTTAGAGAAATTTGTGGTTCAGCTATAAATGCATTTCCCTGCAGATCCTGCCGTGACTGGGTTTGGCACTTTTGCTCCCGTAAGATGCACAGTGGGACAATGCTAGCGGGAACATCAATTTTGCCTTCAAAAAAATGTTTGCGAAAATATAGAAGATACCCAGGGCTTTTGGCTTTTCCTTTCTTTTTATGTTGATAAATAAAGGAAGCACTTCGTAGAAAGTATACGATTTGGTAAGAGCTCCACCCTTTTGTGAGCAGTCTTTGGTTTTTTTTGTTTGTTGTTTTGTTTTGCTGTAAAAAAGGAAGAACAAGTCAAGAGCAGGGGCCATCTTGCATATTCTCAAAGATAAATGCTGCATCATTCTGCCTGGTGGTGGGATTCAAAATTTTTTACTACCGGTTCTTTGGGTGTGGCTTGCTTGGCATGGCTTGCTGGGCATGGCTTGGTGGGTGTGGCAGGGGAAGGTTACTGCAAAATCCCAATCAGCTGGGATTCATTTCCTCCCAATCAGCTGGGACTCGGGAGGCAGAGAATAGATGGGGGCCAGTTAGAGGTGGTATTTACTGGTTCTCCGAACTACTCAAAATTTCCACTACCGGTTCTCCAGAATTGGTCAGAACCTGCTGAATACTACCTCTGATTCTGCCTCTGAAGGGATGAGAGAATTTCTATCTGGGTTATAAAATAAAATTTAAAAAAGCTGGACATAAAAACGCTGGAGCAGAAATCTGTCTTGCAATATCCTGTAAAATGGATCAGATTTACATCAGTTGTATCCTATCTGTGACCTGGCAGATGGTCCTGATGTAGAACTACCAATATTTCTTATCACTGGCATGCCGGCTAAGAGTCAAGCTATAAAACTGGGATTAGAATTTGGAGTTCATTAGATTTGAGAATTTTGCTCCTTATTCATAACTATTTAACAAGCCTTAATTCAATTTGCTTTTGTTTGGTCTGAGTGTAAATGGTTTTAATTAATTTCTGGAATGTGTTTAATGCATCGAGCTCATTTAATTCCTTTATCCTGAAGACAAAAGGGTAAGTGAAACAAACTGAATTGGCAGCTTCCAGGACTTTTAAATGCAGCGCCGATCCAATCAAGCAACACGCCCGGCAGCGTTTTAGACCCCATCAAGCAATCAAAAAGTTTCTCAGAGTGGTATAGTACCTAATAAGTACAACAAATTTATTGTCACATCTCCATTGGTGACAACTTGATTACATTCCTAAAATAATAAAAATTAATTTGCATGACCTGACCCTTCCCACTGCTGCCACCAACCCAGATTGCACTGATTTGGAAATATTTATCCTTGTAGATTGGCCAATACTGCTCTTCGAAGAATTCAGAGAAATGCCTCTATAATTAGAGTCAACACTATTGGACTATGCAGTGATCTGTGCCAGCTGGAAGAGGGTGTTGTTTTCTGGTAAGTACTTAATGGGAATTTAAATATACTGGTAATCCTTGATTTATGACCACAATTGAGCCCAAAATTTATGTGGCTAAGCGAAACATTTGTTAAATGAGCTTTGACCCATTTTATGAGCTTTCTGGCCACAGTTGTTAAATAAATCGTTGCAGTTTCTTACACTAGTAACATGGTTGTTAAGTGAATCCATTGACTTTGCTTCAGAGGTGGGTTTCAGCAGGTTCTGACCAATTCTGGAGAACCGGTAGCAGAAATTTTGAGTAGTTCGGAGAACCAATAGTAAAAATTCTGACTGGCCCCGCCCCCATCTATTCTCTGCCTCCCAATTCCCAGCTGATTGGGAGGAAATGGGGATTTTGCAGTAACCATCCCCTGGAGTGGGGTGGGAATGGAAATTTTACAGTATTCTTCCCCTGCCATGCCCACTAAGCCACGCCCACCAAGCCATACCCACAGAACCGGTAGTAAAAATTTTTGAAACCCACCACTGCTTTGCTTGTCAGAAGTTCGCAAATGGTGATCACATGACCCCAGGACACTGCAGCCATCATAAATATGAGCCCATTGCCAAGCATCCAAATTTTGATCATGTGACTATGGGGATGCTGCAACAGCTGTAAGTGTCAAAAACAGTCATAAGTGTTGGAAGAAAAATCCAGTCCGGTTCCAAACCGGGAGAAAGGTGCTGATTGGAAAGAAGGATTCTGTTTATTGATGAGCAGAACCACAGCATGCAGTTCTGGGACAGTTGACAAATTAGCTTGATGGATTTTTATACAATTTACAATATTTTGTAATTTTGAGGTTTGCTTTGTGTGCTTTTATTATTTGATTGGTTTTACTTGTGTTGTAAAGGTTCATGATGGGTCTTAATTATCGGCTTCTTTGGTCCTAATCCTGTCAGGCATGTGTAATTGATTTTATCCTGTTATCTATTGCCTCTAGCTTGCCTTTCTTCATGGACAGGTATTATTTCTCAATGAATGGGATTAAAGTCATGTTCTGTCCTTCTTAATCTCATTACCTGGAGCTGAAGATGTTTTGTTTATGAATAGAGTGGCCAGGATTTCGTAATGGGCACAAAATATCCATCTCTGAAAACTTCAGGCATCTGCTGGGGGCTGTTTTACTATGAAGGAAACTGGGGCTGCTTTCTGCCTTTAAGAGCATGTTTCTCCATTTCTCCTTTGGGGAAATACAATATTCTGCATCTTAATATCCCCCAAAATATTTCATTCTGATTTTAAAAAATGAACTTGAAAGAACAGTAAACATAGTTGGAAGAGATAATCCAGATCCCCTTTGTATGGTGGTATTCTAAGGTATACAGCCTTACCCACATAGGGCTCTTTGTGTATTTATTTTTACTGTATTTTCTTCTTCATACTGTGAATGACTGAATACAACCCTTTCTGAAAATAGAACAGTAATATTATACTAATAACTGTTCACTTCCTGTACAGTTAACAGTATATGCAACACCATCACAAAACCCATTCAGTATTCTTTGCATACTTAACGGTAGGTGTGATTGTTGTGTTGCAAGGTTTTCCATCACTGAATCTGTTTACAACAAATATCTGCTTTTTTCATTCATGCCTTTCATGAGTCGCATCAGATCTCCCTACTTCTAAGACTTGCCCATGGCCTTTTGTGGCCTGGGGTTAAAAGCCATATTCTCCACACATTTCCATGTCTAGAAATTGATTACACAAATTGCAACTGGATGATATGGGGGATAGGTAAGGTGGAACATTATCTGTGGTATATCTAACCTTGACTTTTAACCATTTGTGGTCACTTCTCATTATATAGCATTTTGTCTGAGGTGGCCACCTCATTGGGATTGGCCCTGACTTTTCTGAAAGTAGAACCAAAAATAGAAGTCACATTTGGCTATAAAAGGTTTTATTCCTTCTTACTTTCCAGATTTTTGTCTCAGAGCAAACATTACCAATTTTTTAAAAATGCATTTGCTACCAAAGCAAGGGAACTAAGGCAGGAGAAGAAGATCCTGCTGGTAAATTATGCAAAATGCACTACAATTAGATTTGGTTTCTTTGTGGTTTAATTTCGCTGTTCCCTTCAGAAAACAGCCATTCATCATATTAATGCAGTTGTAATATAGTACAGTAAATATTTTCCAAAAACAGAAAAGCTTAACAACTCAAGGATATATAATCAGAAGTATCTTCTTTTTCCAGTAAAACCCTTTTAAAATGCATTTGGCTGCATTAAAATTTAAGGAGAAATTTAGACTTTGAATATCATTTGGTTCTGTCAAATGAATGGTAATCTCCACTTACTAGAAATTTAATACTCTATATACCCGTGAAGGCGAACCTATGGCACGTGTGCCACATGTGGCATGCATAGCCATATCGGTGGGTACGCAAGCTCAGCTCCGGCATGCATGTGCACACTGGCCGGCTGATTTTCGGGCCTTCTGGGCCCACTGGAAATAGGAAAACAGGCTGTTTCCTGCCTCCGGAGGGCCTCGGGGAGTGGTGGGGAAGGCCTATTTTTCTCTCTGCCCATGCTCCAGAGCCTTTCTAGGAGCCTGGAGAGGGCAAAAATGGCCTCCCTCCCCCGGAGGTCCTCCGGAGGTCAGAAACGGCCCGTTTGCCAACTTCCAGTCACACCAGAAGTTGGCAAACGGGGGCCTCTGGGGGGGGGGTTGGGGAAGGCCATTTTTGCCCTCCCCAAGCTCCTAGAAAGGCTCTGGGCAGAGAGAAAAACGGGCCTACCATGCTCACTGTGCCATCACGTGCTAGGAGCAGAGTGGGAGTGGGGCGCACACATGTATGGGGCGCATAGAATTATGGGTGTGGGCACGCATGCACGTAACCCCCTCCCCCCCGTTCCGGGCACATGATGGCAAAAAGGTTAGCCATTTATTTATTTATTTATTAGTTCAATTTATATGCCACCCTTCTCCAGAGACTCAGGGCGGCTTACAATGCATTAAGCAATAGCCTTCATACTTTTGTATATACAGTACCTGCTTAGTAGGGCTTTCACCTCCCCCCCCAGCAGTGCTCTTTTTTATACAAAGTCAGCTTATTGCCCCCACAATCCGGGCCCTCATTTTACCTACCTGGAAAGGATGGAAGGCTGAGTCAACCTTGAGCCTGGTGAGATTCGAACTTGCAATAATTGCAGGCAGCTGGTGCTACTTAACAGCACTTTAGTCTGCTGCGCCACCAAGGCTCTGTCCTCGGTATATAACCATCACTGCTATATACCATCCTTCTTCAGCTTGTCACTTTCCATATCTACAAGAAAGATAACTCCCAACATTTCCACTTGGTAGGGCCTTCAGAATGCACTTGAAAAGTATATATTTCATCTGAAAGGCCAGGAGTAGGGTTAAGGAAGTCTGCTACTAATTTTCAGATCAGGATATGACTGAGTGGATAAAGAAGGGAATCCAAGGCAGTACCTGGAAGAAATCAGAGAATGGGTTGGATCTGCTATTGTTCTCATGAAGCTATTATGGCTTCCTGTTATCATCCCCCTGCTGTCGCAATAACATTAAACTTAGAAAGAAGATACTTGTTTTCCCCAAGACTGCCTGCGTGAATAAGATTCCATTCTTAATCACCGTACCAGCTATAGAAGATTAGAGATGCCCTATAATTGCCCATCTCCTGGGAAACTAATGAAGATTTCTTTAGATGTGGCCTAATAAGTGGTCTAATAACAAGAAGACATCTTACCCTCTCCCGAATAGACATTTATGGTGTTAATTAAGGTACAAAGAACAGCTGGGTGAGGATGCAAGACAAATGGTGGAATGTACTGCTCCAAGTAGCCAGTGCACAATGTTCGGTCTCACAAATTAAAACTGGTCCAAGGTAACCATACAAGAGTAATTGTCAGACATTCGTGTAATTGACTCTGCATCAAAGGCAGCATCCAAGCTAAAGTAAACAGTGAACTTTACTGTTTACTGAAGGGGTCGGATTTGCTGCGTGGTACTATACTGTACAGGGCGGTAAAATAAAAATCAATCAATCATGTCTTGGAGAATGTCCTGAGAGAGGAGGAGGAGGAGGAGGTATAGACCAGGCAACAATCAGAGTAGAACTAATGGAAGTGTGGAAAACATCTCAGAAAGTTAATATTTTTATCATCTGGACCCATGAAAATGAATCTTTCATTAAATTCCATAAAGACCTCAACAACTTCCATCCCATCAGTTTTAGCCTTGGTTTATACGCCACGGTGGTGCAGTGGTTAGAATGCAGTATTGCAGGCTACTTCTGCTGACTGCCGGCTACCTGTAATTTGGCAGATTGAATCTCACCAGGCTCAAGGTTGACTCAGCCTTCCATCCTTCCGAGGTGGGTAAAATGAGGACCCAGATTGTTGTGGGCAATATGTTGACTCTGTAAACTGCTTAGAGAGGGCTGTAAAAGCACTGTGAAGCAGAACATACAGTAAGTCTAAATGCTATTGTTATCAAAAGAAAGAACTTTGATTGTCAAAGTCAAACTGCATGATGAATACATGCATACCACATTTTATAAGAAACCTACAGATTGCTAGGCATACTCTAGCAATTTCCAGCTTCCATCTAGAACACACCATCGATCTATTTCCTAGAACAACTGACAAGGAGATCGCTAAATTCACATACATCACAAGGTTTCATACTATCACAGATAGGTTTCACATACAGAATAATAATGTTAATTGAGAAAGCACTTGTATTGTGTCTTACATGTAACTTCAATCTACATAACCATCCTGTCATCCCCACCTTTTCCTTCCCCCAACTCATCCTGGTTTAAATCCTATAGCAGTTTAGCTGTTGCATGCATCTGAACAAGTGAACTGCTGCTCACAAAAGCTTTTGTCTTAACAGCATTTGTTACTCTAAAAAGAAATCATGAGAGTCCGTTCTATTTTTAGCCCATTATGTGAAAACCTCAATTGATGAAAGCCATGATGGCTGTCAGAGGACAACTTTAGGCCCATTTGGTAATCATCATGGCATATGGAAAGTTATAGTATGTAATGTAAAAGGAGTAAGTGATAAGAAGCATAAATCAAATAAAACAAATGAAAGCAAAATAGGGTGTGTTGAATGTTTATGCAACTAAGAGAAACAGGAAAGATGTGCTGCAGGTTGCTATGGTTAATGTGTATGTTGAAAACTTCTCAATTAAGCTTGACCTTTTGCTATTTATAATACTATTGATTTAATTGTGCTTATGTTATTTATAATACATCTTTCTATTCTTGTCTTTACTAAATTCATGACAGGCACTTTATAATTAAAAAAAAAGAGCAGAAATTTACCAAATAATACATTTTGATATCCCAGCAATAATTACTGTCAATCACTTGCGTAAAACAAAATGAACACACAGACACATACAGACATATGCAGATACACACAGACACACACAGATACCTAGACACAGACACAAATATATGTATGTATGTATGTATGTATGTATGTATGTATGTATGTATGTATAATATGTATGTATATTCCAAATTGAGCTGAGAAGATTCCATGTGTCTCTAGCCTGATGTCTTTTAACAAGTGAAAAAGCCAACTTTCTCATGACTCCCTTGAAGTGAGGAATTAACTTTTTTCTAATACATATCCCATTATAACTTGGAATCCATTCATTTCTCAGCATGCACTAGCAGTTTAACATTGTTATTAGTGCTTGCCAAGTGCCTTCTGCAATCATATGCACCAGTCATTAAGGCATGGCATCAGTTTTCCAAGAAAATGGACTTAGCCCCCAATATACACTAACTGCAGTCAAATCTTGTATTATTGGTTTGTCCTCTTCCCCAAAAGTATATTTCTGAGATCACTAACTGTTCTTAATGGACTCATTAGTAGAGGTTTGGCTGGTTTCATTATTCTCATTTCTAAAAGCAGAAATGGGAGCACAACCAAACACAACAGCAGTGAATATCCACTATTCCTATCAAGCATTCCTTTCATAATCGCTTAGCAACCAGCAACTGGCATTTTATATTGGCAATGTGAATGTGATCAAACTATGAATTAAATTATTTGTAGATAATTTATTGGATCTTCAAAAAAAGCTGCTGAATGAGGAAAGTCTGGATTTAAATTTAAAAGCTTCTTGATAACATCTCATCCCAATCACTGTTTTCTTTCTTATTTCTCTTTGTGCTAAGAGTGGCATGGAAGACTCAACTGCAGATAGTTGTGTTGTAAAATTAGCATCCAAAACAAATAGATTACCATATTCATAGCTTGTGTGTGTGTGTGTGTGTGTGTGTGTGTGTGTGTTGCTATATAAGATGATGGAGCCACATCTTTCTTGCATAACTACTTGCTAAAGTACAACACAAATTAGAGTATATATAAGTTTTCTAAATGAGTCAACATTTGCAGCTGATTTTATTGTATGGAATTGCCCCATTAAGTTTCTGATTCTAATGCATGTAATCAGGAAAGTTATGAAATTCAGTGAATCCATGAAAGATTGAAATAATAGAGGAATTAGTTTAAGTATTCCAGGTGTGAAAGAAATCCATTCTGGAGTCTCTATGGAGTGCTCACTAGGGCAGCCTTCCTTTTTGTGGTGTGGTATCTACATTGAAAAATGCATTCTGAAAAGAAATGTATATTTCTGAAAATTATTTTCAAAATGGCTGGAAGTTCAATCTCCTTCCTCCTCAATTTCATATAAAGGCACAGTGGCTCGGTGGCTTAATGATGCTGGAGATGGTCTCTTCTGCAGTTCAAGTTCTACACTGTATCGCGAGGTGAACTCCCATCACTTGCCTCAGCTTCTGCCCACTTTACAGTTTAAAAGCATTTACTATGCAAGTAGATAAATGTGGACCACTTTTGTGGGAAGTTGGTGCTCTGTGCGGGCAGTCAAATTCCTGCTGGCTCTGAACCTTCCTGGTTGTGGCATCTGTTTGCGAGGTGGCTCTGAGGAAGGGAGGGGACCTAGGATGACACTGCAGGAAGAGCCACTCATTTTTCTCTCTGGTGCGAAGCTAGCTTGCCCTCTTGTGGCGCACCATGGGAAGTGTGCAAGTGTGTACATGACAGAGCTGGTAAACTGATCATCATCATCATCATCATCATCATCATCATCATCATCATCATCATCACTGGAAACAGCAGGTTGACAAAGTTCTTGAAAATGAACAGCTCAAGATACTATGGAACTTTTGGATCGAAAGAGACAGACACCTGGCCCACAACACACCAGGTATCACTATTTAAAAAGTCTGGCTCATTGAGATTGCAATACCAGGTGATGCATGAACTGAAGAGAAACGGCTTAAAAAAATAGTGAAATATTGTGATTTACAAGTTGAAGTTGAGCAAGTGTGGAGGAAGAAATCTACATTATGTACCAATAGTGATAGTGTGATGTCTCCCTTGGACAACTCCTCCGACTCTTCCTTGGAGGCCGGCTCAAGGGAGAATGAGCTCATTCCTGGCACATCAGGAACGGATTACTGACCCTAAATGGCCAGCAGAAAGAAAATTATAGGCTTTGACTGGGGATAGCTTGCAGGCCAGTGAAGAGGAGGAGGAGGAGGAGGAGCTGCCTTCCATGGTGGATCTCAACGCACGCAGGGCAGAGAAACGGAAGTCTGTCAGATTGCTCAGGAGAAGGCCCTGTTTCTCTTGATGGGCTGCATTGGGAAGGTATTTATCATGGCAGGCAGAGAGAGGCGTTGCTGGGAACATTGTGTGTGGGTCGTGGCCGTGTGTTTGTTCGTGTTTCCTGCTTGAATTTTGAGACTCTGAACTTCTATAACCTGTGAGCTAATGTGGATGGACTTTCAGTTTTTGCCTAGGGGCTTTATGTTAGTTTATTGGACTTACTTGTTTGAACAGCTTGCTATTTGTTTTATGGACTAATTGGCCATTGCCTGGGGGATTAATCTGGGTTTGCTTGTGGCTGGCTTCATTTGGAAGGGTTCTAAAGCCAGGTGAAGAGAACTGCTGGGGGATACCAATAAAACTCTCCATAAACCACACTGACATGTATTGTATGTATGAAACGAGTGGGGCAGCACGGATAGGAGCCCTTGGAGCAGCACCCCAAAGGCTGCCTAGATACATGGAAATCCTGAAGTTATTACCTGAATGTTCTGACTTTGCAAAAAAAACCACCTTACTTGGAACTGCCTATATACTCAGATGTTAACAGCTCTTAGATCCTTAGTTAGGACTTGAACTGTTAAGTTTTTACCAGTCCTAGATTGTGAATCGAATTGAAGATTAACCAATAGTAATAATAATAAAAAAATTCATTATCTCATTTTCTATTCAGCTCTCTCTTTCTCTTCTTTCCTGGTATCTATCTATCTATCTATCTATCTATCTGTCTGTCTGTCTGTCTGTCTGTCTGTCTGTCTGTCTGTCTGTCTGTCTGTCTATTTATCTATCTATCTATCTATCTATCTATCTATCTATCTATCTATCTATCTATCCACCCACCCATCCATTTCTGTCTGTCTGTCTATTATCTATCTATCATCTATCATCTATCTATTTGCCATTTCCCCCCCCCCCAACAACACCCACCACATTAAAACAATAAATTAGCTTTACAAAAAGGAGATCAGTTCTATGCTGATGTTAACACCTAGCCAAAAAGGCAGACTATGAATAACTCCTTAGGAGGAGGACATAAATTCTGAAAATGTCATATCCATATAGAGATGCTAAACATTCGATTGGAGTTATCTCTGTTGTTTTCTTTAAACACAGACTGTACTATTTTTGTAAACGATGGGAACAGATGTTTCCATCCCACTTAGTTATTGTAGTTGAAATTGTCCCCAATAAATTGTTTGAAGCGAGTTTGGAAATCCGAACACCAAGTGCATCCGTTGTTGATTTATGCAATATTGCTTTAATACTTAACAATATTATGCTGCCCAATTTGTCAGAGAGAAAAAATCCCATTTTATAAATAGAATGACGTCTAGTGGAGAGCTGTCCTTTTCTCAATTTGTTCATTTCTCTAATCCAATCCTTTCACCCTCCATTTTGAATACTAGTCAATCTAAAACACATTCTGAGCTTCTGATAACTTGGCAAAGGCAGCCATATCTAGTCCTGTAATGATCTAACCTATGCCAGATTTCCAAATCTGAACAAATACTGTTTGCTATTTTAATTGCAAGGAACTATCCCCTCAACAATTTTGTATCGAATACATGGCCTGCTCTGTTTTTGTGAAACTTGGTGTCAAAATAATATGAGGCTTATTCTGAAATCGGAAGCTTGTGACAATAAAACTTTCGATTGGCAAAATAGCATTCCCTGATCTACTGAGATCAAAGAGACACTTCTGGCAATAATCCCTGTTCACTGAAGCTGTCTGGAACAGCATAAACAGATTTTTTTTTAGACTGTGCATATTTACCTGAGATTAAACTCCCAGTACACTACCTGCTATAGGACATTAATCTGAATATACATGAATAGATGAAGATTGCAATCCTTGGCTATATGCTCCAGGCTGAGTCTAGTAGAAGGGAGTGTGAGACGGCCGACTCAGGAAGCAGGGTTAGGATGTGATAAAAAAATACAGCAAATTGTCAATTGTTTATTACAGAAATCAAGTTGTTCTTGATTTATGACCACAATTAAGCCCAAAATGCCTGTTGCTAAGCAAGACAATTAAGCGAGTTTCCCCATTTTACCATCTTTCTTGTCACACTTGTTAAGTGAATCACCGCAAGGTGTTAAATTAATAACGTGGTTGTTAAGTGAATCTGGCTTCCCATTGCCTTTGCTTTCAGAAGGTCATAAAAGGTGATCACATGATTCCGGGACATAGCAAGCATCATAAATACACATTGGTTGCCAAGCGGCTAGATTTTGATCACATGACCATGGGAATGTGAAAAAAGATCATAAGTCACTTTTTTCAGTGCCATTGTAACTGTGAACGGTCACTAAATAAGTAAACAAATGTTTGTAAGTCAAGGGCTACCTGTATTGTTTTTATTCTCTAGGCAAGAGAGAAATTTCTTTTCTTCATAGGCCAAAAGAGCTTGCCTGGTTTGGGGTGCTGTGCACCTTATTTGGGAGCATAAATGTATGACTGTAACATTGTTGCTGGTATCCTTAAGATTTATATTGTCTGTTCCCCTATGACTATCATTAAGTGTTGTACCTTATGATTCTTGATGAATGTATCTTTTCTTTTATGTACATCGAGAGCGTATGCACCAAGACAAATTCCTTGTGTGTCCAATCACATTTGGCCAATAAAGAATTCTATTCTATTCTATTCTATTCTATTCTATTCTATTCTATTCTATTCTATTCTATTCTATTCTATTCTATTCTATTCTATTCTATTCTATTCTATTCTATTCTATTCTATTCTATTCTAAATAGATGGATGATACTTATTATTTTGCTTTAGGCAGATAAAAATCATAGGATTCAACCTCAAGTCCCCTTAAACACAGCACAAACATACACCAGTAACCTTATTCATATGACATGCCCTCATGATATTGCCTCCATATAAGCTAAATATTTTTTCCAAGACCTTCATGGCTGTTCACCCAAGTACTAGTCTAAGCATATTTCTTAACTGTTCCTTGACTATTGATGATTGATCCTAAAAGGCAGAAAGTATCCACCATTTCAATAGCTTCATTATCAATTCTAAGGCTGGTTGATGTACATGTTGTCATTACTTTGATGACAATGGAAATCTTCCTGGACATGGTTATATTTCTCTTTTGAAAATCCAACTGGAAGTCCAAAATAGTCCAGCTACCAGGTTGATTGCAATGTATGCAAAGAAAGGCTGAGCACCAGAGAATTGAGCCTTTGAACTATGGTGTTGGAGAAGACTCCTGCAAGTCCCTTGGACTGCAAGGCGATCAAACCAGTCAGTCCTAGAGAAGATCAACCCTGACTGCTCTTTAGAAGGCCAGATCCTGAAGATGAAACTCAAATACTTTGGCCATCTAATGAGAAGGAAGGACTCACTGGAGAAGAGCCTAATGCTGGGAAAGATTGAAGGCAAAAGAAGAAGGGGACGACAGAGAATAAGGTGGCTGGATGGAATCACTGAAGCAGTCGGCGTGAGCTTAAATGGACTCCAGAGGATGGTAGAGGACAGGAAGGCCTGGAGGAACGTTGTCCATGGAGTCATGATGGGTCAGACACAACTTCGCAACTAACAACAACAACAACCAGGTTGAAGATCCTTGTTCCCTGTCATCAGGGTACTGTTTGGACGGAGGTTTAATACTATTTAAGACAAGTGCTAAAAGGAAGAACTCAGTCAAATTGACAGGTGGATAATCCCACTATTCATAGAATCTGCCTTCCCACCATTTTATCGAGACCAATTGGTGGCTTGATTGGAAGGGAAATGAAACAGGAGTATCCACCATTCTCTCTCCTTAACTGTTCCTGCATAAACATTGTAATGTATTACCACCCACTAGCCCCACTCCTAAGACAGAAAAGGGCATGGCCATTAAACAGCTTTCTTTTCCCTGCCTCAAAGGTAAGGTAGATTGCACTTTGAAGTGGCCATCTGGCCATGCATTTAAAATGGCTCTGCTGTTTTTTTTGTTTTTTTTTGGGGGGGGGGGTCATTTTACTTCAAAGTAAGTTAAACTCAAGTGACCTATCTTCCAAACCAAAGTGTGTAGGCTTGGGCAGAAAGGCAGGGTGTACATTGCATATCACTCCCCTAGCTCATAAGTAGGTTTCATTGGACACAATGTGGGTATATGTTTGTTTATATTTGATATACTTGCCAGTCCCCAAAGAACAAACCCATTAAAGTCAATAATATATTCACATGCTGAATATTAAAATACAGGCTTAAATAGCTTTGATTGATGATCAGTACTCCACGCTCATCAGTAGATGAAGGGGAAAAAACATTTCTCAGTAGATTTTCACTCAAGTAAGAAATTGATTTCTAAGTTCCATGTATCGGTATGCAATGATTGGCTGGGTGATCGTATTCTTTAGCTTCCTGAAAGAAATGTAAGTTTCCTGCAACTGAGAGGCTGGTACACATAAGGGAATTTATCAGTTGATTATTTCCACACTAACTAATTGCTTTGATGCTTACAAACGGAGTTTTTCTATTAGCCGATGCAAGTTAAAATAAAATGCCTTTCAGCTGAACAGATATTGTTTACAGATTTATATAAAATCTTTGAACCTTTATAAAAAAAATATTGTGGTTTTTTTTTATTGTTTCGGATGTAAACCAGCTAAAACTTTTGGAAGTGTTGGCCTACAAATCGATGCATAAATAAATAAAAAAGATTTTTATCCTTTAAAAAATGTGACAAAAGTCCACATCTGGGTCTGAGCAATCTTGGACCACAATTCAACCTTCCTAAAGTTACAACTCCCATTATCCCCAGCTAGCATGGATTTCTCTCATATATCTTAAAAACAAGGTTGCATAGATGGGAAAGCTGAGTTAACAAATACCTCAAACTTTGGTTTGAATCATTGAAACATGTAGCTAAAGTAAAATCAGGCTTTCCACAGTGTTTGGGATACAGTGGTGGAGAGTGCAGCCAAAGGACTTATTAAAACAATTGGAGAGGATCAAAATGGTCATTTTACTGACTGCAGTGAGTCAATGGACACTAAATCTTGGGAATAAAGAGCTCAAGGTAAAATTTGTGTGTGTGTGTAAAAATTATTTAAAAAAAGATTACAAAAAAATGTTGAGACTTTGGAAAAAGTGCAGAGAAGAGCGATTAAGATGATTAAAGGTCTGGAGACAAAAACATATGAAGAACAGTTGCAGGAATTGGATATGGCCAAGTCTAGAGAAAAGAAGGACTAGGGGTGACATGCAGTATTCCAGTATTTGAGAGACTGCCACAAAGAAGATGGAGGTCAACTTATTTTCCAAAGAACCAGAAGGCAAGACAAGAAACAATGGATGGAAACTAATCAAAGAGAGAAGCAACCTGGCATTCAGGAGAAATTTCCCAACACTGAGAACAATTAACCAGTGGAACAGCTTGCCTTCAGAAGTTGTGGGTGCTTCATCACTGGACTTTTTAAAGAAAAGACTTAACAGTCATTTGTCTGGAATACTTGAGCAGGGAGTTGGAGTAGAGGATCTCCAAGGTCCCTGCCAGTTCTATTCTCTTTGATTGATCAAATTACATATGTATATAGTCTTTATTGCACAGTAGTACCTTGGTACTCAACTGTTTTGAAACTCATCAAAATTGTACTCAACCCATTTTGATGTGAAAATTTTGTGCCGCTACTCATTGTTTGTTTGGTACTCAACCCACAACTAGAACAAGGCTGCCTTGTGACTCACTACATTATTCCTTATGGGAAACTTTTGTTTGGTATTCATCATTTTTAGTATTCATCATGTCTCCCAGAACCAATTAACAATGAGTACCAAAGTATCTATATTTATATATTGTATTTATTGCTTGTGTTTGATATACATTATATCTATTTCCTCAGCTGTTTTTACCTGTCCAATCTGGTCTTGCAAGATGGACATGCTCCAGATCCTATTGGCTGATGAATATTTAAGCGTGCCTCTTTTGCCATAATATTCGTTCTATGGGACATCTTCCCTCTAGACTAGATTAGAATCATCTGGACACATTCAGGCCTAATTCATAAAGCCATAAAAACTTGGGTTTGTGCCCAGATCTGGGGTACCAAGTGCATGCAGATTCCTGTCCCCTGACAGTACTACGGTCACTTGTAGTAGCTTCCTCACCTGCTGTGTTTTATTTTTTTGTGATTGGAATTTATTTTAAGATTGTTCACCTCCCAGGGTCTCTTGTGAGATGGTTGGCCACACAAACGGAATAACAAAATAAACACAGTCTACATGACATGCATTTATACTATTAGGGCAGTGGTGGGCTTCTACCGGTTTGCCCCGGTTTGAGCGAACCGGTAGTGGCGGTGGCGGGAGGCTCCGCCCACCCACCCGGACATCATCACGGATGCTCTGTGCATGTGCAGAAGCGCTGTGACAAGCAAAGCAAGCGTGTGCACGCGCTCACAGTTCTGAACCGGTAGCAAAGGTAAGTGGAACTCACTACTGTATTAGGGTTAGGGTTGTTGCTTCGTAATGAAGGTCAGACGACCATTTTCTTATGAGGTTCTAAATCCTGAGTATGATGTCACTACAAAAATTGATATGCATTGCTTATATGTTAATATATAAGAAGAACATGTGCTAAGGATGTAGAGGCCATTCAAGTATCTAATCTTCTAGGACATGAGCCTTTTTTTTTTTTTTACAGATGAAGGAATGAACCTTCAGAATCCTCAATCATGCCTAATTATACAATAAGGCCCTGTCATTAGAAAGCTAAACTAACTTAATATAAGTGCCTCAGTGGATAAATATCTCTGGTGCATATATGCATGCATTACTGTGTATATGATTAAAATGATTGCATGATATCTGCTTCTAATAAAACATTTCCAGGGACCAATGGCATATTTAGGCAATAATATTTTCCATATTCCCCTATTTCTTTTTTTAAAATGACCAGAAATCACAGGCATACAATGTAGAGGAGGTACATTCCATTGGGAAAATGGTGGGTTTTACTCAGGGGTGAAATCCAATTTTTTTTTACTACCGGTTCTGTGGGCGTGGCTTGGTGGGCATGGTGTGGATTGGTGGACGTGGCAGGGGAAGGATACTGCAAAATCTCCATTCCCACCCCGCTCCAGGGGGAAGGATATTGCAAAATCCCCATTCCCTCCCCACTCCCGAGGAAAGGATATTGCAAAATCTCCATTCCCACCACACTCTGGGGCCAGCCAGAGGTGGTATTTGCCGGTTCTCCGAACTACTCAAAATTTCTGCTACCAGTTCTCCAGAACCTGTCAGAACCTGCTGGATTTCACCCCTGGTTTTACTAGTTCAAACCAATTGCAACACAGGTAAAGCACAGATAAAATAACAAAATAATTCATGGAAGGACAAAAATCAGGAAAAGCATCTTTTAAACAGCAAAGGAAATCAGGATACACCAGGCACTAAAGGATGATAGTGTTGACCTTGGGGAAGGTATGGACACTAATGGGGAACATAAGAGATTCCAGAACATATCTGAGTTGTGAGAGAGAGGGAAGTATGAGAAGAAAATTCAAAGTAACCTTGCCTTGATTTAGTTTAAAATAAGATGGGACAGAGAAGATACTGGTAATCTTTCTGGTATTTCTGGTATTCTTCCTAATTATGATAAAGAACATTCCTGGAATCTTTGCCATGCTTTTTTTCTTGATCAGGCCTACTTTGAAGAGTTGACAGGCAAAAAGACTGGGCCTAACTCAAAACATCCCCAATGTTTGCTATCTAGGGTAAGAGTATGAAAAAGGGAGCTTGCTGATGAACCATATTGATAAATGTGACTAGCATTCGCACCAATCTGCCCCAAAACCTCAGTTGGGAATGGCGAAATAATAATTTCCCTGTACAGATTGCACTTGGATTGCAATTACCGTATTTTTCAGAGTAAAAGACGTACCTTTTCCCCCCTAAAAGGGGGTGAAAATTTGGGTGCGTCTTATACACCGAATGTAGTCCCGCTCACCCACTGCCCCCCACCCTTTGGCCTCTGCCTCCCATTAATTTACCTCCTTGCAGCAAGCCACAAGAAGAAACAGCTTCAGCACAGCCTAATTAGCACAAGTTGATTGTCCTTAGATCCGAACTCTCCCAACTCTCAGCTGTTTCAGGCTGCAGGGATTGCCATTGCCTATTGGAGGTAAATTGCTGGGAGCAGATTTCTTTTTCTTGCGCTAATCAAACTATGCTGAAAATGAAAAGAAAGTAAAGCAAGCTATTTGCTGTTCCTGCAACGAGGCAAAATTGCTGGGAGGCAGAGGCAGATTTCTTTTTCTTGTTTTCCTCACCAAAAAAGGTAGGTGCGTTTTATAGTCCAGAGTGTCTTATACTCTGAAAAATACAGTAATAAGTAGAGGACAAGAAGATCTCTTTCCAGAACCTACCAAGAAAAGTTAAACATTAAATAAATAAATAAGTAAATAAATAAATAAATAAATAAATAAATAAATAAATAAATAAATAAATAAATAAAACTTGACGCACAAACGAATGCCTATTGTACTAAATGGCTTAGAATAAGTTTCTGATTCTGGTAACATGACCTGAAAATATAGTCAGGTGTATAATTGCATCCTACAAATTGTGAAAATGACTCGTCCTAAAATTCCCAACACTGGTCCTTTATAAATTTAATTCACTTAAATGAAATTCAGCATTACCAAAGCTTCTCAAGTGATATGGTAAAATGTTAGCAATTGTGGCAGAAAATAAAAGTAAATCACAGATAACACCAAAGCAGTACAAGTCTCATTTGCATTTATTAGTCATATCGCAATTGAATTCTGATGACTTCAGTCTTGAATAATCTACTTTTATATATTTGAATTTATTACTTACTGATAATTTCCATGTTGGTAAAGCAGGACTGTATTAATACAATGTCTCTGAAAAAGTTAAAGCATTATCATACCTTCCTGTTTATGAGCATCAAAAATGCTAGTTGAAGTAGGTCAAGATCTAACTATGTAACATTTTGCACAAACATTTTTATATCATAGAGGGAAATATTTCAACCAGTATTTACATCAAAACTTCGGGGGTCCAACTTAGTTATGGTACATTTACAACTGCATAAATATTCCTTTTTATAGTATGTTCTATTTAAAGGTAAAGATTTCTCTGTCAGTTGTGTCTGACTCTAGGGCCCGGTGCTCATCTCTGTCTCTTGGCCAAGGAAGCTAGCATTGTCCAAAGACAATTTTTGTGGGTGGGTGGCCAGCATGGTATACACCAAAAGACATAGAACCCTGTTATCTTCCCACCGAAGTGGTACCTATTTATCTACTCGCATTTGCATGCTTTCAAAGTGCTAGGTGGGAAGGAGCTGGGGCAAGTACTTGAAACCCCTTTTCATGGTGCTCAGGTATCAAATCCAGACTGTCCAGCTGACAAGCTCAGCCTCTTTGACCATAGAGTCATTGCCACCCCGCTCCCCATGTTCTATATAGGCTACACTAAATCTCAGCCTCATATGCTGGTAGGTAGTAAAGTAACACATTTTTTTTTCTAATATATTGACTTTTTTGGAAAGATGCAGTTGATTAAATATATTTACATGGTTGTTTCATTCATGGTGGTACTCACCTTAATGGTATTACATCTACATGGAGGGAAGTAAGCAGTGGGATAACACAAGGATCTGTCTTAGACCCAGTACTCTTCAATATCTTCATAAATGACTTAGATGAGGGAAGAGAAGAGGGAATGCATCAAATTTGTAGATGACATTAAACTGGCAGGAATAGCCAACACCCCAGAAGACACGCTCAGAATCCAAAAAGATCTTGACAGACTTAAATAAATAGGCCCTATCCAACTACATGAAATTTAATGTGGAGAAAACAAGGTTTTACACCTAGACAGGAAAAACCGAAGGTACAAGTACAGATTAGGCAAAACATAGCTCAAAAACAGTAACTGTGGGAGGCACCTTGGAGTCCTAGTGGACAATCACTTAAACATGAGGCAGCAGTCTGCGGCAGCAGCGAAAAAAGCTAATGCAATTCTCGGTTGTATAAACAGAGGCATAAAATCAAAATCATGTGAAGTATTAGTACCACTTTATAAATCCTTAGTAGACCATACCTGGAATATTGCATCCAGTTTTGGTCACACATTACAAAAAGACTTTGGAAAAGAAGAACAACTAAGATTATTAAGGAGATGAAAACATATGAAGAATGGTTACAGGAATTGGGTATGGCCAGTCTAGAGAGAAAAAGGATTAGGCAGGACATGATAGCAGTATTCCAGTATTTAAAAGGCTTCCACAAAGAGGAGGGGGTGAATTTATTTTCCAAAGCACCAGAGAAACAATGGATGGAAACTAATCACTGAGAGAAGCAACTTGGAATTAAGGAGAAATTTCCTACTGGTAAAAGTGAGGATGATTAACCAATGGAACAACTTGCCTTCAGAATTTGTAAGTGCTTCATCACTGGAGGTTTTTAAGGAAAGATTGTCTGAAATGGAATAGGCCAGGGTCTCCTACTTGAGCAGCAAGTTGGTTTGGAAGGCCTCCAAGGTCCCTCCCAGCTCTATTCTGATTGGTTCAACCATTCAAGTATAACCTTTAGCCAGCCAGGTAGGGAAAAAAAACAGTTCCTAGGAAAGAAAAATATACAACTATTGTAGCATTCTTCTACAATCAGAAAACTCAATAAGCAATTCAGGGTTTTGTTTTTTTTTAATTAGGAAAAAAGGAAGAGAAAATGAATTAAAACATTAATAAAACTTAAACAGCTTAATTAGCCATTTGATCCATTGAGGTTAAAATCATCTCTTCTTCCCCAAGCTCACATAATTAGGTTTTGCTCAGCAAATTGTGTATATAGTAATTAACTAAAATGTGTGGACGGTTGCATTACTAAAGTAAGATTATTTTGGTTTACAGAACACAGTATTAATTTATGCAGAGAAATATTTCTTGTCTGTTGTGTTCTGAAGACAGAATCTGGCAATAAATTGACAACTTCTATCCTAAATAGATATTTGTCATAGTTCAAAGAAGCAAAACTGGAAGCTGTGATGACAGTTGTATAAAACACTTCCATGTTAGGAGGTAAGAATATTCCAAATCTATTATTCCATTATACTGTAGCACATTAAGGAACAATATATATTATTGAATAATGTAGCTTTTCTGTGTATTGCCTTATTAGTTTTCTCTGTCATGTTTCTGAGGGTAATAATAATTTAATTTATGCTAACAATGTGTTAAATTATTAAATCAAATATATTGCCAAAACGTAATAATCTATCTGAAAAACATGAGTATTATAAGTATCTTTTCTTTCAAAATCCCTGCTTGGAATTTTTGGAAAAAATATATGAAAGTTAGCCAGTTGAGGTTTTTTTTTTATTATTGATTTAAACGAACAATTGATGTAGCCATCCATTTTGTGAATGTGACTATGGTCAGTAACCTCCCGAACCCAGGCCCTCAAGCACATCCAGCTCTTCAAAGGTTTATGAAAGGCTATCAGGGTCAGGACCAATCTGATTTAAAGGGGTACAAAGTTTCAGAAGGTAGGCACCGTGAAACAGAAGGCAAACTTCCTAAATCTCATAATATGTCATCATTCAACTGAAGGATCCCGGAACATGGCTCCCTCTCAGTTTTAGTGGAATAAGTAGAAACAATTCAGCGGGAAGCAGCCCTACGAATAACTCTGCTCCGTGCTTCGAGGGCTTCATAAATGACAACCAGAATCTTGAATGTGTTCAAGAATCCAGAAGCGTGTTGGGAACCAGTGCAGAGTTTAATATGGTCTTACTGAGGTTGACCCATATCTGCTTACAACACTGCATTCTGGACCAACTGCAGCTTCTGGGTGGTCTTCAGAAGCAATCCCATATAGAGTACATTTTTATTTGTTTGTTTGTTTACTGCAGTGGTGGGATTCAAGCAGCTTGGGCCAGTTCGGGTGGACCGGTAGTTAAATTGCTGAGTGGCCCCATCCCGCCCCTTCCAGGAGTCCCCACGCACCTCATTTTGGCTCCCAGGTAAGTGCAGGGAGGCCTCCTAGGCCCAGAACGGGGCATGGTGGGAGCGGCACATCCCCCCTGCAGCCCATTTTTACTTCCAAGGGGGTGCAGGAGGCTGAGTGCTGCCTGTCACACACCCTGGCCATGCCCACAATGGCCATGCCCACAATGGCCACACCCACCCAGCCAATCATTAGAGCAGAGAACCAGTTGTTACATTATTTTAATCCCACCACTGGTTTACTGTATATCATACCTTCATTAATTTTACAAATAACTCAAAGCTGTGAACGCACACACAATACTCCTTCCTCCTCCTATTTTCCCCACAACAACAAACCTGTGAGGTGGATTGGGCTAAGAGAGAATGACTGGCCCAAAGCCACTCGGCTGATTTTCATGGCGAAGGAAGGACTTAGACTCACAGTTTCCCAAAGAGCAATTTGTGCACCAAACAAAGTTGTGCAAAAGCCATCTTGGGCATGACTGCTACCTGCTCTTGAAACAGGAGCTGTGAGTCCAAATTGTGCACTGGTTCTGTTTGGAATAGTGCAACCCCGTTCGCAGCCAAAGGTGGAAAAATCTGGGGTCCAGGGAGCCCTGAATCCATTCAGTCTTTCTAGGTTGAAGCCTGTTTTTCCCCACTCAGACTCCCTACAACTATCAAGTCCTCCCCCGCACCTCAACACTGACAGGGCAAGTCACTAGTAGAACCTACTCCTTCGTTAACACTGATGATGTTACTCAGTTTGGTAATGAAATGTCAGGTTAAATGTCTAACTTTCTCACACAACAACCCCTCGGCCCTGCAAGAGTTAACAGATCACATATCCCATCATCCTCATAACCACACCTTACCTCCTGACTCCTCCCCCTGGGTATAAGACCTTCCACCACGAGGTCATCCAGAAGTTCCAGATGTATACCTGTAAGGGAAAGAACAAAGGTCAGTTGCAATTAACTGGATAGGCCTAGGATTAAGTCAGGCCTGCAATAAAAGGAATTAAGAGAAATATATATATACTTGTCTTGCGAGTTATTGGGTCAGATCCATCCCTATAACATGAAATGTCTGCAAGAAAACAACCAAGCTCAGATAGTATGAAGGACTCCATAACTGAATCTTCCTAATTTGATATTGTACCACCACAACAGAGAATTCAGATGCTTTCACCTGCCTAGAGGGACCAGAAATCAGAAATGAAGTTTTCTATGTAGAAATTTCTGTGTAGTATCTTTAGGATTTGCAATTAAAAGGAGTAATCATTGATACTTTGGAAACCTGTTACCAATCAATATAGGTAACACTGACTTGAATGGGCAATACTCAGATTTTGTCTAAATTTGTTTCTCATCGTTTTGGCTAAGATCAAGTATAGTATGTTTCTTTGCATAGCCCCAAAATTTCTAATTTATCTTTCAACTACCATAGAATTCAGAAGACATACTTTATAATTAGACATGAGACATTCCATTATTTGACAATGGTTTTATTTTGTCCTGCATTATATATCACCACGGTGGCACAGTGGATAGAGTGCAGTACTGCAGGCTACTTCTGCTGATTGCCAGCTGCCAGCAGTTTGGCAGATCGAATCTCACCAGCTCAAGGTTGACTCAGCCTTCCATCCTTCTGAGGTGAGTAAAATGAGGACCCAAATTGTTGTTGGGGGCCATATGCTGATTCTGTAAACAGCTTAGAGAGGGCTGTAAAGCACTGTGAAGCGGTATATAAGTCTAAGTGCTACTACTATTGCTATATGATTTTTGATTTAAGGCGAAGTTTCAGAAAATTAATTTTTACAGTAGCATTCATTATTCATTAGTTTTTTTCATTCCTATAGTATTTGGGGGCGGAGGCACAATGGCTCAGTCATTTTTTTTAATTTTTTTTTTTTAATTTGATTTATATGCCGCCCTTCTCTGGAGACTCAGGGTGGCTTACAATGCATTAAGCAATAGCCTTCATACTTTTGTATATTTTATACAAAGTCAGCTTATTGCCCCCAAAAACTGGGTCCTCATTTCACCTACCTTAGAAAGGATGGAAGGCTGAGTCAACCTTGAGCCTTGGAGAGATTCGAACCAGCAGTAATTGCAGGCAGCTGTGTTAATAACAGGGTGCTTAGACCACTGTACCATCAAGGCTCATTAAAGATGCTGACGTTGGCAGCCCAGGTTCAAGACCCGAGCAACATGTGACAGGGTGAGCTCCCGCTACTTGCCCCAGCTCCTGTCCATCTAGCATGCAAATGCAAGAAGATAAATCAATATCACTTAGGTGGGAAGGTAACAGCGTTCTGCGCTCCATGCACCTTGTCATTTACTTCCAATTTTTGGTTTGCGTAATGATTGCAGATATTTGCTTAACAATCATTTCGAAAAAGTGGGTAAAATTTGGCTTCAAAAATTGATGGAGTTACCAGAGATGGCTAAATTGACTGCTTTGATCAAAGAAAAAAAAAAACCAAATACTTTTATTTCTATCTGGAAACCGTTTCTGGGCTTTGTGCTTGAGGTGGAAAAAAATGAAACTTTGATTTTGGGTTTTACCGATTAGATAGATTTGTTGTTATAGAAATGGCAAGTTTAAACTATTATGTAAAAGTAAAAAGTTGAAGTTTGATGTTAATGCCTTATTCTACTGCACCAAAGGTAGTCAGAAGTCAATTCCTTTTCTTCCTCTTTCCCCATCTGTTCCTCACTCTTCCTTTCCCTTTTCCCTTCCCTATTATTTTGTATTTTCTTTGTATGTTACAACATTAAAAAATTGTTTAAAAAAAGATTGTAAAATTGAGTCAGTCACATGATCCACATATTTTTCAACCCTGAAGGGCAAGTTCCATTATGGTTGTAATTGAAGGACTACCTATATGTTATATTATCAGAATGTTTCTGACAATACTCTTAACCTGAATACAGTGATCATCTTAACGGAGCTGAATGCAGTGAGTTGGGAACAGAACAAAGAAATCTGAAATAAAGTTCCCAGAGGAGATCAGTAAAATGGTTCGGAAGACCCTTCAAAAAAGAACAAAAGTTTGAACACTATGCAGAGTAAAAACCTGGAAGAGACCTCTCTTTGTTTTCATCTGGTTGCTAAGCAAATGTGGAAGGAAGGCATTTGATAGATCTTGAAAAAGCTGCTACTACACACCGAACTCCTTAAGGAGAAATTCACTTTCATTTATCTTGAGTGTGATCTTCTGCCTTTAGCGTTCCAACCATTTTGACAATCATTTCAAGCATCCACTCCAGCAGTTCTTCCTTCCAAGTCTCTCTTGCACTCTCGTTTTGGCAAGGAAATAATAATAATAAAAAAAACATTGCCTTTTTGGTTTTGTTACTAGTTAAGAAAAGAAGGAAGGGGAGAGTAAGGGTCCCAATTGTGCTCCTTCCTTTTCCTTACCCCACTGGCAAGAAGTATTTGTGTCTATTTTTCTGTGCTCCAACAATAGCAACTAAGGTACTTGGTTGAGCTAATTTTCTCTCCTCCTGGGAGCACGAGAAAACCTGCAGAATCTTCTCTTACTGTTCTGTTTCAAGAAGTTGTAGCCCTCATTCACAATGTTTGCTGTACCTCAGTAGTGTTGCAGGACCTGAGAAAACCCAAGAATAACAGAATAACAGAGTTGGAAGGGACTTTGGAGGTCTTCTAGTCCAACCCCCTGCTCAGGGGGTTAAGCAGAATAAATATATTTTGAAAACCCAAGGATAAGTACCAAAGCTGTTCTTCTTCCCTTAAATTAAAATCAGTGGTGGGTTTCAAATTTTTTTACTACCGGTTCTGTGGGTGTGGCTTGGTGGGTATGACCTGGCTTGGTGGGCATGGCAGGGGAAGGGTACTGTAAAATCTCCATTCCCACCCCACTCCAGGGGAAGGATACTGTAAAATCTCCATTCCCACACCACTCTACAGGAAGGTTACTGCAAAATCCCCCATTTCCTCTGGATCAGCAGGGACTCTGAGGCAGAGAATAGAGGGGGTGAGGCCTGTCAGAATTTTTATTACTGGTTCTCCGAACTACTCAAAATTTCTGCTACCAGTTCTCCAGAACTGGTCAGAACCTGCTGAAACCCATCTCTGATTAAAGTGACTTCCTTCAGTCCCCGAGACATTTTAAAAATATATGTTGACATCCTCTGCATCGCCCTGACTGCTGACCTCCATTCTGCCTCGGTAAAGTGGGACAATTTATGAAATGGGAATGGTGGATTCCCCCATCTTCGTTTCCACTCTCACCACATGCCATCAGCCATGAAGAAAACATGTCTGGTTGCTCTCCTTAACTTGAAGTATAGCTGGGACGAGGCAAATGACGTCCAACTTTTTGTGTGTGCATTCAAGGGCTCTGTGTGGGTTCATTCCGAGGGATGCTATTCTATAATAGTGCTATTCTATAATGATTCAATTCAGAAGGAGGACTAAAACCATCATCTATCTTCAGTCTACAACACAGTCCTTTCAACAATTCCTAGAGGGCTCCAC
This sequence comes from Pantherophis guttatus, assembly GCF_059756535.1. NCBI lineage: Eukaryota > Metazoa > Chordata > Lepidosauria > Squamata > Colubridae > Pantherophis > Pantherophis guttatus. The sequence continues at coordinate 81,826,463 of NC_142064.1, forward strand.
ACCAAATTTGCACACTCATGTGACCCTGATGACCCAGATAAACCTCCAGGTGACCTTACCGACCCGCTATAAGAATCCAAATGTCCAGCTATCTTCAAGGAGTATAAATCCTTCCATTCTCCACCATCCAGTCGGAGCTGAAGAAGTTTCTTGGATGAGAAGCGAAATGTCTTCAAAGAAAAACAAGAAAGTCCATTTGCCTCTTGAAAAAAGCACCTTTGGGACAACAATGACCTAGATGACTGAGAATATCCATAGACATTGGACTAAAACCATGTTTCAAAAGACCCTGATGAATAGTTGATAAAATCGCTGTGTTTCCTTTGAATAAACCTCTACAAAATATGCTAACCCAAAAGCTGATGTCCTGTTTCTGTATCGTGTTTATGTGGATAAAAAGCTACCTCTTTTCTCTATTCCAGATTCCCTTATTAGGATTTGGTGGGCATAGGGACCAGCTGACTCTTCACCATGTAGTCTCTGATTTCAGACAGCTGCCTCCACCTCTATCCAGAGGCCATGGGCACAAGGATTGATTGATTGTTTGATTGATTGATTGATTTTATTACATTTCTATACCGCCCTTCTCCCGAAGGACTCAGGGCGGTGTACAACCATATTAAAACAAACCCATCACAAAAATTAAAAACCGTTAAAATAAATTAAAGCAATTTGGCCGTTATTAAAACCCATTAGCTAAAACCCCTTTAAAACCAATTAAAACCCATTTAAATTAATTTATTCGGTCAGGCCGGCTTGATTGAACAATAGAGTTTTCAGAGCACGACGGAAGGCACGGAGGTTGGGGATCCTTCTTATATCCGGGGGCAGCTCATTCCATAGGGCAGGAGCCCCCACAGAGAAGGCTCTCCCCCTGGGGGTCACCAGCCGACATTGCTTGGCCAACGGCACCCTGAGGAGGCCCTCTCTGTGGGAGCGTATCGGATTTCCCCTTCCTTCCTTCCTTCCTTCCTTCCTTTATCATAAAAACCTAAAATCTGGTCAATTTCAAACTGCATCCAGACAGATTTCCTAAACCAGAAAGGGTGATTAACTTCAAATCCATGCTGTGAAAAAGTGGAGGATAGCATTTCTGGTGCCTGCTGAAGGATTTCCCCATCCTCGGCTGCCTGTTCCAGCACAGATTCATACCCGTTTCTATCTCTCCTTTCTTTAATATTTCTTTTTTAATATCATTTGTTTTCAAAGAGTATAAATCCCCTTCTCCCCACCAAGTGCTAAGGAGCATTGTTTCCAAGGAGACATGCAGAGCAGCTATTTATTTATTGTAAAGCCGGTTGTTATTTACTCTTGGATGCTAGGTTTTTGTTTGTTTGTTTGTTTGGGGTTTTTGTTTTTTTTTGTTTTTTTTAGTATTTCTTCTTCTGCTCAACCAATGCCAAAAAGCCCATGTAAGGAAAGGCCAAGTGATCAAAAGGGAAGGAGTGTCATTTTAATAGGATGATAAATGGTTTGTTTATTCGTGTCAGAAGCATCGCAATTAAAATAAGGCATACTATATGACATAAAATTTAAAATATAAAATACAAGATTAAAATATGTACAAATTAAACAGATCTTGCCCAGAAACTCACAACATTAATTGTGTTCTGACATGCTGCCGTAAGGTCCTCAAGAGTACACTGATCGGGACACAAAGAGCAGATATACATATCAGTGGTGGGTTGCCCCCGGTTCAGACCGGTTCACAAGAACCGGTAGTAAAACCGGCGGGAGGCTCCACTCACCAACCCAGACATCATCAGGAAACTTCTGCGCATGCAGCCCTGTTGCGAACCAGTAGTAAAGGTAAGTAGAACCCACCTGACACATATGTGTCGTTGTCTGCATGTCACCACAATTGCAAAGAACGGAAGCCATCGGATACTTCCATTTGTTCAGAGTGTCTCTGAACTATTGGAAAGGAAACTATTCTATTGGATGGAAACTATTCAACAGTTTCCATATTTCCCAGCTTTCATCAGATCCAAGTGCCAGCTCTTCCATTGGTTCCATCCAGGGTTGGTTCTTTGTAGCTTTCCATAGATCCACTCTGCTTTCAAATTCTTCAAAGTCTCCCGTTGATCTTAGTTGACATCCTAAGTGCTTTTTCCGTCATCCTAAGTGCTTTTTCCATCATCTTAAGTGCTGTTAACACTTTCAGGTGTTCCTTGGGCAACTGTTTATAGCTGGCTAACCCTTTCAATCCAGAAGCATGTGAAGCATAGTGAGGTGGTCATTTCCACCTGTGACACTATGTGTACGATGAATGGTAGTGAACCCATCTTCACCAACATGGATGATAAGGTGCTGTAGATTGATCCTATGGCAAGATCTGTGTTGGAAGAAGAAAGAAACATTATTTTAAAACTGGAACCATTACATGTAAGCAGATTCAGGATAAGACAAGGGTGGCACCACAATGACATCCCCTTTAAGAAGAATTAGCAAGGCCTTTTCATATCATTGTAAGATGCCTCCGATAATAAGCCCTATGTTCATCTGTGGCAGGGGGAAAAAAACATTTATGCACTTTAAATCTTGATAGACTGACCAGTTTCCAGTTCCACTCGGAGACTTCTTTTCTATTAATATAGAAGAGGGGGTTCCAAACTTGGCGACTTTAAGACTTGAGGGTTCCCTGAATTCCTCAGTCTTAAAGTTGCCAAATTGGGAGACCCTGATACAGAAAGAGGCAACCTCAGCTAGCCATAATGAGAGAAAAAAATGACAAAATGTACCTTGTGAAGCCACAATGCAAACTCCACACCTTTGCTTTTGTATTGTGATTTGTGATGTGAGTATGAAAGATGTAAAGTTGCACCACAATGACTAAACGCATGTTTTGTCATTTGCCTCCCAAATAGACAACTTTGGGATACCCATCTTTATGTTAATTTACCAAAGGTTTCAAGGCTGCTTGCTGTTTAGCTCAGTTTTAGAACTTTCCACCTTAAGAAAATCTTATTTCATCCACTGAAGAACCTTTATATATGTGGCAGGGAATGGAATGGAATGGAATGGAATGGAATGGAATGGAATAGAATAGAATAGAATAGAATAGAATAGAATAGAATAGAATAGAATAGAATAGAATAGAATAGAATAGAATAGAATAGAATAGAATTCTTTATTGGCCAAATATGATTGGACACATAAGGAATTTGTCTCTAGTGCATAAGTTCTTAGTGTAGATACAAACAATAAAGTGATAGTGAATTCTGGTATTTATTCTGAAATACACTTTTATTAGAAACATTTATGAAAACATAATCTTTAGTTTCACTACCGTGTTTCCCCGAAAATAAGACCTGGTCTTATATTAATTTTTGCTCCAAAAGAGGCATTAGGTCTTATTTTCTGGTTAGGTCTTATTTTGGGGGAATATGGTACTAAATGCATCCATCTGGCTGACACTCTTAACTGGGGCTTATTTTGGAGGTAGGGCTTATATTACGACTATCCTGAAAAATCATGGTAGGACTTATTTTCCAGTTGGGTCTTATTTTCGGGCAAAAAGGGTATGTTCTGTAGGACATCAGGAGTGGTGACTGGAAAGGTTGCATAAATCCACCATATGAACTGGTATGACCCATCAGAACAAAATCCCTGACTAGAGCTTGATAGTGTCTCTCTCAAACTATTTCTTAGCATTTATTTCAGGACATTATGTCCACTGAGAAAGCTTCTGTTGACTCCATCTTAACTCTACCTTACCTCAGACCTTGGATATATGTGAGGGAGCTAAGTCCACAGATGTTGGAAAGATGTACCAGTGGTGAAATCCAAATTTTTTACTATCAGTTCTGTGGGTGTGGCTTGGTGGGCATGGCTTGGTGGGCATGGCAGGGGAAGGATACTGCAAAATCTCCATTCCCAGCCCACTCCTGGGGGAAGGATACTGCAAAATCTCCATTCCCACCCCACTCTTGGGGGAAGGATATTGCAAAATCCCCATTCCCATCCCACTCCTGGGGGAAGGATATTGCAAAATTCACATTCCCACCCCACTCTGGGGCCAGCCAAAGGTGGCATTTGCCGGTTCTCCGAATTGCTCAAAATTTCCGCTACCGGTTCTCCAGAACCTGTCAGAACCTGCTGGATTTCACCCCTGAGATGTACCACATAGAAAAATGGAAATAGGGAAAGACTTGTTCAAGGGATATAGAAAACAATAAGTCAGGGAAAGCATGTGGAAACACATTGTGATTTGTTTGTGACCTACTTAAAAGGGGGAAAAAAGTGCGCACTAATGCAGAACTTCAACAAACTGGGTGTAGGGTGCTCTGTCTTCCTGTTACATTGATCAGCTTTCTTTCAAGGGGCTCTTGACCACGATAAGCCTTCTCACCGAAATCCTGATAAGCCACATAACTTGAAAGTCATTGGTCCCCTTCATCATCGAAGCGGTTTGCATTTTTCAGCCTAAGCAGGAAAAAGACTAATGATGTCTGATTTTTAAAAAATGGGCCTTTTGTCCTCCTCCCCTGAGAGGGGAGGGAGAATCGTATCAAGCCAAGCCCAGGTTTTGTGTTGTTGGTATTTGTACCAGGAGGTTAATTAGCATTAGCAGAGCGATCAGCAGCAGCATAAAGTTAGTCATACGGTCGTGTCTGCTCCCAGCAATGTAGCAAAGGGGAAAAACAAGTTAAAAATAGGCTTTTCTTTTCCCCCCTTCCTCTGAGTTTTGCACGGGAGGAAAAAAAAAAAGCCATTTAACAAAACAAACATAAAGTAATTGGATCCCTTTGTTGTGGCGGTTTGCTTTTTATGACTCCTCTCCAGCTAAGTGTTTGATTTAGATACCTGCTTTGCTCTCTTCAAGTTCTCCAGGTGCTGAGTAATAACAGAGATGGTTGAGAGGTTTTTCCTTCTTCCTCTTTGGTATCTACAAAAAATTAAAAAAAGGTAAATTGCTGGTTACTTTGGTGCAAATGAATGCCAGCTCTATCAGAGGGGGCCTCAGGCGGAATTTAATAAAACAGATCAAGGGCCCAAATTAGACAGGACGGAGGGGTTGCTCTGATTCTTTTTCACATCAGCTTTTCAAAACGCAGAAATCTTTTCATCCCCTGTACTACTCTGGTGCCTTTCTGTTTCCACTGTATAAAGTCTTGTTTAGCGACAAATATCTTTTATCATCTTAGATGGATGGGTGGGGGAGGGGGGAGGGATGCAAGTTCTCACAGTCGAATTAATTACAGGTAGTCCTTGACCTAGGACCATAATTGAGCCCAAAATTTATGTTGCTCACTGAGACATTTGTTAAGTGAGTTTTGTCCCATTTTACAACCTTTTTTTACCACAGTTGTTCAGTGAATCAGTGCAGTCGTTAAGTTAGTAACATGATGGTTAAGTGAATCTGGCTTCTCCCATTGGCTCTGCTCATCAGAAAGTCATTAAAGGTGATCACATGACCCCAGGACCAGGGGTGAAATCTAGCAGGTTCTGACAGGTTCTGGAGAACCGGTAGCAGAAATTTCGAGCACTTTGGAGAAGCGGCAAATACCATAGGTTCGCCATCACGGGACTATGCAAAAGAGACAATCAATCAGTCCAAAAGAGAACAAAAAAGACTCCACCAGTAATCAGCACCCAGATCAGCATAGATTAATTCCAAGGTTAATTTCAGACCAACAATCAAAAAAGCAATACCCCAATCAAGAAACTGCTAAAGACTGTTTACTAAACTGTTTACTAAATTAGTAAACAGCCTAACCAAAGAATCTCTAACACCACCCCCATCCACACAGTGAGGCAAGACACCAGAATATAAACTGACAGCAAACAACACTCCTTACTAGCACTGATAATGTTACCCAGTTATGGTAATGAAACGTCTGCAAGAAAGAAAGAAAGCTCAGAGAGCACCAAGGACCCCCTCAGCTAAGATATGGCCTGTTCCTTTGGCAAACCTCTTCAACAAAGCTGGACAAGATTTTCAGATCAGAGGACCATATGTAGAGCTAGTATTAATACAAATGGCTCTGTTTATGTGGGCTGCACATAATCTAACAATCAGTTTGCCTAGTGCAGAACTGAAAATGTGCAGAGCTTCACTCGCGCACACACCTTCTGCACTTGCGTGCTGCTTCAAACATACGCCGATTTCATTCTGCGTGGCTTCCAACACACCTACTCGGGCAGCTGCGGTGAGTAGAGCAGGCGAGGCGTGGAAATCAGCTGGGCTGTGTGGGCGGGGCGAGAAAGCCAGAGAGTGAGATATATAGGACGGGATAGCACTTGGGCGGGTGCGCAGGCCCAGCCGGTGGTTGGAACTACCGGTTCGCCTGAACTGGTCTGAATTGGCAGCAGCCCACCTCTGGCTATGTTGATACATGGAAGGCATGCCAAAACTCCCTTACCCATCGAGGTCAGTCCAGCTGAGATTGCTTAAAGGAGGTGGCTGGATGGTGAGCCCACTGTTCTTCTCCTCCTTGCCTACCTGCCTACTCACATTTTAGTTGGTGCTGGGTTATCTAGGAAGCCTTGATTGTATGAGACTCATAGACAACAACTCTCTCAATAGAGAAGCCTCTGTTCAGGAGGGGCACCTTCACCACTGATGGTTATACTTAGAGGACTCTACTGTATTACAAACAGGTTTTTTTTTTTTAAGAAACCCCTAATCAGTAATGAAGGTAGCTATGTCAGCCATCAATTAAAAGAAAGCAGGATATCATATCCAAATCTTGGAAGGCCATGGCTGAAGTTGTTTGCCTTTGTTAAATGTTCTGAAAGAAAGGAGAGAAAAAAACTGAGAATCAGCAATGTCACACAGACTTATTACATTAGTAGCTAGTAGGAACTTTTATCCTGAGAGCACTTCAGTATGTATCCGGAGCGTTTTTTGACACTAGGAATGGAATTAAATAATCTTAAAGTAAAAGCATTAAGAAACAGATAGAAGTCTATTGATCTTGTATCTCATTCTTCCCCCTAAGATGCTTATCTCTGGCTAGCTGTGCTGGGTACTAGTAAACCCAGCAGGATTCCTGACTTATTTCTGACTTCTATGAAACTATCACAGAAATAGGGAGTAAGTTATTTAGGATTAACTGCCATGGTTTTTAGCTCCCGATCTGTATCATTTCATAACATAACTAAAAAAAAGGAAAAAAAGGCTATGAGAACAAGAAGTAACTGCAGAAGGGCCACATGTTATCATGGGGTTTAAACCGATAATGCATCAATACTTTTTCTGTTGTTGTTGTTTTTAATCATCTTTTATCTTCTCTCTTTCTCCATTTCCTGGGTCAGGTAGCAGATTGCTCTGGCCAGAAGTCCGTACATTGTGAAAGGTTTTTGAAATTAGGCTTGCTCGATATGTTGATCCCAATGCCCAATTAAATACAGGTAGTCTTCAATTTACAAGCATTCATTTAGTGACCGTTCAAAGTTACAACGACACTGGAAAAAGTGACTGATGACTGTTTTTTTCACACTTACAACCATTGCAGCATCCGCATGGTCATGTGATCAAAATTTAGAAGCTTGACAACGCATGTACTTACTATATGATGGCTGCAGTATCCCGGAGTTATTTTAATCCCTTTTGCGACCTTCTGACAAGCAGGTTCAACAGGGGAACCAGATTCACTTAACAACCATGTTACTAACTTAACAACAGCAATGATTCCCTTAACAACTGAGGCAATAAAAGTCTAAAACTCATTTAACAACTGTCTCATTTAGCAACAGAAATTTTGGGCTCCACTGTGGTTGTAAATCAAGGATTACCTGTATATCAGTGGTGGGATTCAAAAATGTTTACTACCAGTTCTGTGGGCGTGGCTTGTTGGGCGTGGCATGGCTTGTTGGGCGTGGCAAGGGAAGGATACTGTAAAATCCCCATTTCCTCCCGATCAGCTGGGACTCGGGAGGCAGAGAATAGATGGGGGTGGGGCCAGTCAGAGGTAGTACTTACCGGTTCTCCGAACTACTCAAAATTTCCACTACCAGTTCTCCAGAACTGGTCAGAACCTGTCGAATACCACTTTTGCTATATATGTGGTCATTTAGATAGGCTCAGTAGTGGATCTATGGGCAAATTTGCAAACACAAGACTCTTCAGGCTGATTGTGTGGCTATCAAGAGCCATCACACTTATACCTTGACAATCTTTGTCTGCCATTCTTCAGTTAAAGACTTTCAGGAAAGCTCAGAAAGGTAATAGTAGGAAGCTAACAAAATACAGCCTAAACTTGCTTAACACTTGATGGAGGAACAATATGGCACAATTTAACTGAATTGGGCACTGCAAGCAGGGAACTGTTTTCAGCATATCTCTTAAGATCCTAACAGTCTTGCTCTAAGAGGGCCAACCACAGTTGATTGGATCTGATTTGTGATGAATCCTTTGCTGGCTCATGGTTTATAAAAATATGATTTGCTCACATTTTCGTTTCAGTGCTTCATATCTTACAATCTTCACGTCACCCAGAGAAGTACAGTCCATTGCTTGGTGTTAATTAATATACATTTCACAATTTGCAGCAAAGTTCAGCCCCTTTGCCCCATCTGTAATTGTTTCAGAGAGATATAAATATTGTCCCATTTCTTTCAAGAGCAGCATTACAGAGCCCTTAGGTTGTGTTGTATGATGGTACATAATACAAACCGAATTATATTAGTCAACTGAATGAACAAAATTCATGTAGTGATAGATTACCCTTGATACTTTTTGTCTTTGTTTTATTGCCAGCTAATTGGTAAAAAATTCAGTAATTCACAGGAGATTCTTTCTAATCATTAAAATGCATTGCAGCGTCTCTAGTAGAAGCACCAAATTTTCTTTTCTGTTACTATGATTTACAACAGCCAGAATTTTTAATAGTGTTGTCTAATTATGAATATGCAATTACTACTTCTCCACTGTTTTCTGATTGAAATTGAACACCCTCCGCCCCAAACGCTATTTCTAGCTCCTCTGGTGTACCTTACATCACTTACAGTTATTATCCTTAATAAGTAAAGAGCAACAAACAAACAAACAAACAAAAGACAACTTATTGGCTTTGACAGATAATGAGCCTAAGGAATCAACGTTGACAAATGTGGGACTAGTTGGATGCAAACAGAAAATAAAATCATTAAAAGATCATGGAAAAGCTACTCCTACTACTATTACTACTCCTACTACCATTACTACTACTAATTTATTAAATTTTTATGCGGCCGGACTCTGTGTGGCCAACAACTAAAATTATTCCCTGTTTACTAAGATGATCAGGAAGATGAAGATGATATTTATAGCTATCTGTTTCAATAGAGGCCAAGGACAGTTAACAATAAATAGAAAAATAATGAATAGTTCTAGTAATAATAACATACTACCAGTGGTACTGTCAATTTGTTGTCATGAGTGGCAGTCAGAAGTTCTCCACTGGGGTAGCAATTTCAATCTAGCATTGGATAAATCCAATACCAATTCAGTTTATATAGATATTATAAAAATGATTTACTGCCCCTCTATCATTCTAGTAAATCTTTCCTGAAATTGTATTGCATTATTTTGAAAGTTTTTCAATATAATAAATAAATAGCAGGTCAGGTTAAAGCATGGGCCTTTTTGTCTTTCTTAATATGGAAACGCTACATAATTTATTGCTATTATGATTCCTGTAATTGTTAAGTAATTAATAGTAGTATTAGGAAGGTAAGATGGTTGCACTTGTTTTGGTCTATATTCCAGTTTTCTGTAAACGTACAAACAGTGCTGTACAAGAATGGACTAGCTCATTCCTATTGATGCCAATGAATGTTCTCTATATACTAGGGATAGGAAATCTGGAATTCTTCAGATTTCTTTAAATAATTGTTCCTGATTGATTCAATCAGATTGACTACAGATAGTCCTTGATTTATGACCACAATTGAGTCCAAAATTTCTGTTGTTAAGTGAGTTTTGCTCCATTTTATGACTTTTCATGTCTTGGTTGTTAAGTGAGTCACTGCAGCTGATAAGTTAGTAACCTGGTTGTTAAGTGAATCGGACTTTCCCATTGGATTTGCTTTTCAGAAAGTTGCAAAAGGGGAATCACATGACCCCGGGATACTGCAACTGTCATAAATACGAACCAATTGCCAAGCATCTGAATTTTAATCACATGATCATGGGGATGCTGCCAAGGTCATAACCAGTGGTGGGTTGCCCCCAGTTCGAACCAGTTCACAAGAACTGGTAGTAAAATTGGCCGGAGACCCCACCCACTGCCCCAGATGTCGTCATCGGTGATCTGCACATGCTTAGAAGCTTTTTCGCATGTGCAGAAGTAAGGCACGTGCGTGAGCAAAGCGAGCGCTCGTGCGTGATCCCGTTGCGAACCAGTAGTAAAGGTAAGTAGAACCCACCCCTGGTCATAAGTGTGAAAAACAGTCATCAGTCACTTTTTTCAGTGCTTTTGTAATGGTCACCCAATGAACTATTGTAAGTTGAGGACTAACTTCTTCTAGGACACGGGTGTCAAACTCATGCCGTCACGTTGCCGTCACGTGACATATTGCAACATTTTTCCCCTTCACAGAGCTGGAATGGGCGTGACACATCCAGCCTGTGGGCCGCCAGTTTGACACCCCTGTTTCTAGGAGATTCTGGATGCTATAGTATTAGAAGATCAATTTATGTTTATCTCTTTTATATATAAAGGGGTTGAATGAACAATTATTTTCTTTTATCTTTGATTAACTACCTTCCTCCATAATTTGTCAAAACTTCAAGGACATGATTCTTTAGGATTCTTTCTTAATCCTTTACTAATTTTATGGAGTAACATCGAGTATCTAGAACTAAGGTGAAATTTCCTGACAGGGAAAACAATTAATCAGTGGAACGACTTGCTTCCAGAAGTCGCTCCAACTCTGGAGGTTTTTAACAAGAGCTTGGACAACTATTTGTCTGGGATGATATAAGGTCTCCTGCCTTGAGCAGGGGGTTGGAATAAAAGACCTGTGAAATCCAGTGGTGGGATTCAAATAATTTAACAACCAGTTTTCTGCCCTAATGACTGGCTGGGTGGGCGTCGCCATGGTGGGCAAGGTCAGGGGTGTGTGACAGGCAGCACTCAGCCTCCTGCATCCCCCTGGGAGCAAAAACAGGCCGCAGGGGGATACGCTGCCCCCGATGCTCTGTTTTGGGCCTAGTAGATCTCCCTGCAGCCTCCTGGAAGCAAAAACAGTTCACAGGGGGGAGGGGGTGCACCACATTCCTCCGTGCCCTGTTTTGGGCCTAGTAGGTCTCTCTGAAGACTCCTGAGAGCAAAAATGGGCCAGGTGGGTGGGGGGGGCGCTGCCCCATGTCCTGTTTTGGGCCTGGGAGTCCTCACTGAAGCCACCTGGGGGCAAAAACAGGCCATGGGGGTGCGCCACCCCCGCGCCCCATTTTGGGCCTAGGAGCTCTTCCTGAAGCCTCCTGGGAGCGAAAATGGGGCTCGTGGGGACTCCTAGAAGGGGCGGGGAGGGGAAGCGGAACCAGCAATTTAATCACTGGTTCACCCAAACCGGCCCAAACCAGCTGAGTCCCATAACTGCTGAAGTCCCTTCCAGCTCTATGATTCTGTTTCTGGCTGTTCTACCTTTCCATTTGTTTGGTATTTACATAGACCAGGGGTGTCAAACTCAAGGCCCACGGGCTGGATGTGGCCCACGGGGTGCTTAGATCTGGCCTGCGGGGCTGCCCTGGAAACAGCAAAGGACCAGGCCGCAGCACCTCTGCCAGTGAAAACGGAGGCTGGAGGGCCGTGTGTGGCCTGCCCAGGCTCCGTTTTTGGCTGTGATAGCCTCCTGCAGCCCTCTGCTAGCAAAAAGGGGATGCTACACGTAACCCACCGAGGCTACATTTTCTCTGGCAGAGGGCTGTAGGAGGCTGTCGCTGCCAAAAATGGAGCCTCGACGAGTGATGTTGAGCTGGCCATGCCCCCAACTACATCCCCTGGCCCTCCGAGGTCAAATACAACCCCAATGCGGCCATCAATCAAATTGAGTTTGACACCCCTGACATAGACCATCGGAGGTACGGAGAGGAGTTACTAGTCTTCAAGAAGTCAGGTTTGGTTAAGGCTACTGATTGTGGATCCCTATTTTACATTGGGGAAAAATGAGAGAGATTAAACTGGGTTTCACTGGAGATCTCCAAATAACTATGTTGCATTCAATATACTGCCAATGGTTTTTCCATAATAAACTATATCTTCATAAGGTTTCTCTAAAATCCTTATGCTGCTGCTTTATGATTATCAGCCTTCTTCCACTCATTATATCACAAAAACATTACATAAAATATTTACTGTACTTACTTAACTTACTTACTTACTTATTTACTTACTTTTTATTTATTTTATATATTTGAGGTTCCCAACACTGTTTTATTACAACTTGGTTTTTAATATAACTTCCTCTGGAGGGGTCTTTGGTGCTCTCTGAGCTTGGTTGTTTCCTTGCATACGTTTCATGACCCAAACTAGGTAATAGCATCAGGACTAGCACTTTGTTTGTGTCATGAAACATCAGCAAGAAAACAACCAAACAAAAGACCCCTCATTTCAACCTCGAGCTACAAATATTCTCCTGTTCTGACCTAGGCTTCCTTATAAAGTATACAGCACAATCTTAGTCCTGGCAAACCTTTTTTATTCAAATGGCTGTGAATTATTGTCATTCCCAGTCCAGAAGGCTTCTCAAACAGTCTATCAGGGGCGTGTTTACAAACACTCACCTTATCTCCCTTGGAATGCTGCCAGAGAACTAATTGCCACATGCAGGGCAAGGCCAAACTTAGCACAGAGTCAAACAGAACTTTTCCAGAGCTTTTACCAACCAGATGAACTAATTGCTTCCTGCAAAAGCTCATGTCCCGTTTGCTTCTCTTTTATGCTTTATGGGAGGGGACAATCATCTCCAAGCTTTACTCCCAAATCGACCCTGTTTTCTTAATTGTTCCTGTCTTCTGGCAGCTCTGTGCATGTGCACACTGGGGACAGGTTGACACTGTTCTTCTGCCTCGCTGATGTCAGATTCCGGAGACTCCGGAGGCAGCAAAGAACTACCAAATGGTTTTGGCTCCCTCTCTGCCTCTGACTCAGAACCCTCATCCGAGCCTTCCCCAGACTCCAGGACTGGCCCACGTTCCTCCCCAACCTCCTCACTGTCCAAATCTACTGCCAGCTCTGCTGGCCGCTGGTGGGCCACAACATCTCCTTTATTGATTAGTTCCTCTCCTCCACCCACCCCCTCCTAACCCAGTAAACAGCATATAAAAAGTACGGAATGGAATGGTTCATGATTATGAATGAGTCGTGTTGTTTGTTTTGAAAAGACCGTATAATAGGATAATATTACTGACTACTTTATATTTAGAAACTATTTATTAGAAAGAATCCAGGGAATTCATTGTCATTTGGGAGAGCAAAGAGAGAGCGGGTTCTCTGTTTCCATCTATTAACTAATGCACAGAGAAGGAAAAGATGCAAAAACAAGTTCTCCTCACTTCAAAGGATTTTCAAATGATGTAGCTGAGCTGATATCATCCTAAATTGGCTTATACTGTGGGGATCAATTAAAATATAATCACTGATAAATTGCTGCAGGGAAATTGGAAGCCTGGGCATGTGTAGCCTCAATCCACTATCCGCCACATGTGTTCCTGCCTCCCTCAAGCTGGAAAAAAAAATTTTTTTTGTTTACTCAAACAATTTTATACATGTTGAATTTAGTGTTCAACCATGCAATTATTCTGTACACGTATTCGGCCTTCTTCTTTGCTTAGGAAAGTTATTGGCATAAATCTGACATTGCCAATATGCCACAGCATTTCAGTCTGAGGGTTTGGGATAGCAGTGGCATTATAAGCAGGAAAGTAGGCAGATCTATATGGACCAGAGTTAAGTCAGATCTGGCCCCCATTTCATTTGCTGTTACCTACAGCCCTTTGCAATGGAAGCATTGATACCCCAATACTTTCTTCCAATGCTTGGTCTTTTGGATCAATGCATTTCTGTCCACCCACTTTGCATCTTTGTCTTTCCATCATCAGATCGATGTAAACACACAAATGTAGGTGTGTGTCTACACTCACAGAAGTGAAAGGAGAGAGTATCCATCCCTCAACTTGTTCAATTTCTCTTGTTTGATCTGGTAGGGTTTTTTTCCCCCCTTCGGTTTCTTCCACTTTTTGAGTGCACACTTCACCATCTCACACAAGACTGAACATAGCACTTGGACCACACACACACACACACACACACACACACACACACACACACACACAAATGTTCGCCATTTCCGTCAGCCCTCTGAGATAGGCCAGAACAGGAATCATATTCCTTAAAAATAACTGGAATTCTACCTTACAGGGTGTCCTTGACTTACGACCACAACAAATTCCAAAAATTCTGTTGCTAAGTGAGACATTTGCCAAGTGAATGTTGACCCATTTGACGAACCATCTTGCCACAGTTGTTAAATGAATCGCTGCGGTTGTTAAATCAGTAACACAATTGTTAAGTGAATCTGGCTTCTCCATTGACTTTACTTGTCAGAATTTCACAAAAGGTGATCACATGACCCCGGGACAGTGCAACCGTCATAAATGTGAGTCACTTGTCAAGCATCTGAATTTTGATCACTCACCACGAGGATGCTGCATTGGTTGTAAGCAGGAGTGGGTTCTACTTACCTTTACTACCGGTTCACAACGGGGCTGTGCGCGCACGCTCACTGCGCAGAAGCGTTTTCATGACATCAGGGTCAGTGGGCGGAGCCTCCCACCGGTTTTACTACCAGTTCTATAGAACCAGTGCCAACAGGGGGCAACCCACCACTGGTTGTAAGTGAAAACGGTCATAAGTCACTTTTTTCAGTGTCGTAACTTTGAATGGTCAACTGTTGTAAATCAACTATTGTAAGTTGAGGACTACCTATATTGTAACAGAATCTTGAAAGCCTATGCTTTCCTTTTCTTCCCTTTTATGCCTTGGGTAGTTAAAGGAGAATAACTTTGAATTTGCTTTTAATGTTTTTTTTTTTCCATTTCTCCTGCTTAATACTTATTTTTGTAAATCATCTTTGTGGCTTTCCATAATTCTTGGTACAGAGGGAAGGAAGAATACGGTTCTTTGCTGCTTTACTCAAGTTATTCTGTATGCCTCAAGAAATATAATGCTATGAACTATATGGTGCAACTCATGAAAAACAGCATAGTTTCCTTCTTTTGCATAGTCCTACAATGGTGGAAAGCTTTGCTTGTTTGTTTGGTATTGTTTATTTTGGTCCTTCCAAAGGGGTGGAAAGAAGCAGTTTGTAGAAGACTGAAGGCTGAGCTGGAAAATAAGATCCAGATATTATTTCAAAACGTTTCAGCAAGGATTGCCTCACACTTTTCCTTTTGAGTGTATTCCTGAAGCCATATAGGCTAAAAACGAAGGAAACGATCTCTACATTCCCAAAAGGCCTAATGTAAGTCCTGGGTCTCCAAAAATTAAAACAAAAAAAAACCTCTCTAAGAAGAGAAGATCAGACAGGATTGACCCAGAAAGCAAGAAGCAGTTTTGTCTCCAGTTTTGGAGATATTGCTATTGTGTTAGAATGAAGTTTGGAATAGAGTGAAGAGGGGAGATGAAAATGAGATTCTCATGCCCTATGTCAGTTTTTGCACACATGAGGACCATGAAATATAGCAGGCCATATTTTTTTTTTAGAAAAAAATGAAATCTAAAACTATGGAGGATACCGCTTCCAATTTCCCATCCACTTCTTGCTACATGTTGTGGCCTGCCAGCGGCCTGCGCGGATTCTGGCTGATCCCAACGACGAGGAGGCTAGTGTGGTGTCGCACCAGCAGCCTGTGCAGCCAGCGCTCGAGTCGGACAGCGAGGAGGCTGAAGAAGATGTGGTGCCAGAGGCAGAGATTCAGCCAGGGCCTTCAGAACCTCCAGAGGCTCCTTCAAGTGAAGAGAGTGAAGTGGAGGAGCCTCTTCTCAATGCACGAGCACGCAGGGCTGCCAAAAGCAGGAGTGGTTACTCAGGAGGAGGTCTCCTCAAGTGTAAGGCTTGGGGCTAATTCGCCATTCCCTTAGCCTATTTAAGTTTGCACACAGCTGGCAAAGGTTGCAGGAAACAACACATGTTCGTCCGGTTGCTCGCTGAGCATTTTGAGAGTGAAGTTTCCTTGCAAACCTGGTTTCTGGCTAATTGCCAACTCTTGTAAGCCTTTATCTAATCTTTTGAATTCCTGGCAGGCTGTTAAGGACATTTTTAGTAATAGCCTGCATTTGAAAAAAGACTGTTTGTAGTAAATGGAGTTGTTCGGAGTTTTGTGTGTGCTACATTTCTTGTGTTCCGTAGCTGGGGCAGAACACTACAAAGCCGCAGCACATCATAGTTTTTACAATGATGCATGCCTTTTTTAAAATGTTTTTCCTCTATATTTCTTGTTTTATGCTGCCCAGAGCCCTGTGTGCTGAGGCCAAATTATGAGATTCAATCAATCAATCAGCAGCAATTGATGGGTCTTGTACCAATAGTACAGTTGATAACAAATGCCTCCAGATTTTCAATAAAGAGAGGCAATAGCCAATTTTTTTTTGTTGTTGTTGTTGGATACGCATGGAGTTCTATAAAAAAGCAGCCGAGGGTGCCATCTGGATCCCTCTTCTACTGGCCAATTGCTGAAGATTTCACTTCCATTGGCAGATCATTTGAGAAATCCACTGGCAGGCTTCATCTATTTTGACAGGGTTTCAGCCGAATGGTTTTATAAAAAGCAGTGCGATGTATAAGCTGTCCAAGCAGCAGTAGAAAAATCACAAGATTTTCAAAATTATTATCTCTCTAAGCAACTTGATTGACATTTTAGGTGAAGATCTCGACTTTAGGGATCAATGCATTTTGTACCACCACCTGAAAGAGCTTGACTTTTATTAGGTGATTTTTTTAAAAAAAAAGAAAAGTAAAGTGTATTTTATGTGTTTATTTAAAGCATTATTCTTTCAACAAACCTAAAACGCTTCTGTTCTATGACAGAAAAGATTAGTTTATATAAAAAAAGAGACAGTTCCTGTCCACAGGTTTCTAATCTAAAATATATGAAACACACACACACAAACACACACACACACACCTATTCTGAATAACAAGAAAAAGAAATTTAGCCCTTAAAATTGTAAACTTCTTAACATGATGAACTGGAATGAAAGCATATGTCATTTATACAGTATGCTGCTTCTATCTCAGTACATTCAGTGGTTCAGTAATATGTCTTTTTCTCACATGTTGTTCTTTTTCGTCTCACAAACGGGAAACTGCATTGATGTATATGTACATGTGAGTTTAGGGGAAACATTTTATATTTTTCCTCAAGGCTATAAATAGACACTGTTGCCTTTTCTAATTCTGAGGGAAACTTTATATAGTTTTATGCAATTAAAGAAATGCATGTCCATTCTATATGGTAGTCCTTTGGATCTGAAAAACACATGTGGTTGTACAGCTCATCTGTGCACCCAGAGATGGCTATGCAATCCAAATCTGGAAGTACAGAATCTAATATAATGGGGACACTGAAAGTCCATTGTTCAGCAATTGTGCCAATGAACACTGAAGATGGGACAGAGAATGTGCATGTGAAATTTCTCCAGTGATTTGATGTATCTTCAGTACAGAGTCCAACACTTACATCTATATAGGAGAGAAGGGATAAACTGTTCTGTTCCCCTTCCCCACACAGACAAACACACAACCAGGCACGCCTGCCAAGATTTTATTAAGCAATCAGACTAGAAATCCTTGCAGATGAAGAGTTTTGGCAGTAAACTGCGAAATGCCTGCCAAGTCAGTTTTCACTCACAGTAAGCGAGAGAGAGTTTATCCTCAGTCTGGTTCAGTAGCAAAAAATAATTCACTAAGCAAGAGTTAGCCAAGGTCCAATCCAAATATGCACAAGCCAGATTTCAGGTAACGCGATGTGACTCTCAGGTTTTTAACTTTGACCGTCACAAAGCCTGAAGAGCAATCACACCCACTTTTATTCCTTGTGGGGTGTGGCTCAGTGACTCAGCTCAATCTCTGGCCCTCCCACGCCTTTTTCTTTGCTGCGCACGCTTCTCCCTCCGACGCTGCCTGGGATCAAGCCAGGATTCATCATCCTCGCTCCCTATCTGTTGTTGTTCCGATATGCTTTCCTCCTGGCATATCCCAGGCTGTTCCTCTTGGCCTTCGGATGGAACCTGAGGCATTGCCAGAGAGGAGGGTCCTGGAGAGGGAGGCCTTATCAGTTCCTCCCCATCACCTTCTGAGTCCTCTTCCTCTGTTAGGACAGGCTCGGGAGTCGGAGTCACAACAATAACCACAGCTCTGTTGACTTTCAACTGCATGGATCAATGCATTTTAGGATGCATTTGTGTTGATTGAGCACTCTAATATGCAGCTGCTCCAATGCTTGGCTAGCCTTACTGGAATCAATTTCTTTATCCAAAGACCCATCGCTCGAGATGATGCTTCCCACATATTTGAAACTGTTTACATTTGTCAGCTGGGTGTCATCAATAGTGATATTTGATTCTACAAGCTTGATATTTGCCATGGGCTGGTAAAGTGCTTCATTCTTGTTCGGGATGAAGAGCAGAGTGGTCTTTGAAAATTGTTCAACATTAATTGTAGATCACTCTCTTTGTATTCCAGAGGTGCACAGTCATCAGCAAAGAGACAGTTAAATGACTGTATGGAGGCACAATATCTTTGCATTCAAGTGAATGCAATCTTTGCATTCTAATCTGAAGGTACCCTTTCGGACCCTGAACAGCACAATACAACATATAAGCAAAGAACAAACTAAATAGGACTCAGTCTAGCACACAACACTGCTTCACCCTATAGGAAATGGCAAATGTATCATAAATATTCTACAAAGATATGTTCTAGCTGCCCATCACAGGGAAGAACTTGGCACACACACACACACACACACACACACACACACACACACACACTTCGGAGATATGGTGTCTAGGGAAGTGCCAGAAGCTAACTGGGTTAAATATTTTCTGTACTTGCTAGTAGACCAACAATTAGTCTTCTTTCTCCTTCTACTCATTCTGGCATTTTGTTTCAAAAAATGGAATCACATAGCCTTTCTGAAGTTTTATGAAGCACTCAGAAAGGATTGTAGTTTGATATGGACTCCTTCATAGGCCTCGTCTTATTGGACTATCCCACTGGACTTCCTTTTTAGTCTTTATGTTTTAGACATTACTTCCTTGTTGGAAGTAATCTTGGTGATTTTCTATATTTTTTCTGGTTATTTCTCAAAATAACAACATAGGTTGGGTTTACCCTGGGTGACTATAGTTTAGTATTAGCTTTGAATTATATTCAGATCATGAAAATGAATATATTCAGATGTATTTCATTTAATACCCTGTTTCCCCCAAAACAAGACATTCCCTGATAATAAGCCCAATCAGGCTTTTGAGCACATGGCAATAAGGCCAAGTGCTTATTTCAGGGTTCAAAAAAATATAAGACAGGGTCTTATTTTCGGGGAAACACGGTAGCAACTGCAGTAGCACTTAGACTTATATACCTCTTCACAGTGCTTTAAGCCCTCTCTAAGCAGTTTTACAGAGTCAGCACATTGCCACCAGTAATCGGGGACTTCATTTTACCAACCTCAGAAAGATGGAAAGCTAAGTCAACCATGAGCTGGTGAGAATCAAACTGCCAAACTACAGTCAGCGGCAGTCAGCAGAAGTAGCCTGCAATACTTCATTCTATCCACTGCACTACCACGGCAATAATGACTGGCAAAACATTTCAATTAACTATGAAAATTTGATGGGATCTAAAATTATATTTGCCAGAGACTTTATCTAGTAAGGGTTAAATTTGGAGTTCAAAAGGATTGTCTCTATGCATTGGCCACAATTAGAGTCAAGACAATGTTTAGTCTGGTGCAATGCACAAATATTGCAGCATAGCCCTTCTGATATTTTCTGCAGAAGATATAATTGACCAATCACAATTCAGAAGGTATAGCATAATTTTAAGTCTTTCTTGGTTGACGTTCATTTTTCCTCAAATCTCGATCAACTCATCCATCAAAATTTAGTAGGGGAGGACATCAAAGTGTCTTTCTAGAACCTGAGCATTCAGTCAAAATTCTAGTTAAGATTCAATATAGCAATTTCCACACTGTTCTATATAAATTTTCTATAGTGCCTTTTACCTTCAAACAGGCCATCTTTCAGTCAGCGAGAATCTACCTGACTATGGAGTGAGTCTAAATAACAAAACACAGTGATTTGTACCAGCTTATAACACTGATATCTTGATGCTAAAGAAAAGAACCAGATGGTCTGGAAATTTCGGGATTCTCTCAACCGTGCACAAGCAGACAAACAATTGGGAGGAGATTTAAAAGGCACCTCTACTTATGCTTCTAATTATGTATACTGAATCTCTCAACTGAGGATAGATACAATTATCAACCC
Source organism: Pantherophis guttatus (assembly GCF_059756535.1). Lineage (NCBI taxonomy): Eukaryota > Metazoa > Chordata > Lepidosauria > Squamata > Colubridae > Pantherophis > Pantherophis guttatus. The sequence continues at coordinate 81,846,943 of NC_142064.1, forward strand.
CTCATTGTTTACTCCCTTGAAACATCTAGAAAATTATTGATAGACTCAGGGGTGGGTTCTACTTACCTTTACTACTGGTTTGCAACGGGGCTGCGCACGCATGCTTGCTTCGCTCATGCACGCACTCTTCTGCGCATACGCAGAAGCATTTTGATGACGTCGGGGTCGGTGGACAGAGCCTCCCGCTGGTTTTACTACCGGTTCTATAAAACCGGTGTGAACAGGGGGCAACCCACCACTGGATAGACACTCTATTGAGGTAGATCAATTAGTTGTACCCTGTATGGCTGTTGTTTTCATCTAGGAATTTAATGATACAAATATTAATTACTTAAACTTGTTCTTCTACGGGAAATGACAGCAATGGTAATGGAAAAGTCTCCTTCAAGTTGAGTGACTCCTTCAACTCCTGGTGACTTTGTGGTAATATCCATGTTTTGCTTTGTTTTTGGCAACAATACATATGTGGTCTACCGTTGCACCATTTATTTACTTACTTACTTACTTACTTACTTACTTACTTACTTACCTTACCTTACCTTACTTACTTTCCAGTTTAACCTGTACACCAGGAATTTTTTGGATCTAGATAACTAGATCTAACTTTTTTAGCTTTTTGAGATTACCCATTGTCACCTTGGTGCTGCCACTGGCTAATAGTTCAGAATTACTTGCAGTATTAAGATGAGCAATTCCATTGGTAACTGTTGGAGAGATGAGGGCCAATTATTTAGTATCCTGATAGCCCTTCCCACTCATATCCTTTCCTTCATCTTTTAGAGAAGTTAACAATCTTGTTATCATCCAGAGCTCTTGGATTTCAATTTCAATCATCTGCCATTACTACTCTGTAAGTAGCAAGAGTTCATGAAAGTAGTAGTTTTAGATCTCTGTGCAACCTCAAATTGCTTGTTCCTTTTCTGGACATATGACTTTTAGGAGCTCAACTCTAGTCATTTTCACAAAACCTGTATACCTAGGAAATAGGATAGAACCGGTAGAAAGGAACACAAATTGTCAACAGTTCTAATTCTGAATTCAACATGTGTCCATTATACATACTGTAATTATTATATTGTACGTAAGGGTATGTGTGTTATGTTTTGAACAGCATATACATTGGCCCCACATCCAATTTCAATATACCAATTACCGTGTTTCTCCAAAAAGATAACCCACCTTGAAAAGAAGCCCTATTGTGATTTTGAGTGTATGTGATCAAATTAAGCTCCACCTACAAAATTAGCCCTAATTAAGACCCTGCCCACCCCAGGGTTTCAGGGGCTGGGGCGACGCACACAGGTAAAAAATAAGCTAGGGTGGGGCTGGGAGGGTGGAGCTGATCTACTTACCAGGCCTCGCGCACCCTGACATCTTCCTCGCCTTCTTCTGCGGCCACATGCCGCCACTTACACGCATTGCCCTGGCTTCCATTTTGCCTTCAGATGCCTACTGGCATCTGTTATCTGGAGCTGACAATAGAGCTCCAGATCGATCTGGAGCTCTGTTATTGGCTGCAGGTGCCTTCCAGCAGGCATCTGAAGGTGAAACGGAGGTCAGGGTGATGCGTGCGAGTGATGGCAAATGGCCGCAGAAGAAGTGGGCCAGCAGCAGGCTCCTGCTGGGTGGCGCTGTCGGTGCCACCGCCACAAGATGAGTCAATAATTAGAGCCCTCCAAAAAGAAGGCCTAGACATTTTTTCAGGGATCAAATGAAAATAAGACCCAGCTGTCTTTTTGGAGAAACACAATAGTTATGTTGGATAAAGCCCATACATAATCAATAATATATAGGCTAGAACTGAAATACAGGCATTGATTGAACTGAAAGACCATGCAAAAAAAGTGTTGAGGATTGTGGGTACGGTTTTTTTCTTGTGTTTTAAAACTCAGCTTCATATTTACTCTATGATAAAACATGACTTCAAATTGTTTTGAAAATTAAATGGACCTTCGCATATTTTCATATATGCACTTTCTTATGCATAAAATGAAGTCTTCAGAAAGATATATTTAATTTAATCATTCAGACCATAAATCTGAATCAAACCAGCTCAATTATTTGAATCAAATCAAATTGAACTGAAAATTCATTTGGATCTTGCCTGATTTGCATAACCATAATATATATATATAATAGCTAAGATTGAATATTACTTCCAATCTATTTCAGTTTTGCATATTTTTAATTATAAATCCAATTACTTTTCATATTTATATTTATTTTATTTTTATATACAATTTTCCATAAAATGCAATTTCATTTTTTCTCCTTTTTATTGATCTGGTTTTGAACTGAAAACTCTGCAACACCATTCAGAAAAGGCTAGAATCCAAACAAAAATAAAATAAAAATGACTACACTGTGGTCCATTTACTAGTGCAGTATATATGAATTAGGTCAACCCCCTTAAAAAATATAGATCAAGGAAAAAATCTCCCTCATCCCTTCACACACACTCACACGCATGCACACACACACTTCATATTAAAATCATTTTCAATTTCCTTTACAGCAGCTGCTGGCTGGGGGATTTCTGGGAGTTGAAGTCCACCCATCTTCAAGCTACCAAGGTTGAGAAACACTGCTTTACAGCAAATATGATTACCAATAGAAAACTATCTCTTGGTCTATGGTTAGAAAAACAAACTCTCTTTTTTTCTATTATCAATTTTTTCTAATCATTAAAACTGTACGTCGTAAGAATTTTTTTTCCTGTTTCACGCAAAAAGCCTATAAGGGTTTTCCAGTCAGCAATAAATGTTGATACTGCCTTTTCCCTAATTAAGGAAATCAATTTAACCATCTCTGCAAAGTCCATCAAATTCACCAACCATTCCTCCATTGTAGGTAATGTCAGAGTCTAAAAATCTTCCCATCCCACTTACAAGCAGCATCAGTTTCTCCCACCGCCAATCCTTTCCCCAAAGGTCTGTTTTCATTTCAGGTCTTAGTGTCGTGATCACTGCTGTTTGATGAATCAGCGTTCTTGTTAACAAGAAGAGCAGGGCTATCATCTAATGAAAATACTCTGTATTTTATGACTCCCTAGACTGTAGTTCTGCATATTAAAATAGAATTTCAATCTCAGTGTTAGAAATAAAATCAAACTTAGCATCTGTGAGTTGAAAAGAACTGATAGAAAGTGCTATTCATTGAATTTTTAACTATTTCTTTTGGGGGCATGGAAGAAAGGGTAGAAGGCTTTCCATGAAGGGACTTTTTAAAATGCTTGCAAATTACAAATAAGTGAATAGTAGTCACCATGGTAGCTCATGGTTTGTTTCATTACAGCAAACAGAGAAAAATACCCCTAATGGACCCAATTACTTTTAAAAATCACAATGTTTATGAGGAAAGCTGCTTTGCTCATTATGGATTTTAGGAATATAAAATGTATATACCTACTAAAAAAGCGATAATTGCAAGATGTGTATTAGGGTAGTATACTGATCTCACAATGACTGAAGTTCTCTGGTTGAAGATACGCACAATGGCAAACATTAATTCCTTTCAGCATAAATTCTACTAATGTATTTATTCTTAGACAGACTCATTACTATTTAAAAAAGGCCCAATATTCTCCCATTGGTGAAGGTTAACTCCAGTGTGGGCTTTATACAAGAGACTGATAGTGGTTTCATTTTGCCTCTATATTAGCCTCCATTCTTTCTGCAGAACTGTGGGCAGAAGACCAATAGCTGTTTCATCAGCTCAGTTTTGCCCATCATACAGAAATGGCTACCCCCATTCCAGTGGTTGATGGGAAGGAGGGAGGGAGAGAGGGGGAGGAGAGAGATGCGTTGTTGAATTTCTAAGAGAGAAGTGGACTTCCACTAATGCAAGAAAGAACATGGACCTTCTCTGTGTCATGAATCCTGAATTTCTTGCAGTTTGTGTGAAAGGGGACAAGAAGTTCTAGAAGGCAGGAAGCCAATGAGATAGATTAAAAATAGCAGCAAGTAGAGATAATTGTATCCTCTACTAAATAAGTGAGGAAAATAGTTGTGGGGGAGCAGGAGGGAGGACATTCAAGAATAATATGGAGGAGAGAAGATGACACCAACAACCCAGCAACAAATTTGAGATTTGCATTCAGTCGCATATAGAATTCAATAGATACCCAGTGATAATCATTAGGCGATGGCCAAAATGAACTTTCCCCATGTGGTAAAAAAGCTGCATTTGCATCTGGCTATTTGCCATTTTATGAATCTGGTTAAAATTTACAGTAGTAATAAAAAAAAATTCATATGTGATTGAAATGTATTAGGTGATCCAGAGATTACCAATAAATAAAGGAGAACCTTAGGTGTACAATCTAAAAAAGGGAAGGCTGTAGGCTTGCTTTATTTATTGATTTCTGTCCCATCTTTCCTCCATCAGAAAAACTAGGATATCTGACTTTCGACAATTGAGCATTTTTTCAATATAACAACACTGCTGGTTCATCATCATCCATATGACCACATGGTAATTTGAACCTGGTTATTGAGTGTTCTAGTTCAAGTTATAAATGATGCAATTAATAATTGACTAATAATGTATTCCTAAATGATTTTCATTCCAATCAGTGTCAGTCAGCACAAGTGACTATTGTAGGCTTGCATCACATAGCTCAACCTAGCATCTAGGAAAGACGTTTAAAAGTTTTAAAGAGAACATACAAATTAACACAAACTAATGCGGAATAAAGAAAAGAAAAAACAAAAATGAATAAAAGGAAATAGAAAGAGGAATCTTCCAATTTCTTTTGCAGCAAATACAGATCTACTTACTGCATTATCTATTGCTCTGTGATTACAGTAAAAAGCCCACTTTTTTCTGTTATTTTTTGTTTTGTTTTGTTTTTTCCTAATCATCAAAATTGCATTTTTTTCTGTTTCATGCAAAAAGTCTATAAAGGAGTTTCCAATCACCCTAAATATAAATACTATCTTTTCTCTAACCAAGAAGTTAATTAAGCCATCTCTGTAAATTCCATCATCTTCACCATTTCTCCATAAGGGAGGACCTGACAAACTTTTTCACTTTTGATATCTAGCGAAGATTTTCAACAAATCTCCAAATCCTTCAGAATTTTCTTTAGTATTGTTGTTAAATTTATATTTCTATATCCGAATGCAATGATACCTTGAATTAGTGGCTGCTAGTGATTCATTCGGCTACTAAGATGGAGAGCATGGATGCCAACAGCAGATGGAACGAAGGATAACAAAGGTGGAATTATCGCACTAAATCACTCCTCTGAAACTACATTGTTTCAAGCTCATGTCAACACAAGGTTCTTAAAAAAAGCATTACTGAAAGAAATCACTACAGACAGTTGTGACGCAGCATTTCAGCATTCAGTTTATAATTCCACAGGTTTTTCAGATGAATTGTAGAAGAGTAAGAAAAACATGCAGAGATATGGGATAGATGCCTGACTCATCAAATTTGCAGTTGACACCAATATAGCAGGAATAGCCAACACTCTGGAAGATAGGCTTAAGATACAGAAGGATCTTGACAGACTTGAACGTTGGGCACTATCTAACAAAATGAAATTCAATGGTGAAAAAAGTAAGGTTCTACATTTGGGCAAGAAAAACAAAATGCACAGATACCGTATATGTGGTCCCTTACTCAATAGTAGTAACTGTGAGAGGGATCTTGGAGTCCTAGTGGACAATCACTTAAATATGAGCCAGCAGTCTGCTGCAGCTGCCAAAAAAACCAACACAGTTCTAGGCTGCATAAATAGAGGGATACAATCTAGATCACATGATGTGTTAATACCACTTTATAAATCCTTGGTAAGGCCACACTTGGAATACTGCATCCAGGTTTGGTCGCCATGATGTAAAAAAGATGTTGAGACTCTAGAAAGAGTGCAGAGAAGAGCAACAAAGATGATTAGGGGACTGGAGGCTAAAACATATGAAGAACGGTTGCAGGAACTGGATATGTCTAGTCTTATGAAAAGAAGAACTAGGGGTGACATGGTAGCATTATTCCAATATCTCAGGGGCTGCCATAAAGAAGAGGGAGTCAAGCTATTCTCCAAAGCACCTGAGGGTAGGACAAGAAGCAATGGGTAGAAACTAATCAAGGAGAGAAGCAACTTAGAACTAAGGAGAAATTTCCTGACAGTTAGAACAATTAATCAGTGGAACAACTTGCCTCCAGAAGTTGTGAATGCTCCAACACTGGAAGTTTTTAAAGAAGATGTTGGATAACCATTTGTCTGAAGCAGTGTAGCATTTCCTGACTAAGCAGGGGGTTGGACTAGAAGACCTCCAAGGTCCCTTCCAACTCTGATATTCATAAAACACCGGAAGGTGACAACTCTGTCACCTTCATAAAACGATGACATTGCTACTTAACCAGATTGTCTAACAGAGTTGAGTTGAGGTCTTTTGAGCTGCACATTTTAAAATTCTTTGGAGGCATACTTGGGAGAAGGCCACGAAAGGCTGGTGGTTTTGCGAAGTCACTGGAGTGAGTAGAGGAATCCAATTTTTCAGCCCATTTTCTGCAGGAGGTCTATTATAAGCATTCAAAATGCTGAGGGCCTGGACAGATCAGCACAGATTAGATTTGAATTGGAGATGAGCACATTATTTGATCTGAGGTTGAACTTCAAGATTTAAGGACAACCTAATTTAATATGAGCTGCTTTTAAAGTCGGTCTCCAAAGATTTTTTTTTCTATATGGGGAAAGATCTCATAAGCTGCTTCATTTTCTGGCATTCAACTCATCTTAATATTTTCATGGGGTTTGCTTCTTCTTCCTTCCCTCTCTCTCTCTCTCTCCCTCACTCTCTCTGGCAAAAAATGTTCTTTTCTAAATTAAAAATACAAACTTTCAAAAAAATCTCCCTTTAAAAATAATAATAATAATCTACTTTTTCATTTGCTTCTTTAGGGGACTAGTTTTGTAGAGTACTGAAGAATCAGGGCAGGGGTGTTATTCAGCAAGTTCTGACAGGTTCTGGAGAACCGGCAGCGGAAATTTTGAGTAGTTTGGAGAACCAGCAAATACCACTTCTGGCTGGCCCCAGAGTGGGGAGGGAATGGGGATTTTGCAGTATCCTTCCTCTGGAATAGGGTGGGAATGGAGATTTTGCAGTATCGTTCCCCTGCCATGCCCACCAAGCCACGCCCACAGAACCGGTAGTGAAAAAATTTTGAATTCCACCACTGAATCAGGGTAGTGTCTCTAAACCTGGAAAAGATCATTACTTGTGCAATAGATATAATTGTATAAAGCTCTTCATAACCCTAACTACTACTTGCTCTTCAAACAGGAGCTGTGAGTCTAAAAATTTTTTTAAAAACCCAGTTTATGAACTACTTATTTATTCATATCAATTTATTGATAATTCTGCCCGTCTCACAGCAGTGATCCTGGGTGGCATACGAAGATTAAAACCACCACAACCACATATCAAAAAATGGTCTTCAAAACAAAAGACCTGAGCTTCTGGCCCAAACCAGATCTGCACAGGGCAAGGCAACTATATCCAGAGCCACCGATGGGAATATTCCTGATCAGAGAGCTTGTCTACCCACCTCAGGATTAAGCCTGAAATTGTTCTTCCCCATTCAGATTCTAGCAAAACTTTCAACAAAACTTGTTGGCAATTTTTGGGTGTTTGTTAGCAGAGGCAGCAGAAGCAAGCAAGTGCAACGGGAGACAGGCTGGAAAAGCAGGTCAGCTACAGAGAAAGAGTCTGTGGTAGAAAGAGGAAACCATAGCTGTGCTGCCCTCATTCCTATTTTTAAAGCAGTAAAACTTTGGGCCAATGCCTATGAGTGTTAGGCAGGCATCCATTTGATCATTGTCAAGAGAATTAAACCCCCTCCCAGTCCACATAAAGTTAAAAGCAATCACTGTCTGGAGTCCATTTTCTCAGTCCTGAAAGCTGAGCTGAATTCAAGAGTGGCAGTTGTATAACCGGCTATTGTAACATCTCATTAACATAACAAAGGAAATTTACCGCTTAGGGATGGAGAGCAGGAAAAAAGTGAATGAAGTCCTAAATTGGTGTCACTCTTACCTCACCAACTGTTGATATAAAACTTTTAATGAGATCTTAAACTGACTGGTTGATTTCTCATGCCAAAATCGGAGAAACCCCCCAATATGATTTCACCCCACTCTTCACCATTCTCCATCTAGGGCACTGAAACTGACCACTCTATATTTCCGGTAACAACCCCAGAATCAAATCTACAAAGCATTTGGAGGGATCCACTTGGTTCAATGGGCTGCTTGCAAGCTGTCTGCTGCTTTGATTTAAGTATGAATCTGCTTCAACCAAGCAATTCGGTTGAAACTTCATTAAATCAATGTTGTACCTAGCTCTAACAATTTTCTGGGGCTGTTCTTATTATTTGCCCCATTGAGATGCAACCTGGTCCTGATTGGTCCAGGGTTTAGACTGACTGTAACTTTTGCCAATCAGATGGGCAACAGAGACTGGGAATAGAGAGAACAGCATTTGTCCCACAATTTTGAGAAGCAAAATCCTCAATTCCTAGACTAGGGGTGTCAAACTCAAGGCCCGTGGGCCAAATCCAGCCCTCAATGTGGTCGGATCTGACCCATGGGGCCATCCTGGAAAATGTAAGGGGATGGCCCCCGTCGCTTCGGCCTGTTGTACCCAATGTGAAGAGGAAACATGGGCCAGCATAGCTTCGGGCCAGTCTACCCAGTGTGAAGAGGAAACATGCCAGCAGTTTGGGGAGTGGTGTTAAGCTGGCAGCGCCCACCCAGTTGGCCATATCCCCCAGTCGGCCATGCCTTCCCAGCCCCCCGAGGTCAACCACAGCCCTGATGCGGCCCTCAATGAAATTGAATTTGACACCCCTGTCCTAGACTAATATATCAATCAGACAGAATGATCTTCAGACTGTGCATGTTATTTTTTTAATGGAGTTCCATTTTAGTCTCTGTGTGTGTGTGTTCCCTTCCATTTCCTTGGTGACATCACTTCACCAGCCATTTGGCATTTGGCCAGCCAAAAATAAAGGGAAAATGCATCCTTTCATCACCAAAGCTTTGCTTCTTTCCATCAGTAAGTGCCTGACAGGATCAAAGATGGAAACTGCAGGACGTATCCAATAGTAAACATGAAGGGGAAATGCAAACTAGAAGAGGTTCTGGGCAGCATAGAGCTATTACAACTACAAAGAAAAAGAGAACAAAAATCCTCACCAAGGACACACTATGAAGGTTATAATGTTGCCGAAGGAATGAAACATTGGTTGTTTATATGAGGCTTTGGAAGAAGCAATTCCCATCCCTTCAATTAAAAAAAATCTGTTGTTAAAAATACATATTTTCCATTTTCTAAATGGAAATCCAGAAAAGTCCCTTGTCCCCTATAAAGAAATAAATGTGTCACGTGCAGATCATTTTACTGATGGCTCTAAATAGCCCCATAAAAAGAGATGCTTTATGTGTTCAAATCTGTTTAATGCCATATACCCAAGTCAGATTTCCCCCCTTTTAAATGGAAATTATTAACAAATACACATGCTAAATGCAAACAATGCAAGTCAACTTGTGCGGTAATTAAGGATCGGAACGATCTGTGATTCTCTTCTCAAATTCATCCGGGTAAAGCTCTGCATCGTTTAAAAGTACCCCATCCAAAAGGTAGATAGTTTATTAGGACCACACCATACCTCCTTCTTAGTTACTAAACACAACAGGTTTAGTCTCTGGCACACTGCACACAGTAGGCATATGTTCAGATTGACCAATTACAAACCCCTGAGCAAAGTATCCTGAGGAAAAAAAAACAGCCATTTGGCCAAAGTTCTTGTAAACAAACAAACAATTGTCAATTTCAGGATGTCTTCAGGACCCTTCATGAAACCTTTTTTTGTTTTGTTTTGTTTATTAAAAATTTTATTTGATATGATGTACACAAAGCCCACCATTCCAGGTGAGGTAGTAATTTCTACCGTCCACATGACCATAGAAGCATCTTCAGACAACATTGGCTCCCTCAGCTAGGACACGGAGATCGGAACCTCCCCCTAGAATTGGACATGACTGGACAAGGGAAACCTTTACCTGTTTTTAAATCTAGGATAGGCTAATTGTGACCTGAAAACTTTTACCACTGTCCTTCATGTTGTTCACCATTAGACTACTGGGTCAGGGTTATCCAAAGTTGTGATTCATCAACATCTGGAAAAGCACAGGTTATCCTTCCCTGCTTTAAACCATAAGAGCTCCAAACTGGGCACTTCAACCAGAATTTTGAGGCTGGGCCAAATAGAACAAAAAATAAATAAAATCCTGGAAGGTAAAAAGAACAAAGAGGAATTATAAATAATATTTTGCAATAACTATGTTGAAACTTACACAGAATATTAAAATGCATAAGTAATAAAAGTTTATCTGATTTTCTAACATCAAGAAAAGACCTAATTTTGAGAGAAAAGAATATTTGTATCTCAGGGTTGAATTGTGGGGTCCTTGGTGCTCTCTGGGCTTGGTGATTTTCTTGCAGATGTTTTATTACCAAACTAGGCAATATCATCAATGCTAGAAGGGAGTGGGGTTTGCTCTCTTTTTTTTCATTAGTGTATAAAAATAAGAGCAATCCTCACTCCCTTCTAGCATTGATAATGTTACCTAGTTTGGTAATGAAATGTCTGCAAAAAAATCACCAAGAGAGCACCAAGGACCCCACAGACCTAATTTCATTGTATAAAATTATTGCAAAAGGACCTACAGTATTTGTTGAACAAGGCAATTGGTTCAACAAATTGCTCCTCACTAATTCTGCTTGTTTATACAACTCCCTATCTCAGCATTCACACATTTAATCATTTAAGTTACTGTTTGGTTTCTTCACACCAACTCTGCTTATAACACTTCTGATACAAGGTTAATGTATTATAATGGACCCAATGAAATGCTTATTAGCAGGAGGCACAGCAAGTTAGATTTCCAGTTGAACCATTTTCTCCTTCTCGCCAAAACATGTTAACTTCACCTTGACTCTGCTGGTTTAGATGCAGGAAGTTATAAAGTAAGGAAAAGGGGAATATTGCAGAGGTGGCTTATTTTAAAATCCATTCCTTTTCCATGCACTTATAAATGAGAACACAAACATTTGGCTGCATGATGCTAATTAGAAGATCATGTTTTGACAGGAGCTTCATTATTGAGCAAAGATATGCCAATGCAGTCTTTGCACTGTCTGATATTAATGACACTAACAGGACAATAATAGCTATTGTACACACACCCTACATGTCATTAAAACATTAGAAGGTCCTCGTGCATTTCTTTGGGAGAAGTTAATTTCTGATGCCATGGAGGTTATGAAGGGCGACACAAACACAAAAGCGTTAAATATTGGCGATGGTTGAGTTCAGTTCAACAAAGCTGCTTTTTCTTCTCACATTCATAGAACACAAATTTCAGCTGTGGTTGTTGAGTTGTATAGAAATAAATGAAACCTTGGCATATTGCTTAGATTATTTGGATTGGCACCCCACAAATATCTCAAACAGAAGGGGTAGAAGGGATGTAGCATAAGGAAAACAATGCCATACAATGTTTGCATAAGATAGTTGGGGGGAAAAGTGAAGGATAAGAAATATAGATCCTCCATATTTATATTATGAGAAATAGAACAGTGAAAAGTTGCTGAATGAACAGGAAAAAATCCAGAAGAAAAAAGAAGAAAATCCAGAGTATCCACTTAATACAGGTAGTCCTCAATTTACGAGTGCAATTGAGGCCTAAATTTATGTTGTTAAATGAGTTTTGCTCCATTCTACGACTTTTCTTGCCACATTTGTTAAGTGAATCACTGCAGTTGTTAAATTAGTAATACGGTTGTTAAGTGAATCTGGTTTCACTTTTGACTTTTGACTTTTCCCTATTGATTTTGCTTGTCAGAAGGTCACAAAAGGTGATCACATGACCCCGGGACATTGCAGCCATTATAAATGTGAGTCAGTGGTCAAGAAGCCAAATGTAAATCACTGGGATGCTGCAATGGTCATAAGTGTGAAAAATGGTCGTAAGTCACTTTTATCAGTGCCGTTGTAACTGAGAATGGTCACTAAATGAACTGTTCTACGTCGAGGACTACCTGTACTGCCAACAGAGAAGTGAGACCCAGTGTATGATCCTGAAGTTCTCATTCTCAGCAATGATCTTGAAAAATTTATGATGACCCATGTGGCAATTAGGCCCATAAGTATGGCCATGTTTGCTCTAATAGCCTACGTCCTGGTCCTCTTCAGCACCTAATAGCAATAGCAATTAGATCTATACACCACTTCATAATCCTTTACAGCCCTCTCTAAGGGGCTTACAGAGTCAGCATATTGTTTCCAACAATCTGGGTCCTCACTTTACCGATTTTGGAAGGATGGAAGGCTGAGTCAACCTTAAACTGGTGAGAATCAAACTGCTGGCAGTCGGCAGAGTTAGCCTGTAATACTGCATTCTAACCATTGTGCCACCACGGCAGTCTTGCTATTGACTACTTGCCTCTGTCTATTGTAGCAAAATACTCATGATTTTGCATACCAAAATGAAGGGGGGAAAAAATCAGAGTTGATTGTCCCAACAATTTACATTTCTTGGAAGACAGGCACCCAGTAACAATGACATTATTTCAAAGGTTTGACTTGAGTTTTTAATTCCTGCAAATTCATCTCCTGCAGAAACCTATCTGATCTTCCCACTTTTCCTTCGAATCTACATTATATCCATCTTTCTCTGTCCTCTCCTACCAGGGGTGAAATTCGAATGGTTCAGACTGGTTTGGGCGAACCGGTAGGGATAATTTTAATCGGTTCGCCGAACTGGTAAAAACCACCCATGGTTGGCCCTGTCCATGCCTGCCCGCTCGCCGCTCACCCCTTTCGGCTGCTCACTCGCCCCTTCCGGCCGCTCGACCCATTCAACGTTAAATGCTGCAGCAGAGAGAATCCGAACTTTTCTCCCTCCATTCACAGCACAGCTGCTGCAGCCTGTCTCTTTAAGGTAGTCCCCGGGAGGGAGGGGGCCAGGGGGACCATAAAGATAGCAGCAGCTCTGCTGTGAATGGGGGGAGAAAAGTTCAGCTTCTCTCTGCACAGCATTCACTATGAGGCTGAGCCCTTCTGGTGCTCATACACACATTTTTTCGTTCCGGGTTCTGTGTGGGAGGCTTGGTGGGCGAGGCATGTGACTGAGTGGGTGTGGCCATAAGTAACATTGAGTTGGACACGCCCACTCAATCACAGGACCCCACCACCAAGCCACGCCCACAGAACCGGTAGGGAAAAAATTTGAACGTGACCACTGTCTCCTACTCATAATTCATCTTTAGATTCAAGATGTCTTTTCCCTCAGTATTCTGCTCCCCGTATTACAGCATGCTGATGTGATGCTCAGAAGCTTAAACTCCTTAGCGAAGACTCTAAGGATTTATAGCTCTCCAGCTTTCTTACATGGCAAAGCTCTTGGAGGCTTTCAAGAGCTGACCTTCTTTGCAGAGGATTGAATTCCTTTAATGCAGTCACTTTTCAGAGGGCCCTACCTGCTTTCCCAGACTGATGTAGAGACCATTAGAAGAGGTTTCCATGGATACTAATATCAGAGGAGATGAAAGAGGATGAACCACTTTACTGACCACTGTAGCAATAGCACCCCTTACAGATGTTGTTCTTTTTTTGTTTCTTATAGATTTCCCCCCCTTTTTTCATATTCAAGTGCAAAATCTTTCTTTCCCCCTTCTGTTCATCTCTCTCCTCACACACACACACTGCTATTAATATTCCACTGTACCTTATACAAAGCGTATGCAATCGAGGCTGCAATCCTATACAAATTTAGCTTAATATAAAGCCTTTAAAAATAGTCAGATTTATTTCTGAACACCCTCATAAAACTGTGCTCTTAAGGTACATCTCTAACAATACTGTCATGAAGATATCAATACCGCAAATTAAATACCAACATGTCAAATACGCACTTAGGAAACTTTATATACTTATTATTATATTGCAGTTCAGTAAAAATAGATTATGAGGGCCTTTTAAGTTCTTTATCCTCCTTTCATTTCTCAAAATCATCTTAGCAGGGTGATCTTTTACATGTCTATCGAATTCAATGGTGCTTACTCCCAGATTAGAGAGAATAAGATGGGTGCCTAAATTTAGATTCCTATGCTATCTATTGTCCTAAGTAGGATTTAGTGTTGAATAAATTGAACCCTGTGAGTTAGCTTACAAATGTATTTCATTACTTCTTTTTCCAAGCCACTATTCAGCTAACGAAACATTTGGAATTATGGGCCAAAAGAATCTTACTTAAGATTCTTAAGTAAGACTAGTGGCCTCCGTGGCAATGTAAAATGTTAAAAGGTTATGGATTTTAATTCCCAGAATTGATGACCAAGAAATTCTGGGAGTTGAAATCCACATATCTTAAAGTTGCCAAGTTTGAAAAACACTGATCTAGATTATTTGGATATGCTGGAAACCAGAGGAGTTATGACCATGTGTATCTTTACTTAGTCACAAGTCACAATAACAAATTTCAGTGGCCAACCATTTTCTCCTGGCCCAGACCCAACACACACAAGAGGCAGTTGCTAGTTTTACCAATATTCTTTTAAAACAAATGCCCAAATGGCAGGGAAAGCATAAACACAAACATATCCACAAACAAGCAGGAAAGAAGTCCCAGAAGGCTAAATTCCCAAAGTTTCGAAATCAAAAGCGGCAGGCAGAAAAGTAGCCAAAGTAAGTCCAAGAGTCAAAACATTACAGAAGGTTCTTCAGCCAATCTGGGATCCATAGTCAGAGTCAAAGTCAAGAGTGGTGATGTCTCCCTTGAATGACTCCTCTGATTGTTCCTTGCAGGCCAGCTTGAGAGAGGATGAGCTCATTCCTGGCATATCAGAAACTGGGTTAATTAATGACTCTGAACTGCTGGCCGAAAGAGATTTATGGAGGATTTCAGCTGGGGACAGTTTGCAGGTCAGTGAAGAGGAGGAGCTGCCTTCCATGTTGTATGTGAGAGCACACAGGGCAGAGAAAAGACAAGAGCAAAGGAGAGCTGCCAGATTACTTGGCAGAAGGCTCCACCTGTTTTGATGGGCTTCACCGCAAAGCTATTTATCACAGCAGGCAAATTCAAGTCTGAAAAATCAATATGATACAGAATGTAATTCAATGGGGAAATCATGTTTGAGTATAACCTTATAGTTTTGTTCTACATCCAAAGTTTGAATTTTTCCTAATATAAGATTTTAATATTTAATCTCTTTATGATTGACTTTGCTAAAATTTCTTAAATTAGACAGAAATTATTTAAAATTTTAAATTATTCAAATTTTTAAAATTTCAATTTATAATTTTAATTTGAGTCATACTGGTTACAGTTCTTAATGCATAATAGCCCAACTTTAATATTGATTTAATATTGACCAAACTTTTACTTAAATAAAAGATACCCTAATATGTAGATTTATATCACTGTTATTTTGAAGATTGTAAGCAATTTTACAACATTTTTGCTTTTATTTTCCCTTGCCTTCCCTCTGCTTCTACTTGTAAATCTGAATAAATAATTTGATAAATAAATGAATTGGAAACGTACTCAGCTGTGCAGTTGACATCTCCTTGTAGTGCAAAAAGAGTTGAAGTTAGATTAGGGCGAATTATCTTCATAAATGCATTTGGACAAGTCACGATTTTCAGCTAAATTCATTATCCAGCTAAAGCAGGGGTGTCCAAGCTTGGCAAGTTTAGGACTTGTGGACTTCAGCTCCCAGAATTTCCCAGAGGTCTTAAACTTGCCAAATTTGGATACCCCTGAGCTAAAGGGATATTGACATGAACAATTTCAAGAAAATGGAAGATGCAAGCATAGTTATTAGACTCTAGAACAATCTTCTATTTTTCTTTGTTATTGTTGTTGTTTGGAATTAGTTTACTTTTAATAAGACCTTATGAGGCGCCAAGGAGTATGCATGAATTGGATGCCTTTTCTTTAATAATAATTACTGCTAGAATAGAATAGAATAGAATAGAATAGAATAGGATAGGATAGAATAGAATAGAATAGAATAGAATAGAATAGAATAGAATAGAATAGAATAGAATAGAATAGAATAGAATAGAATAGAATAGAATAGAATAGAATAGAATTCTTTATTGGCCAAGTGTGATTGGACACACAAGGAATTTATCCTGGTGCATATGCTCTCAGTGTACATAAGAGAAAAGATACATTTGTCAAGAATCATAAGGTACAGCACTTAATGATAGTCATAGGGAACAAATAAGAGTCCTTTCCTTGAGAGGATTAGAGAATTTGTCCTATTCATAACAGAGCAGAATAACAGAGTTGGAAGGGACCTTAGAGATCTTCCAGTCCAGCCCGCTGCTCAAGCAGGAGACCCTATACCATTCTAAATGTGACTGTCCAGTCTCTTGACTCCCCTCTTCTTTGTGTCAGTCCCTCAAATATTTGGAACATTGCTATCATGTGACCCCTAGTCTTTCTTTTCACTAGACTAGACATATCCATTCCTGCAACCGTTCTTCGAATGTTTTAGCCTTCATGGAGAGTTCAGAAAAAATATTGCATCCAATTTCTTTGCCTGAAAATTTGATGGACTCAAAAATTTGAATGGGTTCAAAAAGTAATTTACCTCTAGTTCTATAAAAATACCAGGAGGGGGTCTGCAGTCCTAAATTCACTTCATAGGAAATAAGTCTTGTTCCACAAGTAATATTTATTTCTGGGAAAACATGTTTAGGATTGAAGGGAGTGAAAAAAAAAATCAGATTTTTGTTAGTACAGAGGGATTTCCCTCTTTTAGAAGGACATTTATTACAACTTTGCTAGAACATTATTTGCATCTCAGTAGGGGCTCGTTGGAAAAGAAAATCTTTTTCCTTTCAATTGTTATTGAGCGTCTAGCAAAATCTTCTCTTTTGCAACACAAAAGTTGAGGACAGAAATAAACCAGCTTCGAGACCTGCTAAATTTATCGCATCTGCCTCGATTGACAGAGAGAGAAAGAGAGAGAGAGGCAGATGATGGGGCAGGGAGGGGTGGGGGATAAACACAGGCAATTGAGATAGATAAAAGAAATTGCTTCTGTGGTAAACCAGTCAGACCAATCGACAACAGAGACATTATTTCATCATTTTCTGTCACCTGGATTAGTCTCTCCTTTGAATCGCTATTTGTATTTTATTGTTTTATTTCCCATCATGGTCGCAGAGGGCACATTTCTGTTTAGTAAGCAGCGTTTGGGTGGCTGCAGTTTACAGAGTCAATGGCAGTCAAACAATAAGGTCAATGTCTAGACCATCTTGGAAAAATTGGGGTTAGAGCAGGTGAAATTATCATACTATTTGGTTTTTATGGCTCTAATCGAATGCCAGAGAGTCCCTGACCTCTGCTGCCACTCATGTCTTACTCTAATAGCAATGTATAACCTTTGACACTCAATTAAAACAGGAAATAAGGCAAACAATGAGTCAATATGCACACTTGCCTATTTGGAGACTTGGAAATAAATTCCAGGAGGCTTTCCAGTGGAATAAGAACCCTTACTCATTTGGCACACCACCATTAAAGTTATGGTCAGTAAAACACACACACATACACACAACTCAATTCATTTATTTTCCAGCTGACTTTAAGCAACACATGCTACAACATCTTGCAGTGCAGCAATACAACTCTATATTTTCTGTCCCTATTCCCTATTCTCTTATTCATTGTGCAAGGTCTTCCCTCCAATTGGCTTTGTGCGATGAGAATTGGAAGGGGGTAGTGTGGCTGGAAGAGAAGATTAAAGATGTTTGTGTTTTGTTTTGTTTTTGTTTTAATTTTGTGATAGTCCATCAAAAAGTATTAAAGGAGATTTGTGGCGGTTGTTTTACATTCAAGCACACTGGAAACATTTCACTGAATGTAGGAAGCTACTTGTACCATGTTACTGGCTTCCAGAAATTGTGGGTGCTCTCCAGCACTGGAGATTTTTAAGAAGAGATTGAACAACCATTTGTCTGAAGTGGTTCCTGCTTGAGCAGAGGGTTGGACTAGAAGACCTCCAAAGTCCCTTCCCACTCAGTTACGCTGTTAGACCATCTTTGCCTAACATTCTCTATACCAAAGGCAAACAGTCTATGTAGGGTTCATGAACTACATTTGATCTGTGTGCACTTACATCAGAGATCACACTTAACAGAATCCAGCATTGTGTAAAGAGAAATATGCTTGCTCCACAGAAAAAATCATTCTTTCCCCACTTTATAACTCTTTTGAATTTTGAAAACCAACTACCAGGGTTTGGGGTTGAGGCTCTGAAGCAGCTATTGGATGCAAGGGTGGGAGGAGAAAAAAATCACCATCCTATTTGTTTTTTGTTTTTGTTGTTGTTGTTTTGCTGACGAAAACATACTGTTAAATTCTGCTAATGAATAAATTAGGACACAGAAACAACTTGGGTGATCTGTGTAAAAGGTAAAGGTAAAGGTTGCCCTCGCACATATGTGCTAGTTGTTCCTCTAAGGGGCGGTGCTCATCTCCGTTTCAAAGCCGAAGAGCCAGCACTGTCCAAAGACATCTCCGTGGTCATGTGCCCAGCATGACTAAATGCCAAAGGCGCATGGAACGCTGTTACCTTCCCACCAAAGGTGGTCCCTATTTTCTCTACTTGCATTTTTTACGTGCTTTTGAACTTCTAGGTTGGCTGGGACAAGTAACAGGAGCTCACTCCATTACGTGGCACTAGGGATTCGAACCGCTGAACTGCCGACTTTTCGATCGACAAGTTCAGCATCTTAGCCACTGAGCTACCGCATCCCTCCTGATCTGTGTACTTTCGTACAATATATACCCATTTTCTGAAAGCATCCTTGCCTTGCAGAAATAATTCTGACATTTGCACAATACAGAAATCTTCTCCCTATCTCCCTGTCTCTCTCACATACACATACATTTACACACAGGAGAATGTCCCTCTAAGTTCAATGTGGTTAGACTGTAATTATCAACTCACGTCCATGTTCGAATCAATATTTAACCTACATTTTGCTTATTGCATACTTCCCAATACGGACAATTACATTTCTATGGCTTGCACTTTTTCCCCCCAGCAAAGCTGCAGGCTACATATTTACCATGTAAAATTGCCCTTATAAAAGGTAATATATAATTTTGCCTTATCTGACTATAGCAGTCTGGTAATAACCTATGGATCTTGCTTGAAATGCATCCTGTCGAAAAGGGCAATGTGCTTCTATGGATGTGCTTTCATGAACCGAGACCTGCTTTTAAGAATAAATGCTTGTTAGGGCAAAGTTAAATATCACAGTGGTAAATGGGTTGGACCTGCCAAGAAATTTTGCTACTCCTTTCAAAATATCCTTATTTTCTGCCTGGCTAAATTGCTGTGTTATATATTCATACTTCTGATGAAGATTAAACTTCAGATAAATACGTCAGTGGCAACATTAGATTGAAATTCCATGTGAACATAGTGAAAAAGTGATAGCCATGTGGTACTCTGCATGATGGACATGATATTTCAGAGTTCTGGATGACCGTCATGGAACATCTAGGTACTATAACCACTGAACTGCTCTGCCTTATAGGTAGCCGATAAATTGACTGGGAAGAGCTCTGCATGTGGGCCTCTACCTGCAAGTCATATCATTTAAATTATGCTCAGCAACGTTCTGTAAAAGTCTTGAAAAAGTAGAAAGGCACAACCTGTTTTAACTTTGAAATAGTTGGTTTGAGAATTCTGATCTGAATCAAATCACATTGTTTAAGAGGTCTGGCCTTGTTCTGAGTATGGAACAAAATATGGCTGCTCTCAGTTTGACTCTTCTGATTCTGTCAACAATCAAGTTGTTTTGTGGACTGTGATTGGGTTGGGTTTTTTTTTCCCCTGAATTTTGACCAATCAGCCGTCTGAGTGGGTGGTTTCAGTCACATCTTCACAACCACAAGTATACCTACAAAGAGCCCACCATTCAACCTATCAAAGATCTGGGAGAAAAGCTAGATTTGAAGGACTTGTTTCAACAAGGCCAGGATAGGAGCAAAGTGAATCTCTAGGGGAGATTCTGTTCTAGAGGGAGGGGCTTTGCCAAAATGTTCAAGTCCTATCACAAAGTACACTGAACTTCTGTTATTCACTATTGGCAACTTCCTGGATCCTATCAGATGCCCACTTTGTCAGAATAAACAGGGTGGCCAGACATTACATCAACATTTAGCATCAGCATGCTAGAGCGCATATGAATGCCAAGGATGAATAATGCATCAATATTGTATTAATAATCTTCACAACAATGTAGCAGAAATATTAGTTATCTCAACAGATTATCAACGCTGATGCAGATTTGGGGTTCTTTTTATTTATGATTGGAGATATATGCAACGCTTTGTTGTTGAGATGGTTAAAATGTTTCTTTTATCCAAATAAGAGATTATATTGAGTTTTGCTCTCTAGTTCAAAATTGCCTCCGGATATTGTGTTTGCAATGAGAAAAAAAAAACGAAACTTTGATTCTGTTTTTGTAAATTAGACAAGCTTATTGTAATAGAAATGTCTTGTACATATTGCTGTGTACTTCTATCATGTAGACAGAGATGGGTTTCAGCAGGTTCTGACCAGTTCTGGAGAACCGGTAGCGGAAATTTTGAATAGTTTGGAGAACCGGTAGTAAAAATTCTGACTGGCCATGCTCCCATCTATTCTCTGCCTCCTGAGTCCCAGCTGATCGGGAGGAATGGGGATTTTGCAGTATCCTTCCCCTGAAGTGGGGTGGGAATGGAGATTTTACAGTATCCTTCCCCTGCCACACTCACCAAGCCACGCCCACCAAGACATGCCACGCCCACCAAGCCACACCCACAAAACTGGTAGTAAAATATTTTGAAACCCACCACTGCATGTAAAGCATAGCATAATACACTTTCAACATGAATGCTAACTTCTCTGTTGCACAATAGTTTACCAGGCATGCACCTGCTTTCAAACAGATTCAAAAATTGCTCAGTGCCAGGATCTAAATGAAAAAACCAGGTTTTGTATTCCTTCCTGGACAAAAAAAAAAAAAAAAAGTTGGGGCAAATTGATTTTTCCTCCTTTTAGTTTTAGTTTTTCCTCCTTTTAGTTTTCTTCACATCAGCAACACTTTGGGGTAGATTGGACTATGAGAGAATAGCTTGCCCAAAGTTACCCAGTGACTTTCCAGGACTAACAGTGGATATGAATATAAGTGTTTTGAGGAAATATAAAGCTCAGACTGAGTGTTCAACGTATTACATTTGTTTAGATTCCCATGCAATCTGTCCGGCAAGTAGGCAAATCCTGGACTCCCACAGTGAAAAGTGGGAAGTTCAGTCTACCTGTTTAGTTGCTGGTTCATAGTCAAGGCCATGGTTTCCCAATCAAGGCCATGGTAATTTTAAGATGCATGGACTTCAACTCCCAGAGTTCCTCAGAGTTCCTGGGAAGATTGGGAAACCCTAGGCCAGGGGACTCCAACCTTGGCAACTTTAAGACTTGCTGGCTGAGGATCTCTGGGAGTTGAAGTCCACAAGTCTTAAAGTTGCCAAGGTTGGAGACCCCTGCCCTAGGCTACCTGGACTATTTCATTTGATACTGAGACAAGAAGCTGGTTGATTTATAGTGGAGTTCCCATGAAATCAATAGCCATTATATTGATCCCTGAGCTATGTGTGATGGCTTTCTTCTTGATGTGGTAGAGAAATGGCAGTCATGCTGACAAGTGCATTGGCTACATTTTGGCAGAATACTCTGTATTTCTGAGTACTCATGTGGTACAGCTTGACTAGATCTGGATTTGTATTTGCCTTAAGGCTTTTAAAGCATGAGATGGCACAACTAGAAAAGAATCTTTATCACATATTGCCTAATGAACCGTGGTGGCACAGTGGTTAGAATGCAGTATTGCAGGCTAATTCTGCCGATTGTCAGTAGTTTGATTCTGACTCGCTCAAAGCGGACTCAGTGTTCCATCCTTCTGAGGTTGGTAAAATGAAGATCCAGATTGTTGGGAGCAATATCTTGACTCTGTAAACTGCTTAAAGAGGGCTGAAAAGCAGTGTCAAGCAGTATGTAAATCTATATGCTTTATTTTTTTTAGTAGAAGTCACTAAAATTGTTAATTGTCATTTTTAAGTTTGAGTTTAAGTTTGAGTTTATTTAGATTTATATACTGCCCTACTCCCGAAGGACTCAGGGCGGTGAACAGCCAAAGATAAAACAGAAACAATATAAAATTTAAAAAACAATTTAAAAACATATTAAATAAATGTGGCCCATACTAATTAAAACACCCCTGTTTTTAAAAACAAATTAAAATTAAAATTAGACAATTAAAAAGAGTTAGGCCAGCCCCGCTTGTTGGAATAAAAACGTCTTGAGGGCACGGCAGAAAGTGCGTAATTCCGGGATCCTCCGTATCTCCGGGGGAAGCTCGTTCCAAAGGGCAGGTGCCCCCACAGAGAAGGCTCTCCCCCTGAGGGCTGCCAGTCAACACTGTTTGGCCGACGGCACCCTGAGGAGCCCCTCTCTGTGGGAGCGTACTGGCCGGTGAGAGGCTACCGGTGGCAGAAGGCGGTCTCGTAGGTAGCCAGGTCCTGAGCCATGGAGCACTCTAAAGGTGCTAACCAATACCTTGAAGCGCACCCGGAAGACCACCGGGAGCCAGTGCAGCTCGCGCAGGAACACCATGTCGCTCCCATAACCACCCACGCGGCCACATTCTGGACCAGTTGGAGCCTCCGGGTGCTCCTCAAGGGGAGCCCCATGTAGAGAACATTACAGTAGTCCAGGCGGGAAGTGACAAGTGCATAAGGAGTCCCAATCCAGAAAGGGATGCAACTGGCAAATCAGGTAAACCTGATAGAAAGTCCCCCTGGCCATAGCCGTCAGATGTTCTTCTAAAGACAGCCGTGTATCCAGGAGGACACCCAAGTTGCGAGGCCTCTCTGTGGGGGCCAGCGACTCGCCCCCAATAGTCAGTGATGTCACCAACTGACTATATCGGGACGCCGGAAACCACAGCCACTCGGTCTTGGATGGGTTGAGCCTGAGTCTGTTTCTCCCCATCCAGATCTGCATGGCCTCCATGCACCGGGACATCACTTCAAGGGCATCATTGGGGTGGCCCGGGGTGGAGATGTACAACTGAGTGTCATCAATGTACTGGTGGTACTTCACCCCGAAACCATGGATGATCTCACTCGTCATAATAATAATAATAAGGAAATAAGGAATAATAATACGGAATCTCATCCTTATTACAAGAAGGATGAAATTCCCCTTTTATACCCACTATTTAATTCCAGCACAGAGTTTTTGCATTGCACTTCTCAGCTTTGAAGCTGGCTGACAGTTGCTTCTTGATTTAACTAACATCTTTACCCTGAGAAACTCTGACTCTCAATTCCCCTAGGTGAAATATTTTGAGCTTTATTTTAACAAGCAGAATGTTTTGAGTTAAGAGTGTCTTGTTCAAAACATGTTTTCTATTTTGTGTTAATCCCATAAGAATAAACTGATTGCACAAGGGTTAATATTATACAAGGACAAAAGGAAATCCATGTTTCATCGGTGATCTGATTAATTTAATTCCTTTCCCATATCTCAGCAAGCATTTTCTCAATAGAAGTTCCAACTAAATCTACTTAGAGATATGTTACTGTATATTGTATGCTTAATTGTCCATATGTTTCTTTTTTGTTTTAAAGTTAGGTAAAATGAATGAAATGTCACAATCTAACTGACCAACATGACATAGGTAAATATGTAAGTCTATATGTTATCTATATCAGATACAGATAACATATAGCTTTTTAATATACTTGCTTTTTAATATATTTTCTTATTTGCAAAAATAACTTTAATGTAATTGTATTTATTACTGTACCATGCAATATTATCAGCAGATCATGTGAACTAAATATATGTACATATATGTTTTTATCTGTTTTGTAGATTTTTGTTCCAATTACTGCATTTTTTTCTGGTTTTCAAACTTCCAGACACTGTTGACTTCATAGTTAAAATTTAAGTCACTTGTATCTGCTCACAGTCCACATCTAATAATGAGCATCAACATATCATACTAAATTGTATCCCTGGACAGATCACACTACACACCATGAATATATTCTCTCTAAGCATTTGTGTATTAAAGCAATAAAGGGAAAGATCAAGTGTTAATATTTCTGGATGGGTGTGTTCAAATTTCTGCATGTAATACTTCAAATATATCGAACAGAAAAATACAGTAAAGCAAGCCTGAAATTTATAATTCCTATGTCTTAGTAGGAATTAGGTAAATTTGTTTCAAATTGCAGAAAGGAAAAACGCTGACAGTCAGCATCATACGAAATGGATGAAATGTTTGAAACATTTATGCTCTAATCACAGAAGGATCCAGAGCTCAAATGTTCTATTTGACAAGGGATTTTTAGTCTCATCAAAGACAGAACAAACCTGATTTTGCGGCTTACATATTAAACATTAGAACAGTGGTTTCTTTCTTTCCAATATAGTGTGTGTGGGGGGGAATTACTTCCTTTTTTCTTTATTCATTCAAAGCTGTAATTAATAAAAATAACAAAAATCTAGCCAATACTAGGGGGGGAAAAATCTTTGTTCTAGCTTGTTTGATCACAAATGAGCTGGAGATTGTTTGAAAGAAAATGTTCTACTTATAGTATGCATATTTTAAACAGTGCCACTTTTATCTTTTTTAATGGAACTCTGCAGGACTTGATGTTTCTCCCAAAATCTGAACAGCCCATTCGACTGGAGGTGAAATTGGAAGATATATGTATTTACAGTATGTTACGGGAAAGGGAATATTGATTTCAAATCTTTTTCTATTCTCTCTAAGTAATTGGTAGCTCAAATTTTGAATCCTGAGGATTCTTTTTCTTTTCAAAATACATCTTAATCTTGTGAAATTTACCAACTTTGTAAAGGAATCTGAGGTTTGGAAAGTGTTTAGTATCAAAGCCTCAAAGCTTTAAGTAAATTTTAAATTATATTCCAGCTTAAACTGTTTTGCCCACGTATTGGGCAATATTTTTGTTACAAAAATATTTGAGAAGCTATCTTTCACCCAGTCAGTACAATGGTACATAAACTAGCTTTACTTGGTCTACACATTTATTTGTGGCAGCTCTCCAAAGTTTCAAATGGGAGATTTTCAAAGACTACCTAGTACTGTCAAATACTAAATTTGGGGACTTTTGCATACACTATGTTACAGTTGTATCCTAAATTCCATCTCTTTGCTTCCAGATTTACAGCATTAAAATTCAGGTACATGATTTTGTTTTATCATTTTTAATCATAATCAGATAACGTTCTCTAATTGCAATAGTCTTATCTAAACATTAGCATTTTTGAACTGCATATTTATCAGGGCAAAGCCTGAATTTAAGTAACTCAAAGAATTCAGGACTCATCCAAGACAAAGGAGAGCTCTAATTTATTTTCTCCTGTGGTTTTTTTTTTAAAAGCTGCCAAGCTCCAATTTATCATTTTGGTGCTTTGCCACACAGCAAATTATACTGTATATCCCAATTTTGCTAAAAGGGGGCATTTGTTTGAGTAAATTGACAATGGAGGGTAGGGAGAACAGTAGTAGATTTGGTGATTGACAAGACAAACCTCCACACAGAGTGACCCTTGAAACCAGACTATTATCTGTATTCTCAGCTCTAAATTGTTACCAAGGTTATGAGGATAGAACTTCTTTCATTGATGAACCAAGATCAGGTGTGAGAACTGCAGTTGCCAAAGATTACTGAAAACTTCAGAACGTAGCAGAACTAACCTTAGCAAAGGGGAAAACAAAAAACCTGCAGAATGATGACTGTAAGGAATAATTTGAGATTCCATATTGTAGTGGGGCTTGGGAAACATTAGAGTCACTACCACCAGAATAGTGACCAAAAGATACTCATGACAGGTCTTTGGGATTAGAATATCATCTCCATGCTTATGCAAAGAGCCAAAAAGATATATTTATTTCTAGAGAACACACATTTAATACAGCTAGCTTGTGTAATTTTAAGCTTGGACCCAACTATGAACAGAATCTTTAGAAATGTTCTGAAGAATTGGCTATCTAGCACCACGGAATGAAAAGGAGAGCAGAAGCCCCTTTAAAATGCCTGGTTCCAGCAATTCAAGAATGGTTTAAAGGGTGGGGGTGGAGGGGAGTAAGAAAAATCCTTCCAATATGTTTATTTGGAAATAGGTCCTTCGAAATTCAAAGGATCATATTCCCAGGAAATGTTGAATACTATTCAGGGGTGGGCTACTGGGGGTTTGCAGGGGTTTGGGAGAACCTCTAGCTAAGATTCTGTGCAGTTCAGAGAACCCCCAAATCCTGGCTGGCCTCACCCCGCCCATCCTGCCCCACCCCTCCCAGGAGTCCCCATGTGGCCCGTTTTGGATGCAGGTAAGTGCAGGGAACGAGTGGAGGCTCGGGGTGGGCAAAAAATGGGCCTATTGGAAGTTCAGGCTCCAGAGGGCCTCCAGAGCCTGGGGAGGCCATTTTCGCCCTTCCGGAGGCTCGAACAAAGCCTCCAGATACCAGGGAGGGCAAAAGCTCCCCCTGCCACGCCCACCATGGCCACACCCACCCAGCAACCAGGCAGGGAACCTCTTGATAAAATTTTTGAAGCCCACCCCGATAATATTTCATGTACAGAGTCATTCCAACTCTTCAGTATCCAGGCCATGACGAGGATTCAAACATTCTAAGCTTATCATTATCTCTTTTTTGTTTGTTTGTTTGCTTGCTTGCTTGCTTGTGAATTCACCTTCCAAGCAAGGTTTTATGTCAGTGGCATTTTACCTCTGTTTAAGCATCTTCTTCAGTCTGATGCCGTTTCAAAATGTTTGCTAAAAAACCCGAAACAAAACCTTCAGGTCCTTGTAAGAATGCTAATTGCTTTCAGTTGAAGATTTCGTCTCAGGGTGATGTCAGCCATATGTTCCACCTGCAAATTATTTGATACCTTTTCATTTCAGCCTTCCTAGAAAGAACTATCAAACAACCATTTGCCATACGTTACACTTGCCATTTTGAAAACAGCTGCTTCATAGCAAAACCATCAATTCTTCCAAGTCTACTTTCTGAGCTCTTCTGCAGCAATTTAGTCCATTAATTTTTTCCCGTAGAGAAGTATTTACTTCTTTGTAATTTCCCTTTCCTTCTAGTTCCCACCCTCTCACTAGCTGAGTTTGCAAATGGACCAAAGGGGAGGGGATGAAAAATAGTATATTTTACTTTTATGCGATATACAATCCAAATGAGGGTGTTGCTATGATGATGTATTGGACTATATATCATCAAAATCAGCTGTCACTCCAATGATGTATTACTGCAATAAATCACCAGGAAGGGCACATTGATAAAGAATTACTCAAAAGAGACTTGTGTCTTAGTGAGAAGTGGTCCAGAATAAAATTCAAACCAAACCGCGGCACTATTAGAACTGGCTTCCTTATTTTAGGCAATCAATTAGTATTCTTGTACTGACTGGAGATCTTTGGAAACCTGTACTCAGTCAGAAGTCCTGTTCAAGCAAATTAGCACTTTGCAGATCAAAACATTGCAAATTTGAAAATGGCTGTATCTTGACAATTATAAATATGTTACGGTTCTTAAAGTTTCTTGAAAGAGATGCATGTCATTTTCTAAGTGATTCTCATTACAGCAATGTTTTAAAAGTAATGGGCAGGGAGGAGGGGCAACAGGCAGGCTGAAATTGACCAAAATGTAATATTTATAATAGCCTCTATAAAGCTACTTTTAAAATGCCTTTCAAACCAGATGCCAGGCAGATGAATCGATTTCCTGTTCCCATGATGCTGTAGCTCACACAACCTATGCCAACTAAAGAGTATGGAAGTAATTCAACAATTTAGAGGCAAGAGAGTGCACTTTTTTCCCCTCACAGTTCTTCTTTGTTAGTCATGCTGATTTGCATGGATGGGATTTGTGGCCTAAAAAAACTATCTTCTTTTAAGTCATAATCACACTAAGGTTAAAGTCCCATGCAACTTCCTTGGATGTTTGCCCCCACTGAACTGAATAGAACTCACTTCAAAATAAGCCTATAATTGATTACAGGTAGTTGTCAATTTACAACATTTCATTTAGTGACCGTTCGAAGCAGGGGTGGGTTCTACTTATTTTTAGTACCGGTTTGCAACGGGATCGCGGGAAGCTTCTGTGCATGCGCAGATCGCCTAAGATGACATCCAGGGCAGTGGGTGGAGCCTCCCATCGGTTTTACTACCGGTTCTTGTGAACCGGTCCAAACCGGGGGCAACCCACTACTGATTTGGAGTTACAACAGCACTGAAAAAAATGAGTTATAGCCATTTTCCACATTTACGAACATTGCGGCATCTCCATGGTCACATGATCAGAATTCAGATGCTTGCAACTGACTCATATTTATGACAGTTGTAGTGTCCTGGGATCAGGTGATCACCAACTGACTCACATTTATGACGATTGCAGTTTCCCAGGGCCATGCAAACGCCTTTTGCGACCTTCTGACAAGCTAAGTCAATGGAGAAGTCAGATTCACTTAACAACCATGTTACTAACTTGACAGCTGCAGTGATTCGCTTAACAACTGTGGCAAGAAAGGTCGTAAAATGGGGCAAAACTCACTTAACAAATGTCTCACTTAGCAACAGAAATTTTGAGCTCAATTGTGATCGTAAGTCAAGGGCTGTATAACAAAAGGAAGACATTCTCTACGGGAACATTGGTACACAAGAAACACAAAGCTGATAAACAGGCTACACAGCTCTGCTTGCTAAAGGAATGCAAATTCTCTTTGGAAGGAGCTAAAGCAACAGGAAAGGGCCGCGTCTCCCGAGCAATAGACAAGCAATGAGTTGAGAGCATTTAACAGAAGATGAGACAAGAGGTAGGGGAAAATAAAAAACATTCCGCAGATGTCATTCCATCAACCATCAAACACAATGGATACAACCCACTGTCATTGTCACTGTCAAGACAACCATATTGAGGTGTTTAATGTTACATTCCAGGCTCCGTCTAATTCCACCGATGACCTGCTAATCTACTCATCTGTAACCAAAATGTTAACCTCTGAAGTTGAGAAGCCCATTTGGAAAGTAGATTTTAGGCCTGATGTGTCGCAAGAAAATAATGTGGTAGTATCAAAGAAAGGTGTATTCATATTCTCAAGGCTTTTAGAGCCAGCCCAATCCGGTACTGATGCAGCCTAGAAAAGAAAAGTATGGGCCCAAATTAAATAAACTACGCTATCTTTTGTGGCTAGCAATGCTGTTGAGATACAGCAGAGCTGATTATCGGAAAAGAAAATATTTGCTTAATTTTCTTGCCGTGAACTACTGCTCCAGTATCAGGTACAAATTTCAGGACATAGTAGCAAGCAGAATTCATAATGGAAAAATCAATACTGCGCCTATTAAATAAAAGCATTTGCAGCGTATGGAATTATCAGCGCTTTAGAACCGAAATGGACCATCCAAAGCCTCATTTGATGCATAGACTGTTGAGCTATATTATTGCAAAGCGAAGTGACAGGAGTGGGAGATGGCTTGAATTCTTTCAGACACAAGCCCATCCTTATGCCAACCAGCATCTTTCCCTTTGGTAATCTGGTTTTATTTTTCGTTATGCACAGGAGTGTCCTATTCCATTCACACCCAAGATAGTATAGTTTTGGATAGAATCCTATCGCAGAGAGGTTTATTTCTACATTTTTGGCTTGGAAGAGCTAGTATCTCTTAGGCATAATTATTAAATATGGGGGAATTTGCCAACACAATCATAGGGCTGGAAGGGACTTTGGAGGTCTTTAAAGCATCCCAAACCAGTGGTGGGTTTCAAAATTTTTTACTACTGGGTCTATGTGCGTGGCTTGGTGGGTGTGGCATGACTTGGTGGGAGTGGCTTGGTGGGCGTGGCAATGGAAGGATACTGTAAAAACTTCATTCCCTTCCCACTCTAGGAAAAAGTTACTGCAAAATCCCCATTTTCTCCCGATCAGCTGGGAATTGGGAAGCAGAGAATAGATGGGGGCGGGGCCAGTCAGAATATTTACTACCAGTTCTCCGAACTACTCAAAATTTCCACTACTGGTTCTCCAGAACTGGTCACTACCTGCTGAAATCCACCTCTGTCCCAGACAAATTTGAACAGACTTTGTGTGTGTTGTGTTCTTTGGGGTCCGTAGCTGGGGCAGAACAGTTTGGAAGATTCTCAATCATCCAAAAATCATCATTTTTTTTTTCTTCAAGATGGTGGCACCCTGTTCAGCTGCATCTGCATTGGATCTTGAGAGGAGAGCACATTTTTCTGCGGAGAGCATATCAGAGGTGCTATTCAGCAGGTTCTGACCAGTTCTGGAGAACCAGTAGTGGAAATTTTGAGTAGTTTGGAGAACCGGTAAATACCACCTCTGACTGGCCCCACCCCCATCTATTCTCTGCCTCCCGAGACCCAGCTGATCGGGAGGAAATGGGGATTTTGCAGTATTCTTCCCTTGCCACGCCCATCAAGCCACACCCACCAAGCCGTGCCAACCCACCAAGCCACACCTACAGAACTGATAGTAAAAAAATTTGAATCCCACTACTGGAGCACACCTTTCTCCTCTGTTTATGAGAATGCATCTTTCTCCTTCTGTCCTGGCCACTTTTTACAGAGGCACGATTGAGTGTGTTTTGACAAACTGCATCTCTGTTTGGTTTGGTGGTAGCAGTGCCTCAGATAGACAGTCCATGCAAAGAGTGGTAAGGTCATCTGAGAAGATTATAGGAAGCTCGCTTCCCGTTATTCAGGATAATGCTAATAACGCCATGTGTTTAGATCTCAAAACTTTGTTAGAGACCCCACATACCTGGTGCCGAACCTGCCCAGCCTCTTGGTTCTCCGAGGAGCTGAGGGAGATGCAGCACCGGAAAAGACTCCTAGAGAGTGGTTGGAGAGCTAGTTGCTCCGAATCCGACCGAAACTAGTTAGGTCTCATATTAAGACCTATTTAGTGGCGATAAAAGCGGCAAAGTGTAATTACTTTTCCGCTCTTATTGCATCGGCAGATAACTGCCCAGCCGCCTTGTTTAGGGTGACTTGCTCCCTCCTACACCAGAGAGCGTGGGAGGACCCCTTGCAAGGGCAGGCTGAGGATTTTGCACAGTATCTGCAGGATAAAATCGCTCAGATTCGAGAAGGCTTGGAATCTGACTGGGTAGATCCCGGCGAGGTGACTGAGGCTGGTCTTGAGAATGTTATCTGGGACGAGTTTGACTCTGTGACTCCTGAGGACGTGGACAGGATCCTGGGGAGGTTAAACGCAACCACATGTTTATTGGACCTGTGTCCCTCCTGGCTGGTACTGGCCACCCGGGAGGTAACACGAGGCTGGCTCCAGAGGATTATAAATGCTTCTTTGAGGGAGGGTTTCTTGCCTCCCGCCTTGAAAGAGGCGGTGGTGAGGCCTCTCCTCAAGAAGCCTTCTCTGGACCCGGCTGTTCTGGCAAACTACCGTCCGGTCTCCAACCTTCGTTTTATTGCGAAGGTTGTTGAGAGTGTGGTTGCACGACAGCTCCCACAGTACCTGGATGAAACTGTCTATCTAGATCCGTGCCAGTCCAGCTTCAGGCCTGGGTACAGCATGGAGATGGCATTGGTCGCATTGGTGGTTGATCTCTGGAGGGCCCGGGACAGGGGTTCCTCTGTTCTGGTCCTGTTAGACCTCTCAGCGACTTTTGATACCATTGACCATGGTATCATGCTGCGCCAGCTGGGGGGATTAGGGCTGGGAGGCACCGTGCTGAGGTGGTTCTCCTCCTATCTCTCTGACCGGTCACAGTCCGTGTTGGCAGGGGGGCAGAGGTTGACCTCGAGGTGCCTTGTTTGCGGGGTGCCACAAGGGTCAGTCCTCTCACTGCTCCTGTTCAACATTTATGTGAAGCTGCTGGGTGAGATCATCTGTGGTTTGGGGGTGCGATGCCATCTGTACGCTGATGATACTCAGCTGTACATCTCCACCCCAGACCACCCCAATGATGCCCTTGAAGTGATGCCCCAGTGTCTGGAGGCTGTGCGGGTCTGGATGGGGAAGAACAGGCTTCGACTCAACCCTTCCAAGACCGAGTGGCTGTGGATGCCGGCGTCCCGATATAGCCAGCTGGTGCCATCGCTGGCTATTGGGGGCAAGTCATTGACCCCCACAGAAGGGGCTCGCAACGTGGGTGTCCTCCTGGACACATGGCTGTCTTTAGAAGAGCATATGACGGCCGTGGCCAGGGAGGCTTTTTATCAGGTTCACCTGATACGCCAGTTGCGCCCCTTTCTGGATCGGGACTCCTTATGCACAGTCACCCATGCCCTTGTCACGTCTTGCCTGGACTACTGCAACGCTCTCTACATGGGGCTCCCCTTGAGGAGCACCCGGAAGCTCCAGCTGGTCCAGAATGCGGCCGCGCGGGTGATTATGGGAGTGACGTGGCGCTCCCATGTAACACCTCTCCTGCGCGAGCTGCACTGGCTCCCAGTGGTCTTCCGGGTGCGCTTTAAGGTGTGGGTTCTCATCTTTAAAGCGCTCCATGGCTTAGGGCCAGGGTACCTACGAGACCGCCTGCTGCTACCAATAACCTCCCACCGGCCAATATGCTCTCACAGAAAGGGCTTCCTCAGGGTGCTGTCGGTCAAGCATTGTCGGCTGGCGGCCCCCAGGGGGAGACCATTCTCTGTGGGGGCACCCGCCCTGTGGAATGAGCTACCTCCTGGAATACGACTGATCCCGGACCTCCAGACCTTCCGTAAGGCCCTGAAGACTTATTTATTCCAGCAAGCCGGCCAAGCCTAAATGGTTTTTAATGGAATTTTTAAATTTTATAGACTTGGGGTTTTAAATTGGGAGGCCGATTGATTTAATCTCTTTTAATTATCTTAACTTTTGTATTGTATGTATTTTAACTTTGGCTGTTCACCGCCCTGAGTCCCTTTGGGAGAAGGGCGGTATACAAATTAAATTAAAATAAATAAATAAATAAATATCCACTTCACAATCTGTTTCTGTTGCTCCCCTCTGGGAGGAGGTTTCCAAATATCTATAACAGGGCTGCTAGATTCTGTAACAGCTTTGTTCCTTATGCCATCCATCTGGTAAATTCGCAGGGATCTTTTTTCCCCCCCACCATGTATATGTATACATCAAACTAGACTGTGATGTTTCTCTGTGTCAGCTTTTCTCTTTTATCCCTTCTAACAGCCCACAAAACTCCAACCATTAGATTGCAGCAAAGAGTTATGAGTTCTCTTTATTTCTTTGCTGCTATCTAGCTACTATTGAGATTTCTGCAGGGCTAATCTGATAGTTCTGGCTTCTAAAAATAGTTGTCTGGTACCAGAAGGAAATATCACCTTTTGACTTCCTGTGAAGTGGCAATACCCAGAATGTGCTACCTTCTTTTCAGATTTTAAAATGTACAATTTCCAGTCTCTGTCACTTTAGACTTGGATGGAACGCTTCCATTTTATCCATTGTGATGGTTGTCATATTTCTATTTACCTCTTGATATTCGAAAATGTTAGAAAGGTGGATTTTGCAAACTGCCTCCATTGTGATATATTTTTATCAAGGGCCATACAAATTGCTAGTAAACAAAAAAAATTGAACTTCTCTATAGGATGAGATCATGTTTCTTCCTGGAAATTCTGAACTTCCTATTTCTAAACAATTTTCAAGAAACATGTATTTATCATATTGTGCTTCAGACCACCGGACCTTTACTTTGAAGTGATAACAACAGCATCTTTAAAAGTGAAATCCAATACTTGTCAGCACAGATGACTGCAGTACCATGAGTCAGTCTTAGGTAAAGAGGCATAAAATTGCAGCCAAAGAAAAGCAATGGTCTGAAGGAAAGTTGAACCCTTTGTATTTACTTTTTAAGCGGAGGAGAAAAATAGCTTTCCATAAGCCATTTCTTCCCCACTTACAAGTAGTCCTCGATTTGCAACCATTCATCTAGTCAAGTTTACAACAACACTCACAAAAGTGACTTTACAACTAGTCCTCACACTTAGGATCGTGACAGCATTCCTCCACAGTCACATGAATAAAATTTGAGTGCTTGGCAAGTGTTGGAAGAAAAACCCATGTACAGTTCGAAGCCGGGAATAAAATGGAGGCTGATTAGAAAGAAAGATTCTGTTTATTGGTGAACAGAACCAACACACACACAGCGTGCAGTTCTGAGACAGCTGACAAAATGGAGTTGAGAATGGGTGGGTTTTATACCTTTTAGATCCCTGTGGGGTCATGTAGGAGTCATGGCTGGCTTTATAGGCAAAAGGGGAAATGCAAATTCTACCGGGTTTGTCTGAGCTAATCTTGTCAACCTTTGGCTTGTTCCTTATCTGAAGTTTCTGTCTGACCCAGTCTTTCTGAATGGATTACCAAATCTGCATTTCTAAAAGCTGGCCTCCTCAGTTTCTGCTTGGAGCAGGGAGACTGGGACTTGTTTCTGCCTCCCTTAAGATTTTTTTTCCATTTCTCCTTTAGGGGAAATCGTCTATCCTGCCTTTTTAATATTCCCCAAAATATTTCATTCTCTAGGAAGGTGCGTGTGTGCTGACTTGCATGTTTTTATAATGGTTGCGGTGTCCCAGGGTTACCTAATCGCCATTTGCAATCTCCCCAACTGGCTTCTTACAAGCAAAGTCAGTGGGAGAAGCCAGATTCGCTTAATGACCGCATAATTCAGTTAATTGCAGTGATTCACTTAACCACCATGGCAAAAAAAGATTATAAAATTAATAACCACCTTACTTTGCCTAGCAACAGAAATTCTAGTCCCAACTGCGGTCGTATGTTGAGGACTACCAGTATTTGTTGAACATTTACACCATCCCTAAATTGTGGGTAGTATGGAGTCGATGAAAGCATAAATACCATATTTTTAAAAAGACACAGGCAACCTAAAAACACCATGCAATAAAAAGAACACGTAAAGGAAATGTAAAATAAAATCTGC
The DNA here is from genome assembly GCF_059756535.1 of Pantherophis guttatus. NCBI lineage: Eukaryota > Metazoa > Chordata > Lepidosauria > Squamata > Colubridae > Pantherophis > Pantherophis guttatus. The sequence goes on from NC_142064.1 coordinate 81,882,054, forward strand.
AAGCTAAAACAGGAACTGCAATAAATGTAGTGTAAGATTATAAGATTATAAGAATAAAAGAGCAGTCTCAATAGTTCTTCAGATGATAGTATCATAAAAGACCATACTGTAGGAGCCAAGCAAGGGAATTGCTCTGGGGAGGCAGTTTTCTTTCTTTCTTTTTTAGCCGTAGAATTCAGGCTATTATGAATCAATTCAAACATGGCTAAAACTATACTCTAAGAAGAAATACCCTGTTTCCCCGAAAATAAGACATCCCCTGATAATAAACCCAATCTGGCTTTTGAGCGCATGAACTAAAATAAGCCTCCCCCCCAAAAATAAGCCCTCCCTGAAATTTTTATTTATTTATTTATTTATTTTTTAATTTGATTTATATGCCGCCCTTCTCCGAAGACTCAGGGCGGCTTACAATGTGCTCAGCAATAGCCTTCATCCTTTTGTATATTTATACAAAGTCAGTTTATTGCCCCCACAAACTGAGTCCTCATTTCACCTACCTTAGAAAGGATGGAAGGCTGAGTCAACCTTGAGCCTTGGCGAGATTCGAACCCTGCAGTAATTGCAGGCAGCTGGTCTTAATAACCAGCTTAATAACAGGGTGCCTTAAACCTCTGTACTACCAAGGCTCTTTTATATTTAAAAAATATTTAAACACAGAGCTGGAAATCATGTAAGATGGCAAGAGGAGCCCCATCTTGCTCCACGCGCCCCAAAATAATAAGACCTCCCCAAAATAAGACCAAGCGCTTATTTTGGGGTTCAAAAAAATATAAGACAGGGTCTTATTTTGGGGGAAACACGGTAGCTATTTGCATTTGCAGGACGCTTATGGATCATCCTAAGGAAGACACAGATACTGGATTGAATCTGGCCCAGAAACTACTTTCAGGTTCATAGAACGGCATCTCAAAACCCAAATGAAACTTTATGAAGCCTACCCACCCCCATTCCTCACCCCTTTCTCTATCCTTCCATGATTTTTTTCCTCTGACATAGAGTTACCATGGGGGGGGGCTCTAATAAACTTAAACCATGATTTAATATAATTGTGTGTCTTCTCAGGCAAAAATCTAAGTACTAAGTACTAAGCTAAAAAAGTACTTAGTACTAAGTACTAAGCTAAAAAAATTAGCTGCCAAAATTTCTTGTTTACAATTACAAGAGGGTCGGGAGATCCGAACTTTGTTCTTTCTAATCTGGATGTATTTTCACTCAAAGGTGCAAAAGGCTCAGAAGGCATGGAGGATAAGTATGAAAAGTCTCCTAAGATTTTTGGTGAAATAAAAATAGCTGAAGAAGACTATGAAGTAGTAACATGGAGGTGGGAGGAAGTAATTTAACTTTTTCCTTGTGACCATTTGCCTACTTTTATTGTTCCCATCCAGCCCCATCCCATATTGTTTTTTGTGTATAAAAGACTATATAGGACACTTTATCGGTCTTCTATAATGGAAAAGGAGAAAGAGAGAGGGAGGGAGGGGGAGAGAGAGAGAGAAAGAGAGAGAGAGAGAGAGAGAGAGAGAGAGAGAGAGAGAGAGAGAGAGAGAGATTTGTTGAAGAAAGTGCTAGTATGGAAATGGTTAACCAATGCTGACTGAGGAATTGTGGGAATTGAAGTCCATAAGTTTTAAAGTTGCCAAGGTTGGACACCCTGCTTTATATGAACCTTCCAGTGCATCTTGTTAAACACACACACACACACACACACACACAAACACACACACACACGAGCAGCAGTGTGTGTGGAAAAGAGGAATAAAGGGAACGGAGACTGATAAAAATGGTATTATAATGTTATAAAACAAGCCGTACCCCTTTGGTGCATGCATCAGAGACCACCCCCACTGCCTTGTTAATCTTTTAGCTTTCCAGATTTTTTAACTTTGATATTTTTTTTCTTTAAATTTGCAAGGTTTCATTTTGTTCTTAATTCTGTTTTTTTTTTTAATCTGCACTTTTATGTGTGTGTTTATATTGCTTTATTATGTTCTTGTAAACCGCCTAGAGTCACTTAGGTGAGATGGATGGTGTTAAAATTTAATAAATCATCATCCACTTGCTGCTACACACACACACACACACACACACCAAGTGGGTAGAACTTGCACTGCAATGGCATGACACTGCTTTTCTCATTTTGTCAAAAGCAAGAGGATTCTGTGGACCCCCATGAGTAGAAGACTGTCAAATGTATTTTGTGAATATGTAACTTCATATTTGGTTCTTGGAGTACTTCCATTAAAATCCCTGTGCCGCTAGTCCTTATGGAAATCTGATGCTAAACCACGTGAGCAGTAGTAAAAGAACTAAGTGCCACAAGCACCTTGAGAGGACTTGGTAATGGAATTAACAAGAATGAGATAAGGCTATAAATTTTTCAGGATTATTGTTAAGATATACACTTAATACAGACATTAATTACTCTGCCCGCAATGAGTCACTACCCACCCACCTCCCCTCTAAGGTTTCATTTTAAGATCTAATTGTAAAGAAATGCAGTTTTAATTATAATATTGATTTTACCTCTTTGGGAGAGTGAAGCTTCATTCAATTATTTCTAATTAGGTGAGGCGAGCAGTCAAGCCAATCGAAAAGGCTCACGGGCTTCTAATTTTGTAACACTCCTTCACACAGATAAGTAGAAAGAAAAGGCCCAACATCTTAGCAGGGAAAGTAATAGAAAACAGGATTAAGATAAAAAGAAAGGGAATGATTTCACGTCTTCAAGTGTGGAGGCATTTTAAAGTAAGCATGGGAAAGGCCTGGCTCAGGAAATGGGTCTTGTAAATGAACATTGGACAAACACAGAAAGTTCATATTATTCCGACATTTATATCAACCACAACAATGAAATGATTTGTAGCCAGTTACACAGGCCAATTAACTGATTGACAAAGGTGATGTGTGACTCTACTATTTCTTTTAAAAAATCTTTAGCTGTTAAAGCACTGTTCCTCAACCTTGACCGCTTGAATATGTGTGGAATTCAACTCCCAACAAAGCTGGCTGGGGAATTCTGGGAGTTGAAATCCACACGTCTTCAAGCAAACGAAGTTGAGAAACTCTGTGTTAAAACTACAGTAGCGAAGACTGGTTTGCAAGGCAATTGGGTTCAGGATGTGTGTTTTAGCTCAATCAGAATGTGTGCATCAGAGAGGATGAGACATACAGTGAGGGTGATGCATATCAGTGGTGGGATTCAATTTTTTTTACTACCGATTCTGTGGGCGTGGCTTGGTGGGCATGGTGTGGCTTGGTGGGCGTGGCAGGGGAAGGATACTGCAAAATCCCCATTTCCTCCCGATCAGCTGGGACTCGGGAGGCAGAGAATAGATGGGGGTGGGGCCAGTCATAGGTGGTATTTACCGGTTCTCCAAACTACTCAAAATTTCCGCTACCAGTTCTCCAGAACCAGTCAAAACCTGCTGAAACCCACTTCTGATGCATATATTGAAGAGGGGAGCTGGGAAAGTTTCTTTCCAAAACTAGATGTTTTAAGATATTATGTCAGCTGGTAGGGAAAAAAAATGGTAGAAGATGAAGTCGTTGTTGGAAGGAGTCATTCTAATGCAAATGTTCTTCATACTTGGCAACTTTAAAATGTATGGATTTCAACTCTCAGAATTTCCCAGCCAGTATTTGGAATTCTGGGAATTGAAGTCCAGATGTATTAAAGTTGCCATTTTTGGAAAGCATCATTCTAACACAGGGGTGTCAAACTGGCAGCCCGCAGGCCAGATGTGTCATGTGCAGGCCACACCCACCCCAGCTCCGCAAAGGCAAAAATTGGCACGATACATGTCATGTGACACGATCAAGTTTGACACCCGTGTTCTAACACCTTGAAACTGAGCTAAAACATGCTGTATCATACAGTACTTAGAAATACAAGTCAGCCTTCCCTTAACGCTGTTCAACGCTGCTAAACAACATGAATGCAGAGCAATTAATTAGGTATATACCCCAAGTGACTTCTGATAATGTTTTTAAAACACTAAAGAAATATTTTTTTAAAAAAACAACTGTTGTATATATATATATTTTGTCAGAGCTAATTACTTATTTCACTGTTTTGCTAAACATTCAAGAGTGTTTATTTCAAAAGCTGCCTCCTTTTCTGAGTTTATTTATATATCAAATTTCTTAACTGCCCTTCTCCGTCATAGAAGGGCTCTATATTAGTTATATCAGGGTCAACCAAACCACAGTTACTAAAACTTGGCAGCTTTAAGATGTGTAGACTTCAACTCCCAGAATTCCCCAGTCAGCATGCTGGAGTTGAAGTCCGGCATTTTAAAGTTGCCAAGTTTGAAAAATACAGGCTTATAGTTCTGCTATGCAGTTACAGGAGCCATTATTGCAGATCCTGTTTCCTTTCTGTAGTTGAAGTCAGCCTCAGACAAATTAAATACTATTTTGGCATAGTCCTATTCTGCGATTTGATGATACTGAAATAAAGGATGATTTAGAAATCTCTAGACAAACCCCAGCACTGCAGGAAAACACTGAAGAGTTTATACCTTTTTGTGAATTGTTTGTGGCATTTATTTTTTTAATCTTAAGGAGGAAAAACTGTTTCAAATAAACTTAGTTAATGCATTCATTACAAGAAGGCAAGAATGAGAGAATGGAATGTTTGGCTGAATTAATTAAAAGATAAGAGTGATAGAGGAATAGCCTAATGCCACAAATAATTACAACACGAGATTACACAATCAAAAAGGACAATTAAGACTCCAAATAGTTTTAATGATGATAGATAGGTACATAGATGGATAGATAGATAGATAGATAGATAGATAGATAGATAGATAGATAGATGAGAAAGAGAGAGGGGGAAGGGGAGGGAGGGAGGGAGAGATGTGTGAGTGAGTGTGTGTGTGTGTGTGTTGAACTAATCTTGCATTCTACCCTCAATCCATTGCAAACATACACAGACAGATACTGAAACACAAACATATTCTTTTGAAAACAAATCCTATGGAAATTAATGGAATTATTTCTTAAGCAATTTTGCTTAGAGCTGAGTCACTTCTATGCAGTCCTAGCTGCCAGAAGTTCCTTATTGTGATGATTTGGATTTGGATATGCTGACCCTCCATTAGAGGGGATACTATTTTAGAATATTTACCCAGTGGTTTGGACTACAATAATGGGTTAAACTATAAAATAGCTTCTTTCTGGGGACTGCTAGAACTAGATAACAGCCAGGACTAAATCCCCCAGATATTTTACTGCCAGGCCATAACCAAAATTAGACTCCGCATTTCTGTTGATGTGGTCTTTTATAGGATATAAAAGGATGATATTCCTTTAAAGAAAACTGGTATTTCTCATGCTGCATTTAAGTAAGGCGATCATGAGGAGGCAATACCATTAACAACTGATATCTGCATGTATTAAACTTATATTGTTAACTGCAAATGTAGGGCTTCATTGGCTTGTGGAAGAAGTGTTCTTATTTGTGAGGAAGAAGTACCTCCATTTATAAAAAGAATATTCCCACCAATGTAGCTGACCCAGCTCGTTGTGCATAAATTGAACATCATTAGAACCGAGGCAGTGTTAAAGTCTTGCTACACAATATTGGAAAGCCTAAAAGGGAACAATAATCCCAACTGATGGGTAATTTGTGATGGGGACAATGGTCTGCTTTCATCGGCTTTTGATATCATCTTCATATATCCAAATTTGACCAGCCGTATAGACCCTAATGTCCTAATGTTCATTTCGGGGTCCCTGAACGATTAGGACCATTGCTGAATTAACTCTGTTCTCAAATTAGCACTGTTCTCCCCTTTGAAAATTACCTGGAGATTAATAAATGATCTTCTCCATTAACAAAATGCGATGTGACACAATTTACAGCCAAGCAAAAATTTAAATCCTATCAATACATAACAGCGCCAGCTTAATGTCAATGGAACAGTCAATACAGATCAGCCATAAGCAGTTCTAAAACACAGCGATGGTCAATGATAGCAAGATGAATACCTGAAGTTTATCTCCCCATCTTCCTTAACATGTTTCTTTCATGCATGGGATTTGTGGTTTAAGGTCCATGGAGCACTGTCTTGTTGTATATTCTATGCGTAACTAAAAGAATTCTTCAAGAATGCTATCTTCAGCCTACAGAAAACAGCATTGGCATAAAATTTGCTGCCACGCTGTTCTGATGAAATCACCAAATTATTTTGCAGAATCTAAAAGCTGAGTACAGGTAGTCCTTGATTTACGACCACAATTGAGCCCAAAATTTCTGTTGTTAAGTGATACATGTGTTAAATGAATTTTGCCCCATTGTACGACCTTTCTTGCCACAGTTGCTAAGTGAATCACTGCAGTTGATAAGTTAGTAGCCCGGTTGTTAAGTGAATCTGGCTTCCCCGTTGACTTTGCTTGTCAGAAGGTCACAAAAAGTGACCACACGACCCCTTGTGACAACAGCAAGTCATAAATATGGACGAAGCATCCATGAATTTTGATCAGGTGACCATGGGGATGCTGGAAATGTCGTAACTGTGAAAAACGGTCATAAGTCACTTCTTTCAGTGCCGTTGTAACTTCGGAATAGTGGCTAAATGAACCGTTGTAAGTCGAGGACTACCTGTATAGCATTTTTCTACAACAGCGCTAAACGCAAGTTTTGTTCACTTATTCAGAAGAGCACAAATTCCCATGCTTAAAAGTAGCCTAATTAAAGGTGATAAGTTGTGGTTCTCTCACGCTTCGCTGCATCTGTTCTTAAGTCAGACAATGTTAAACATTGGCTTAAGATTTTCTGAAAGAGTCGTAAATATGTAGCTTAGCTAAATATTGATGGGGAAATTGTGCTGCACGTCAGGAGAGCCCTCCCCCCCACATTAGTATTCCACTCTCCCCCATGAGGAGCCTGAGTGGCGTAGGAGGCTAATGCCTCCTACTAAGGCAGCATTTAACATCCAGCTGCCTGCAATTACTGTGAGTTCAATTCTCACCAGGCTCAAGGTCGACTCAGCCTTCCATCCTTTCTAAGGTGGGTAAAATGAGGACCCGGTTGTGGGGGCAATAAGCTGACTTTGTATAAAATATACAAAAGTATGAAGGCTATTGCTTAACGCATTGTAAGCCGCCCTGAGTCTCCGGAGAAGGGCGGCATATAAAAATAAATAAATAAATAAATAAAAAATACACATATATCTATCAGCTGTTAAATCAATTTATTTTTGTACATTGGTTTATTGCTTTTGTGAAAGAAGGGCAAACCTGTGTTTACAAGTAGTCCATTTAAAGATACAAATATAGGTAGTCCTTGACTTATCAACACCATTGAGCCCAACATTTATGTTGTTAAGCACGGATGTCAAACTTGCCGCGTCACATTGCCATTGCGTGATGTTTTGTGACATTTTTCTCATTTGCGGAGCTGGGGTGGGTGTGGCTTGAGCGTGACTCATCAGGCCTGTGGGCCACCAGTTTGACATCCCTGCTGTTAAGAGAGATAGTTGTTAAGTGAATTTTGCCCTATTTTACAACCATTCTTGCCATAGTTGTTCAGTGAATCACTATAGTTGTTAAGTTTGTAAAATGGTTGTTAAGTGAATCTGGCTTCCCCATTGACTTTGCTTGTGAGAAGGCTGCAAAAGGTGATGACATGATGCCAGGCAGAGGTGGGTTTCAGCAGGTTCTAACCAGTTCTAGAGAACCGGTAGCAGAAATTTTGAGTAATTCGGAGAACCGGTAAATACCACGTCTGACTGGCCCCACCCTCATCTATTCTCTGCCTCCTGATTCCCAGCTGATTGGGAAGAAATTGGGATTTTGCAGTAACCTTCCCCTGGAGTGGGGAGGAAATGGAGATTTTACAGTATCCTTCCCCTGAAGTGGGGTGGGAATGGAGATTTTGCAATATCCTTCCCCCAGGAGTGGGGAGGAAATGGAGATTTTACAGTATCCTTCCCCTGCCATGCTCACCAAGCCACGCCACCAAGCCATGCCATGCCCACCAAGCCATACCCACAAAACCGGTAGTAAAAATTTTTGAATCCCACCACTGATGCCAGGACACTGTAAAGGTCATAAATATGCATCAGTTGCCAATAATTTTGATCACATGACCATAGGGATGTTGCAATGGTTGTAAAATGTGAAAAATGATCATAAGTCACTTTTTTCAGTGCCAATGTAACTTTGAATGGTCACTAAATGAACTGCTGTAAGTTGAGGTGTATCTGTAACGAATAGGAAGGAGGAATTACATGTTGCAAATCAAGTCTCCTATAGGCTCCTCAGTCCTAACTCCTGTGCCAGTTCTCTGTTAGGCTGGTCTTCCTTTCAAACCCTGATATTTGTTCAGAGGCCTGGTGATACTAGGGGAGGAGGCCATTTTAAAAGGGCTGGAGATTCCTCTGCTTAAACCAGAAAGGCCTTTGAGGTAAGGGATAAGCAATAAGCACTTAGACTTATATACTACTTCACAGTGCTTTACAACCCTCTCTTAGCGGTTTACAGAGTCACCATATTGCCTCCAACAATCTATATCCTCATTTTACCCACCTCGGAAGGATGGAAGGATGAGTCAGCCTTGAGCCGGTCAGGATCGAACTGCTGGGAGTCAACAGAATTAGCCTGCAATACTACATTATAAGCACTACACCACCACGGCTCTGCACCACCATGGCAGGGATTATGCGCACAACAGTTTAAAAAAGATGATGAGCTAAACCCACCCTCAAAGGGTAACTCTGTCAACTATGGCTTTTTTGTTGTCTTTTTAAAGGAGGAGAGCTCAACTGAGCCAATTTGATCCAGTGGTTAATGCACCAGGCTAGAAACCAGGCAACTGTGAGTTCTAGCCCTGCCTTTTGCATAAAAACTGACCGAGTGATTTGGAGCCAATCACCTTTTTTTTTCTCAGTCCAACCCACCTCACAGGAGGTTGTTGTGGGAAAATAGGAGGAAAAATAAGTATTAGGTATGTTCATCACTTTGAGCTATTTCTAAAAATAAAAAAGGTAGGGTATAAATAAAGGATACAGATAAAAAGAATGACTAAACACTGCCTAAGAGGTGAGTTGGGATGAGATGAAGGCATCATCCCAAGTATAGCAGTTATCTGACAATTTTCAATTAAAGGATTGACCATAGGAAACAGTACAGGGAGACAATTTTCCTCTCTCTTTGGGTCCTTTCGCTCCATGTTCGCATAATTTTTCCTGGGGGAGGAAGAAGAAGAATTGTGATTTTTCTTGCTGAAGGTATAGCATTATACTGTCTAGTTCAACTTCAAAGTAGCTTCATACCGTAGCTTCTCTTTTCTTACATGTCACATTCATTTATATGTTCAAAGGTTGAAGAGTGTCTGATTTTTGCTCTATTCCATTGCTAATTGGGTTTTCTTTTAATTGTACAAGGAGGCTCCTAATTTAATGGCAGCTTGTTGTGGGTCACTGGGCTTCTAATACTCTGCTATATAATACAAACCATCATTACTGTTAGAATATTATTTCACTGTCCATTAAAATTTTATTTTCAGTTACTAATTGGTGTTCCCTTGAGTAAAAACAAGGGAAAATTTCAGTAGCACCAGCAGTTTCTTTCTTTCTTTCTCTTTCTTTCTTTCTTTCTTTCTTTCTTTCTTTCTTTCTTTCTTTCTTTCTTTCTTTCCTTTTCTTTCTTTCTTTCTCTCTCTCTCGCTCTCTCTCGCTCTCTCCCTCCCTCTCTCCCTCCCTTTCTGTGAACCTCAATTAGTCTCAACTATGGACAATTATATAGTCCAGGATGACATCATAAAAGAAAAAGATCTTGCCTAAGGCTTCATTTGCATGAGTCTATCCACATTTAAATCCTTAACAAATGACAAGCGTTCTGTCTATCCAGGCTCTTAAACCTGCAATTCTATGCCATTATTTGGGAGTCGATCCGATTGAGAACAATGAAGCATACTTACAGATAGACATGCACATAGAACTGTACTGTTGCTTTTCTATTTTTTCAAATAGCTGTACCACAAGGCAGTTGGCGTGAAACTGAAATATTTCGTAAGGAAATAAAAACAATAACAGAGTTGGAAGGGATCTTGGAGGTCTTCCAGTCCAACCTTCCTCAGGAAACCCTCTGCTCAAGAAACCTCCTGTCACACTGCTCAGGAAACCCGAAACCATTACAGTCAAATGGTTGTCCAATCTCTTCTTAAACATTTCCAGTGTTGGAGCATTTACAACTTCTGGAGACAAGTTGTTCCACTGATTAATTGTTCTAACTGTCAGGAAAATTTTTCTTAGTTCTAGGTTGCTTCTCTCCTTGATTAGTTTCCATCCATTGCTTCATGTCCTGCCCTCAGGTGCTTTGAAGAATAGATTGACTCCCTCTTTTTTTGTGGCAGCCCCTGAGATATTGGAACACTGCTATCATGTCTCCCCTAATTCTTCTTTTCATTAAACTAGACATACCCAATTCCAGCAACTGTTCTTTATATGTTTTAGCCTCCAGTTCCCTAATCATCTTTGTTGCTCTTCTCTGCAGTCTTTCTAGAATCTCAACATCTTTTATTAAATTCTGTGAGGGAGATACAACGGTTTACTATTTCAATGGCATTTTTACAAAAATCTATTGGTATATTAAGGATTTCCAAATAACTATTTAGAACTTCTCTTTTTTCTGGGCAACATTTAAATTTGTCTGCTTACTCATTTGTCTCATAAGCTTATATATATAGTGATAATTACATTATTGCAAAACAGCAAAATCATTCATTGTGCATAAATATTTAGATGAACATAAATTTGGAGCACAAAAAGATGAGATTTTTTGTGTATACCATTTTTTTTAAGGTGAAGCTTTGGATTTTTGTTTTCTAAAACAATGACTAAAGGTAAAGGTAAAGGTTCCCCTCACACATATGTGCTAGTCGTTCCCGACTCTAGGGGGCGGTGCTCATCTCTGTTTCAAAGCCATATAAATAAAAACAAATCAAGTAAAAAAACACCCATTTTTTCAGGGGCATTCTTTTTACAGAGTCCTAGTCACCTCCTGACTGGACTGCTGTAATGCACTCTGTGAGGGGCTCCTCCTGAAAAATATCCAGAAGTTTTAGTTAGTTAGTTAGTTAGTTAGTTAGTTAGTTAGTTTATTTGTTTGTTTATTTGTTTATTTGTTTATTTATTTATTTATTTATTTATAATAAATATAGCTGCCCATCATTTAGCCAACTCTGGGTGGCTCCCAATCAAGTTGGCGCAAAATGCAGTGACATGGGCAGTTAAAATAGCACATGTTACCCATCTGCTCCACAAACTGCATTGTTTGCCTTTGGGTCCAATTTAATGTGCTGTTTTTTTCACTTTTAAAGCCCTTCATGGCATGGCATGGCATAGTTACATCTGCCTCTCCCTTCACGTCTGGCAGAAGAGGTGTACTGCAAGTCCCACCTGTAACAGAAGTACACTTGGTAGGTCCCAGGAGATGGGCCTTCTTTATCCCATTTCCCCCTGCCCTGAAGTGACATTAATGTCATGCCTACTTATTTTCTAGAAGCTTCTCAAGACCTGGCTATGACATCAGTCCTGGGTATCCCAGGAGATCAGTGAGACCTTGAGATGGCTCCATTATTTATATCTAATATCTTGTGTACCTTGATTTTTTTTTTTAAAAAAAATGTAATACTGTCTTTTTAAAAATTTATTGTTTGTATGTATCCTATTTTAAGCTGCCTGAGTCTCTTTTTGTGAGATAGGTGGCCATATAAATTTAATGAATAAATAAATAAAAATAAAACGAGGAGCCTTAAATTTTGCATTGATCGAGTTGATGAAGTGGATGATACAAGTAGAACGTTGTTACAATACAGAATGTACCTAAAGAGGACAAAAAGGAGTACATTTTTTTAAATAAGTGAGCAAGGAGTAGGTGCTGAATCATAACTGAATTTATCTAACATCTAGGCACTCAAGCGGGATACTGAAATAAGTGTTAAATAATTTGTTTTGGTTTTTACAATTATTAGAATAAGGTGACCAACTTTTTTACAAGGAGAAGGGGGACATGAATAATTTGAAGAAAAAAATATCGTAAATAAAAGAAACATTTTATTCATTGCAACAATAATACAGAATAGCAAACAAGTCACTTGCGCATGGCACTCTCTCAAAACAATTCTGTGTGGATCGCATGCGTCTCATAATCGCGTCTCACCGCACTGTACTGAGCCTTGATGAATCGTCATGTCAAATACAAATACGTAACATCACACGCAACGGATCGGATCGGCATCGATCAAATACGGAGATTTACAGATCAGTCTTCAAATATTGAAAAGGAGGACATGTAGGAGGATACTTTTCAAGAGAGGACAGAACTTACAAAAGAAGGACTGTCTTCCCTAAAGGAGAATGATTGGTCACCTTAATTAGAATTATTTGTAACAGGTGTGGTTTATTAAATTATTTGTATAAGGAAATGATGCAGAAATTTGTATGACCCTTCTTCCTACTTGATTCAGCCCAAATGTCAGGGTTTCAAGTAACAACGAAAGAAGACTCGGAGGCTTGAAGTTACTCAAAGTTCCATTTTATCAGAGATGTCAGATTGGCACATCTGGGAAAACCCAAATCTGAAAGCTTCCAGGTTTTCCCCACCCAAAGAAAAGTCCAAGTCCCTGCCCAGCACCCACATGTCCATCACATGGTCCAATCAAAGCACTATCCCAACTGGAGATGCCTCCCAGTTCCAGCCCTACAGGTGCAGGGCAAGATGTCCTTGACTCTCTGAGAAAGAAATGTTATTATGACTATATATCACCCATGCCCCATACAATCCCCCCTCCCAATTTCCCACAGTGGTAAATGTGGCAGGCCTGAAGGCCCAATGCAAAAGATGGCTTCCAGGCTTGACACCAACTGTTAGTTGAGATGCCCACAAATGGATGTAAACAGAATCTTTCATTGAGGTGTACAGAACAGCGGAAAGTTTAAAAAGGAAGTACTACTGCAATCTTTTACATCATCTGTCTGAAATCCAATTTAGCTAAAATATTATATCCCTGAGCAATGCTGCTAACTTGAAATGAGTAGTATTTTCTTAAGTTTGGTCTGTTATAAATGTGTAATTATGTAAAGCTGAATTGCTTCTTGGAATTGACACTTTTGAAAATATATGTATTTTATCTGATTTTAATCTCAGTTTGTATGCTGTGGTTTAATCTTCCTGAGAATATTAGAAATCTTTTTATCTTTAGAGTAAGTCTCTGGATCTCAAGTTTGCAGGTATGTATGAACAAAGATACAGATACTACCTATCTAAATTTAAAAAGACAATTAAAAAAGGCAGTTAAGAATTGTGGCTGCTATTCTATACACACTTCAGGGCAAGCCCTATAAAACTTAATGGGCTTTATGTTTTAGCTGATGTCCCTAAGATTGTACTCTACAATGCTTAGATCTCCACTTGACTAGCAAAATCAAAATATGTGGAGGTGTAACACTAATAATTAGAAAGTGCAAATTTATATGGATTTCAGTATATAACTTATTGGATGGCCTGAGGAATCTTGACTTGATAAAAAAAAACATGGAAAGAAAATATACTGGGGGAAATTATTTATATATTTCTCTCTTTTTCTTTATTTATAAAATTTATATGACCATCCATATAAATTCACATCCATGAAATGACTCAGAAGAACCAGGAATTAAAACCCCATCAGAGCAAAGATGTTATCAATACATAAGATGTTACCTTTATATCCTATTGCAATCAAATTGACTCCAAATGGAAATTAGCTACTTTATATGGCCTCCTCACGTCAACATAAATGGGCAGAAGGAGAGACTTCAAGACCCATTTAAGCCAAGCTCCAATGAATGAATGTTTCATGTGCACTTATCCGGCCTCTATCTATTCTCTCTTTAAAAAGTTTACCTCAAATTTTAATTTATAGGAAGTCTAAATCTTCGGTTGTCTTGTGGGTTTGAGTGATTGTTCACTTTTTTCCTTCAGGAAAACTTTTTAACATAAACTGTTTTGTACTTTGAGGGCAACTTTACCTTCCCAGTGTGAGATGTCTTTCAACTAAAAGAATCATCATCATGTCAGTTCTTCAATATTAATGTTTTGATTTCCAGGCACTGTAATGGTCCCTACCTAATGCTTTCATTAAAAAAAATCTGTAAAGTTAGCCAATCAAGAAGACAAATAGTATGCAGCCTATTTTTTTCCTATTAACATGCTCGCCTTACTCAACTTCTTCATTTATCCTTCTGTTTTAAAAGGAGCTCTTAATTACTTCCAGTCCCATTTCAGTTGTAAATGCATCTTTATTGCCATTCTTTCATCATAATAAATCCTTCGGCCTACTCAAAGAGCTGACACTTCACCACTGATTTACAAGTGACCCATTTTTATTAATCAGATGTTTGCCCCGACTCTGTTGTAGTGGTAACACCATTACAGATAACTTTTGATGAAGAGCCCCTTTCTTTTCTTTCCAACATCAGCTTTTGAGCCAATGATGCTTCATTCCAAGCAAATATCAACAAACCTCTATTTTTCCAAAGCATCATCCTGTGGTATTTTCAAGGTTTTTTTTAAAATAATGATCTTAGATAGATAGATAGGTGAAATCCAATTTTTTTTACTACCGGTTCTGTGGGAGTGGCGTGGTGGGTGTGGTGTGGCTTGGTGGACATGGCAGGGGAAGGATACTGCAAAATCCCCATTCCCTCCCCACTCCAGGGGAAGGATACTGCAAAATTCCCATTCCCTCCAAACGCCTGGGAGAAGGATATTGCAAAATCTCCATTCCCATCCCACTCCAAGGGAAGGATACTACAAAATCCCCATTCCCTCCCTACACCTGGGGGAAGGATATTGCAAAATCTCCATTCCCATCCCACTCCAGGGGAAGGATACTGCAAAATCTCAATTCCCACCCCACTCCAGGGGAAGGATACTGCAAAATCCCCAAAAGGTAAGCATTTTTAAATGGTAAGAGATTTAAAAAGCACATATTTTATTAGGAGAATAAATCTGAAATGGTTTCACAGACTATCCTAACAGAAAATTTTCTGAGGTTCTGAGAAGCGTTCTCAGATTTTTATTGGGGGTGTTTAGCTGGAACATAAATAGTATTCTATCATTGTGACTTTTGAAATTATAATATTGTGGCAATTTTGTAACAAATAAATTTGTCTAACACACACAAAATGCCAAAATCATACTTTCTAAATCAATGTACAAATTTAATATTTCACTTCTCTACCTTCTGAGATAGCATTTCCTAAGTATACCGTAGGCAGGCATGAGCCAAAGTGAGCCTTGGGAAGGGTTCTGCACTTTAAAATAGATCCATTTTTTAACAAATAAAACAAGTAAAAATATGCAAAAAAAAAGTATTACAAAAAAGAAAAACACTCAGCAAAAATATAGCCGTAAATGAGAAATTTCTTTCTGCTTCTGCGTATTGCAAAAGAGTAAAATTTATGCTGCAAAATTAAGAATGGATGAAAAATCAGAAGAAATGAAGTCACACATATAAAAATGAGAGCCAGAATGTGACTGATTCATTGTTTTGTAGCCTTCTGCCAGGAAGAGGGATAGAAGGGGAACAACATGCACACACACAAATAGACACATTCACAGTTCATAGTATCACCAACTACCATCAGCAAGAAGGGGAGGGAAGCAGCTTTGGGGCTGAATCAGTGGTGAAATTCAATTTTTTTTAACTACCGGTTCTGTGGGCGTGGCTTAGTGGGCTTGGTGTGGCTTGGTGGGTGTGGCTTGGTGGACGTGGCAGGGGAAGGATACTACAAAATCTCCATTCCCACCCAACTCCAGGGGAAGGATACTGCAAAATCCCCATTCCCTCCCCACTCCTGGGGCCAGCCAGAGGTGGTATTTGCCGGTTCTCCGAACTACTCAAAATTTCCGCTACTGGTTCTCCAGAACCTGTCAGAACCTGCTGGATTTCACCCTGGCCCGGATAGTGCTCTTCTTAAGTTGTCTGCCACTGTTCCCAGTTTAGAGATGGAGTTCCCTAAAAGGGACCTTGAGCAGCCTGAATAAGTTTAGACACAGGATGGACAAAACTGAGAGCTGAGCAATGTGATTTCACCTGCTGCCCATTACAATTTATCCAGTGCAAATGGCTATGCAAAATAAATTGTGTAAGTGCCATTTAGCTCAGGGAAAATAACTCATTTATTGCAAGGACCAGCTGGTGATGTTGTTTGCCTAGGCTCTCTGAAAGGTAATTGGAAGCACAGTATAAAGACTTGACACAGTACATGGAGCTGCACAGATTGTCATCTTGCCCTAGATAGCCATCAGTAGGGCACATACTGTACATATCGGAGGGAGGGAAGGTGTCACAAAACAACTGGATGCCCTAGAGTTTTGTTTGGCCTTTCTCAGAAATTTAAAAGGAGGGATAAACAGATTAATAGACCTTGTAGGTCTACAAGGGACCTTGTAGGTCATCTAGTCCAACCCCCCACCCAAGTAGGAGACCCTACACCATTTCTAACAAATGGCAGTCCAATCTCTTGAAAGCCTCCAGTGATAAAGCTCCCACAACTTCCGAACGCAAGCTGTTCCATTGGTTGATTGTTCTCACTGTCAGAAAATTTCTCCTTATTTCTAGGTTGAATCTCTCTTTGATCAGTTTCCATCCATTATTTCTTGTCTGGCCTTCGGGTGCTTTGGAAAATAGCTTGACCCCTTCCTCTCTGTGGCAGCCCTTCAAGTATTAGAACACTGCTATCATGTCTCCCCTGGTCCTTCTGTTTAAAGAGAAAAGAGAAACACATGTTTGAGCCTAAAATGGTTAACCCTTCCTCCATTTCACTTGTGTTGCACATTGCTTTTGTAGCACTTTTTTTTACAAATTTATTTAAGCTTTCTGGGGACACCAAATGCTGAATTGCTAAGAATATTTTGTGGTGCATATTCTTGAGCATTCTCAAAAACTGATTTATTAATAAAATAAATTTAGGTCTTTGAATTATCACCAAGAATTTTTCCTTTCATTTACTTTCTATACGGTTCATCTAAATGAAATTCAGGTATGACAATATGGTCCCTTTGGCAGCAACTCTTTCAACTCCCTTGGTGTTCTATCCTGGGCTCTTTTTTAAACTACACCCAATCAGATTTACTTAAACTCAGGAGAAACACAAAAGTTCAGCACTCTGGACCAGAATGGTTTGTTAATCTATAAACACACACACACACACACTTAAGGGATGGGAAAAAAATATTTTTTAAAACCAGTGATGTGTGAAATGTACCAAAATATAAGTGCTTCCTATTATCTCTATTTTATTTTATAATTCCTCTCTCTGGAAATTTTTAATTTTTTTCTTCTGTTCTGTTAAGGGCCAGCATGTAGACCTCTCACACTTTCTACAATACATTTTCTTCTTCTTCTTCTTCCTCTTCCTCTTCCTCTTCCTCTTCCTCTTCCTCTTCCTCTTCCTCCTCCTCCTCCTCCTCCTCCTCCTCCTCCTCTTCTTCTTCTTCTCCTCCTCCTCCTCCTCCTCCTCCTCCTCCTCCTCCTCCTCCTCCTTCTCCTCCTCCTCCTCCGGATCATAGAATATAGAATAACAGAGTTGGAAGGGACCTTGGAGGTCTTCTAGTCCAACCCCCTGCCCAGGCAGGAAACCCTACACCACTTCAGACAAATGGTTATCCAACATCTTCTTTAAAATTTCCAGTATTGGAAATACTGGAAATTATCACAACTTCTGCAAGCAAGTTGTTCCACTTATTAATTGTTCTAACTGTCAGGAAATTTCTCCTTAGTTCCAAGTTGCTTCTGTCTTGATTAGTTTCCACCCATTGCTTCTTGTTCTACTCTTAGGTGCTTTGGAGAATAGCTTGACTCCCTTTTCTCTGTGGCAACCTCTGAGATATCGGAACACTATTACCATGTCACCTCTAGTCCTTCTCTTCATAAGACTAGACATACCCAGTTTCTGCAACCCTTCTTCATATGTTTTAGCCTCCAGTTCCCTAATCATCTTTGTTGCTCTTCTCTGCACTCTGTCTAGAGTCTCAACCCCTCCCGCTGAACAAAAAAACACCTTGATTCTACTGTATTTAATAGAATCTATTTTTGAAACCCTAATAATTTCCAATTCCCCATGCCCACTCTATTTTTGAAAGTATCTATGAGGAGTTCAAATATGTTGTATTGGATTCTAATTGATCCTGATTTTTGAGTAAGACGTTCAAACAACTAAGCATTCAAACATTTGTTTGGTATCCTGCAGACTGAAGTAATACAATAGTTATAGCACATGATGCCCACACTGTACCATTCTTGCCATTTTTTAAATTTTTATGCTCAGTGTTATTATTTTAATACTTTTATGTCTATGATCTTAATTTTAAGTCACCCAGAGTTGCTTTGTGGAGTGAGTTTGGAGGCATATAAATTTAATAAATGAATATAAACTTGTTTCAGTAACATTGAGAGAGAGCCAGTGTGCTATACAGTAGTGATTAAATTGCTGATCTGGAAGCAGCAAGATCCAGATTCATATTCAATCCATTCCTCATCATTGCAGCCTATTTCACAGGGTTGCTGTTGGAAGAAAAACTGGAGGACTGCTATGTATATTACCTTGAACTCTGCAGGGAAAATATTGAACGAAGTAAGAACTACTGTTATCTGTAAGGGTGGAATACTTAAGTTCAAGTCATCCACATTGTAAATTCCAAAAGGAAATGTTTCTTCTTGCCTGGACCCAATATTAATTATGTTAGCACATTCTAAAGTAACTTCTCCAAATATCATGCCACTAACCTTATCGTTGATAGACCTTTGGCAATATGCAAAGTGACAATATTAAAATTGTCCCCGTTAAAATTTAATATCTGCTAGAGCTTATTTCATTTTTTTTTTTACTATATGTAGAACAGTGTTTGTTCAAATAAATTATGTTACAGACTAAATGTTCAAATGCCATTACATTATCATTAAAGTCAACATTCTCAGCAATGTGCATTCATGAAGGCAATGAGACTTAATACGAACCCTTAATAATAATGGGAAAGGGTTTTAGTAATATACAGTCCATTAAAAAAAAAGCTTAAACGTCTAAAATATCTTATCTTTCTTATACTTCTAAATGTTTAGAATATGGATCCTATTTCATTTCTGTGAGGTGCAATTACTTTTCTCTATATGTAGACATATCGCTCATTTCCTTCTATCTTATAGTCTATCCTTTTTTCACAGTACATATTTATTTATTTATTTATTTATTTATTTATTTATTTATTTATTTATTTATTGGTTCAATTTATATGCCGCCCTTCTCCAGAGACTCAGGGCGGCTTACAATGCGTTAAGCAAATAGCCTTCATACTTTTGTATATACCTGCTTAGTAGGGCTTTTGCCCCCACCCCCCAAGTGGTGTTCTTTTTTATACAAAGTCAGCTTATTGCCCCCACAATCCGGGTCTTCATTTTACCTACTCGAAAGGATGAAGGCTGAGTCAACCTTGAGCCTGGTGAGATTTGAACTTGCAGTAATTGCAGGCAGCTGGTGCTATTTAACAGCACTTTAGTCTGTTGCGCCACCAAGGCTCTTATTATTATTTTTATTATGAGATCTAATGCAAGATGTAAAACAAAAAAAATACTTTTATCTGGTCTATGGAGATTCTCAATCATCCAGGTCATGGTTGTCCCAATGATGCTTTTTTTCAAAAGGCAACTGGAGTTTCTTGTTTTTTCCTTGAAGAAATTTTGCTTCTCATCCAAGAAGCTTCTTCAGTTCTAACTGAATGGTGGAGAATGGAAAGATTTTGAACAGCCCTCCCTCAACAGAGGGGGAGGGAGAACACACCACCTATCTCCTGTCTACAACACAGTCCTCTCAGCAGTTCCACACCCATTTGCACTAATTCAGGTGACCCTGAGGGCACAGATAAACCTCCAAGTGGCCTCAATGACTCTCATAAAGAGTGCTAAGAACCAGATGATTGCAAGGAATATAAATCCTTCCATTTCCCACCATTCAGTCTGAATTGAAGAAGCTTCTTGCATGAGAAGTGAAACATCTTCAAGGAAAAAACAAGAAAGTCCAGTTTCCTTTTGAAAAAGGACCTTTTATCTTCATCTAAAGTTATAAGATAATAACTAGATAAGCACTAGATAATAGTGCTGGTTTAATCAAGGAAAGATAGTCTAGGGTGCCACCAATTAGAATGCATTATTGGAAATTCAGATTTACTCTTTAGGGTTGGTGGCTGATATCATAAGAGCTACTCCAGCATTTCTCAAATCACACATGGTATAATGATATTGTATTGGTGAGGTTTTCTTTAAGGCAACTAGATTTTAAGCTATCAAAAGACACATATCTTGAATCAGATGTTATCCATGTAAAGATGTAAAGGTTTCCCTGTCAGTTGTGTCAGACTCTAGGGGGCAGTGCTCATCTCCGTTTCTTGGTTGTGGGAGCAGCATTGTCTGAAGACATTTTCTGTGATCATGTGGCCAGCATGACTATATGCCAAAGGCGCTCGGAAGGCTGTTATCATCTTACCAGAGTGGTACCTATTAATGTACTTGCATTTGCGTGCTTTCGAACTGCTAGGTAGGCAGGAGCTGGAGCAAGGAACGGGAGCTCACCCGGTTGCATGAAGCTCATGTCTCAAACCTGGGCTGTCAGTTCTCCAGCTGGTAAGCTCAGTGTCTTTAACTACTGAGCCATCACGCTCATCCATGTATCTTGACAATAAACAAGGAAATCATGTTGCCTTTCCCATTCTGGTGTTATACAGTCTCACACTATCCAACTAGTGAATAGTTTCACTTTTGCATTTTGCAAAAGCTGCAGTCTTTAGATCACATTTAAGGATTTCCTACGTATAGCACAATACAATAATCTTTCAGTAAAAGGAGCCTGGCATGTTGCATCTGGTCAGTCAGTTGGAATTATAAATATGTCTTCAACCAAATCACTGCCCTAATAATATTGCAAAGTACCAATCTCATGGAGATCTTCAAATATAACATAGTTGTTTCCCAAGCCAACACTACAATCTAGCTGCCGCACATGTTCACCTATTGAGCACCTTCCTCAACCATTATTTTTTTTAAAAAAAAAACAGCTACTGCATTGTCTACAAGACATGCAAGCTGATTTTCAGCCAGAGGGAAGAATTAGAATTTGCCACCATCTTTTGAAGACATTTTGTTTCACAAACTTCATTCAAATCAAATGTCATTCATCAGCTGGAAAATTACAATAATAGCAATAGCAATTGTAATAATACTGTCCAGTCCTTCCAGTTTTATAATCAACAATTCAGCTGCAGGGATTATGTACTATACTGGTAATTCTGAGAAGCCCAAATTGCCACTTAAACTAGTTTAATCTAAAGTAACAGCAATCCGTGCACCTTTGGCTTTTAGTCATGCCAACCATATGACCACGGAGACGTCTTTGGACAGCGCTGGCTCTTCCGCTTTGAAACAGAAATGAGCACTGCCCTCTAGAGTCGGGAACGACTAGCACATATTTGCGAGGGGAACCTTTACCTTTTAATCTAAAGCCATGATGGCGAACCTATGGCACTCTGCTGTAAGTGTCAGTGTGCCGGCCAGCTGGTCTTCATGCAAGCGGGAGCACGGGAACCAGACAAGCAGCTGCCCAGTGCATATATGCACATTGAGAAGATGATCTTCCGGTTTCTGATATGTGCATGCACAGCAGCCAGTTGGTCTTTGCGTGCACATGCACACCCGAAACCGGAAGACCAGGTGGCCGGTGCACATGTGCGCACAGGAAACCGGAAGATCATCTTCACGGCGCACGCATATGCGCCTGGCGGGTGCTCTTCTGGTTTCCGGCACTCCCGCGCATGTGAAGACCAGCTGGCCAGCCCGCCAGAACCCAGAAGAGTAACGGTCTTCACACGTGTATGCGTGCCAGAAACTGGAAGACCAGGTGGCCGGTGCACATGCGCATGCTGGAAACTGGAAGATCATATTCCCGGCATGCGCATTCATGTTGGGCACTGCTCTTCCAGTTTCCAGCATGTGAATTCACACTGGCCGGCTGGCCTTCATGTGCACATGCATGCTAGAAACCAGAAGAACAGCTGCCAAACATGCATGCGTGTGCCGGGAAGATAATAATCTGGTTTCTGGCACACACGCGCACGTGCGCACCCATGCGGTCCCATTTAGGCACTCAGTGCTGAAAAGGTTCACCAACACTGGTCTAAAGCAACTTTTCCTACTTTAGCATATCTGTAGGACATCAAGTTAGGGATAATGTGAAAGGTTTTGGAATATGTGTTTCCAGTTTCGTATTCTGAAGTGAGGCTCAGGAAATGGATAACAGAGAAGACCATCTGACTGTCATTTTATTAAAGCTAAACAGTTCAGGGCTGTTTAGTTCTGAGTCAAATTGAGATTGCATGGGTGTTCTAAATAAACTGCTCTGAGGAAAAAAGATCACACTGTAATAAACAATCCTTCATTCTTCAAGACTGAAAACCACTTTTTAGTAATTGCATTGTAATATCATTCAGATAAGTCCCTGAGGTAAAAGATTCATCTCCACAGAAGAAAAATATCCATAGAAAATCATTGATTGACAAAGGATTGCCTGAAAATTCACTGAACCTCAGTGAAAAAAGGGAAATTTTCACTTTATCCACTTAAATGTGTGATAAAGAATGGGGCATTGTTGCAGTCCTGCCACTTTTGCTCCCCAAATTCTATGGGTTCACCCAAGAGATCTGAAGTGGAGCAGGCCCCTTATATACAAATACTATGGAATCCTTGGAGCTCTCTGAGCTTGGTTGTTTGC
The DNA here is from genome assembly GCF_059756535.1 of Pantherophis guttatus. Taxonomy (NCBI): domain Eukaryota; kingdom Metazoa; phylum Chordata; class Lepidosauria; order Squamata; family Colubridae; genus Pantherophis; species Pantherophis guttatus. The sequence goes on from NC_142064.1 coordinate 81,904,868, forward strand.
TGACAGATATTTCATTATCTGATGATGTTACCAAATCAAGTAATGAAACATCTGCAACAAACATCCAAACTCAGAAAGCACACCAAGGACTCCACAGTTTAACCCTGAGCTACATATATTCTCTTCTATGGAAATATATACTATTCTTCCATAATCCATTAATCATTTTTGGCCTATTCAAGCCAATAGGAATACATCTATCCTTCTGGACTTCTAACTGAATTTGTGCAGATTGGGGAGAATAGGGACAGGTAGCACACACGTCCTATGCGAAGCATTCAGGTAAACACCTTGAGATTGCTGTAGTCATTGTAGAAAACAAGGCAGTGGTTCAAATTAAAAAGAGAAAAAAAGACTTTAGTTACCCACCATTTATTTATCTATCTGCCACGGTTCTATTATTCTTCCCTAACCCTAACCCTCCCTCTTTGGCTTTCATCTTTGTGCAATTGATTTTAGGTGCTTTTACTCCCAATCTCTCCATTGATAATCTGCTTTCTGTACTACTTCCTGTACAGAGAATCTGCAAAAAAAATGTTTAGCCATTCTTAAAGTAGTTTCAGTTATCACAGGGGTGTCAAACTTGATTTCATTGAGGGCTAGTATTGTGATCCGCCAGCAGCCTGCGGAACTGGCAGTGGAGTTGGACAATGAGGAGGCTGGGGAGGAACATGGGCCAGTGCTGGAGTCTGGGGAAGGCCTGGACAAGGGGTATGCATCAGAAGCAGAGATGGGGCCAGCACCATCAGGGAGTGATGCGCAGACTCCAGAGCCCCCAAAGTTGGACAGTAGAGAGGCAGAGGAACAGAAGTAGCCTGTTCCTAGTGCACGCATGTGCAGAGCTGCCAGAAGGCAAGAACAGCTAAAGCAAAAGGGAGGACTTGGGAGTATGGCCCCTCCATAAGGCTTAAAAGAGAAATAAAGGCTCTTGGGCCTTTGCAGGAAAGCAACATTGCTAACTCTGTTTCCAGTCAGCATCTCTTATTTGTTTCTGAACTTTGTGGGGCTTTGCCAAGTAAGGCCTTTGGCAGGTGTCAAAGAAGATAAAGGTTGGTGATTATCCTGAAGGACTTGTTTTGCAACTTATTGGGACTCAGTTGGGAATGAATGTAATTCTCAGCTGTTACAATAAAATAGGTTTTTTTGAGACTAATTGTGTATTGTCTCAGTAAGTCTAGGTCAAAACAGCTGCATCAGGGTTGTGTTTGACCTTCGGGGGCTGGAATGGGCATGGCCAGTTTGACGTCCCTCGTGCTCTGCCAGCAAATTTTTGGCCATGACAGCCTCCTGCAGCCCTCTGCCAGCAAAAACAGAGCCTGACCTGCATGCACCTCCCCTAGCTCTATTTTCACTGGCAAAGGGCTGTAGGAGGCCGTTGTGGCCAAAAATGGAGCCTGGGAGGGCCCCACGTGGCCCTCCCTAGCTCTGTTTTTTCTGGCAGAGGCACTGTAGGCCGGTCCTTTGCTGTTTCCAGGGCGGCCCCACAGGCCAGATCTAAGCATCCGGCAGGCCAGCAAAAACAGAGCCTTTGGTTTGACACCCCTGAGTTATCACAAGCACAGAATCCAGCACAGGCAGGGCCTCTCCAATACATTTTGCTGCTTCAAGGGCTTTTCAATGTTGTCTGCATGAGCAGCGGCGCACGCAGAGACCTCTGCTGCCTCAGTGAATGAAGCAAAGCAGTTTCCCCATTTGAGTGGCCTTCAAAGCAGTTGTACACAGAACCTCTAGAGGACATCACTTAAGACTTCTGGAGAAGACTGGCTGGCTCATCCCAATGTGCTTCACAAAGCACCCTTTCAAACATTTTGCAAAAACTTTTGCCTTAATATTTGTTTACTTGTACAATTTATTGGGCACCCATTTTACCTTGAGATATAATATAAATTCGGACAATGTCTCTGTCACCCTTAATACCAACATGCTAATTCATGGACCGCAGGTAGGCTATAGGCTTCCAGCTCTCAGTTTCAGCATTTTATTGCCATCTTTAGAATATGCTTCTTGAGGCAAATACCTTAAACAGGTAGTCCTTGACTTATGACTATAAAGGAACCTGTCCATTATACTTGTAAGTTATGATGGTCGAAAAAGTAGGTCACCCACGTGACTGACTCAATTTTACAACCTTTTTTACTGCACTCGTAAAGCAAGCCCATTGTTTGCTATGGGCTGGTTTTGCTGAAAATCAACAGTAAATACTGGGGGTTTTTTTGGGGGGGGGCAAAACAATTGTAAAATATGGTCATGTGATCATGGGATGCTGCAAACAGCTGTAAATGCTGTCAGGGAGAAAAAAATCTTATTATGAGCATAGCTGCACTTAATAACAATTGAACAGACAGCACACCACAAAAAGTCTCACTTTAGAATTCAGAGGTTTATTATTTGGAGCATAATAAACATAAAGCACTTATATTAATCACATTGCAACGAGGGCCAATCAGACAAGCAGTCAAGGGGATGGCTTGAGCCTGAGACTGAATGAGGAACACCTCCCATTCTTCCCTCCTGCTTTAGACTGCAAAGACTACCTTAAGTCTGCAAAGGCACATGATTTTCAGGATTCTGCCTCCTTGCCATAGCAACAGGGCAGTTGCTCATTCCTTCACCCTACATGTCACAACATAACTATTTTTATATATGTGACCAACACAAGTTTCTTTTTTCCCTGGATCTTAGTCCACCATATTTTGACAGCTAAGCAGCTATTCTGCTTGCAAAGCGTAATTTCAACATACTCAGGGGCACAAGTCCATCACACAGGCACCGCTGACTTTTCATAAGTTAATCAATGATGATCTGTGTGCTGGGTCCGCGACCCACATAACCTTCATAAATACAGCCATTCCTTGATTATGATGTATGATACAATATGTTAAAGCAGGTTTTAATATTCCTTAAGTATTGCAGGTAATTTCATATTAGTGCTGGTCCTAGTCCAGGCTCCCTGAGATAACAGCAACCCAGGGAACTGGATCAGGGACAGCATCAGTAGTACTTAGATATGGGCCCTCTTTTTGCCAGCTTCCCACAATGTGGGCTGGTTGTCAAGTGCCCAGAATGCAGTCACGTGATCACAGAGGGAGCCTGGAATGAAATCATAAGTACTCTGGGAGGTCCTTCCTAACTTTGAACAATCGCTAAGGACTCGCCTGTATTGTCTTATGATGGACCACCGATTGTTAAAATTATTCTTTAGAGCTGACTAGTGCCAGAATTGTACTAGCCAAGGTAATCTCTTCCTGCCATCAATGCCCCACCGCCTCCTAAATTGACAGGCTCAGGGGATTGTAAGTTTGTAGCTTCCCTTTTCAGTATAAATAGCCATTCCATTCTTTGCTAAGGATGTAATTAACCCCTTTGCTCTCCTTGATTATGTAACTAGCTTCCCATTCCATCTATAGATTTATTGCATGCAGCTTGGGGAGCAGGAGGCACAATTGTCAATCTCACGATCAACCACCCTGGCACACTTTCCTGGTGCCAGATGGAAGCCTGGGATTGTAAGCCTGGGTGCTAAAGAACCCATAGTTACAGATGCAACATGACAAGTGTCATGTGTCCTGACACTGTCTCTCATGGCTGGTCGAGATGAGAATTCCCTTATATGTTGTTTGTCCTATTTAATAAAGCTTTGTATGTTGCAGGAATTCTGGCATCTGTTGTCCATTTTATCTCATTTTATCCATTATTATTTGAACGATTAATGCCCTCCTTCCCCAGCAACACTATCCAGCTAATCAAGGAAGCTCAATTGTATCAACATTCTTGTTCAAGTTCTAATTAGTTAAGAGGTATATTGCTTTTTAAGGGACGTGGTGGCTCAGTGGCTAAGACATTGAGCTTGTCGATCGAAAGGTCGGCTGTTCAGCAGTTCGAATCCCTACTGCCACGTAACGGGGTGAGCTCCTGTTACTTGTCCCAGCTTCTGCCAACCTAGCAGTTCGAAAGCACATAAAAACTGCAAGTAGAAAAATAGGGACCACCTTGGTGGAAAGATAACAGCATTCCGTGCACCTTTGATATTTAGTCATGCCGGCCACATGACCACGGAGATGTCTTTGGACAGCACTGGCTCTTTGGCTTTGAAACAGAGATGAGCACCGCCCCCTAGAGTAAGGAACGACTAGCACATATGTGCGAGGGGAACCTTTACCTTTACCTATATTGTTTTTTATTCTATTGACAGCCTTCTCTAGAGTTAGGGTTGGAAAATGGAGATTGGGAGCACTAGGTCACATTTTTATTCTTTGCTTCAAACCAAAAAATAAGTAAATGATCACCTACCCTGTTTCCCTGAAAATAAGACATTCCCTGATAATAAGCCCAATCGGGCTTTTGAGCGCATGCGCTAAAATGAGCCTTCCCCCCAAAATAAGCCCTCCCCGAAAATATTTAAATGCAGAGCTGGAAATCAGGTAAGATGGCAAGAGGAGCCCCATCTTGCTCCACACACCCCAAAATAATAAGACCTCCCCGAAAATAAGGCCAAGGGCTTATTTTGGGGTTCAAAAATATAAGACAGGGTCTTATTTTCGGGAAAACACGGTATTCCTTGTAAAGTTGGATACTCATGCAGATCAAAAGGTGTCTGATATCTACTCGTATCCAATATCTTATGAGCCCAGGCTCTCTGAACTTGGCAACTTTAAGATTTGTGGACTTCAATTCTCAGAATTCTTCAGCCAGCAAAAAAGTTGCCAACTCTGGAGTCCCCTGGTATAAGATATTGCAATTTAGATAATTCCACAAGCTTCATAGGCCCAGATAAGGATGTGATATCTACAAATGCTTTGCTTCAGTAATACTGGTCGCTGTTTCAAACTATTTCCCTACTCCCTGGACACATTATTTTTTTTTTCTTTTTTAGGCTGGCTATTAATTTTAATGAAAATGATTGAAAACGGTTTTCACTGAATGTTTTGGACAATTTCCAACCTACGCTAATACTTAATTGGAATGTGCTTCTGGCACTTAACATATATTAGCCTCCTACTCAGGAATTGTTTAGCTTTGCATAGGATGAAGGGAAATTGTAAATAACTGTATGCCTTTGGGCAATGAGGCCACGTGGAGCCATGTGAAGGTTAATGAAAATGACCTTTCATGTAAAAAAAAAAATGTGATCCCTAAATGCAAAAAGAAGGATTGTCATTCTCAATAAATAAATAATAACAAGTACAGGTATATGTGATTTTCCATTCAACCCCTGCTTTACTGTTTTAACTTTTTTTTATGAAAGGTAAGGGGCTGTTTCACAAACGGTGTGTATAGTTTTCTTTGTTCTCTTTCAGTATATTGTTTCTACAAACTACTTACAGACAACATTTAAGCTATTACGTTACTTACTTAAAGGGCTAAGTACTCTCTAGGTAAAGCCAATGAGAATTATTTCAGGACTTGTTCCACTTCTTTGTACTTTTCTTTATTCCCCGCATTCTCAGGGCATTAGCCTTATTTTTAAAGGTCTCTGTGTCCTTCCCAGTTTCAGGGCTACCCAAAATCAGAACAAACAGTGGAAGATTGTTTAGTTTAGTTTCATTATGCAAAGGGTTACTCATGGGTTTTGTAGAAAGTTAGCACCCATCCCTCTCCTAGAAGAATGAAATATTTTTTTAAAAAAAGGCAGATTATATTTCCCTGGTTGAGAAATTGAGAAACATGCTCTTGGAAAGCATCCCCCACCTTTTTTAAATAACCATGTCAGCACTTAAGAGATAAAGAGCTTATTGAGATCTAGCTAGCTCTATTCATAGGCAAAAATTCCCTGCAGGAAGGTCTGAACAAAGGTAGGATTAGCCCTCAGCCATAATAGGAATTGCTCAACAAGCCCCTTCATTGCATCGGCCCAAACATCAACCAAACGTAGCTCAGACAAACTCCTAGGATTCGTACATGGCACCATGGGACTCTGACAACAGCCAATAGAATACATGTTCTCGCACAGGAACAGAAAGCTCAAATGCAAAGCCCAAGATAAGGTATAAATACCCCCCACTCTCAACTCCAGGTGGTCAGCTGCACCAGAACTATGTGCTTGGTGGTTCTGCTTTATCATTAAACCATCTTTCCAAACAGCCTCCATGTTTCCAGTGTCTTTCTCCCAGCTTGGAACCAATGGTGGGTTGCTCCCGGTTCGCACCGGTTCGCAAGAACTGGTAGTAAAAATTTGTAGTAGTTCCAAGAACCAGTAATAACATTGGCTGGCCACGCCCCAAACCGGTCCCCGGCCCGGTCGCCGCTCGCTTACCCTGCCCACCTCATCAGAGGCTTTTTTTTTACTTTTAAAAGCATTTTTTCTACAACCTCTTCGGCTGAAAAAATGTTTTTAAAAGTAAGAAAAAAAATCCTCTGATGATCCTGCGGCTCAGCTGGGATCGTCAGAGGCTTTTCAAAGCATTTTTTCTACAACCTCTTAAGGTTGTAGAAAAAAATGCTTTTAAAAGTAAAAAAAAAAAAGTTGGCCATGCCCACCCAGTCACATTACCTCCACCAAGCCACACCCACAAAATAAGCCACGCCCACAAAACCAATAGTAAAAAATTTTATAGCCCACCCCTGCTTGGAACTGAACTAGATGGATATTTCTTCCAGCAGACTGAAGAACAAAGATTTGAACCAGGAAACAGGCAACGAAAATCCAGTACTGTGGAAGCAGCTCATTCATACTTCTACTAATATAGCAGAAAACGTGAGCCTGATGTTCTGTGAAGTGATGAACGCCTTCCACCTTTGGGTTCATGATTTGCAGTTGCTTCTTTTTCCTGCAACAGGGCAGACACATGTCTGGAGCCCTAATTGGAGAAAAGCATCTGGTGGATTTTTGCAGCTCTTCCCTCCACCACCACCACCCCTCTACCCCCAGCTGTTTTTTCCACAACGTAGAACTCCAGACGTGTGTTTGCCAGGTTTCAGAAAGGTCACAACTGCAAGGAATGAGGTAAAATTCATGTCTGTACATCACATCTTCTCCTGTTCTGCAAACGATGCTCTCTAACAACCAGGAGTTATATGGCAGGGTTTTTTTTCCTGCCAAACATCTATACATAATATTTTAATATTTATAAATGAATATGTTTCATTAATCATTTATAATATTATATCTGTAATGTAAAAAGAGGAACACTTGGCCCAATGTCTTTCCTCAATTATAACAAAGTGACTGTGGGAACCGTAATTGTCTCTCAGCCCTGTTTAACCCACAGAGCAGGAGTCTGCAACCCCATTAGGAACCGGGTCACACAGCTGGAGTTGAGCGATAGGCAAGCAAAAGTGTGAATGCACAGGATCTAGGTTGCGTACTCCTTCTCTCCCATCCATCCCCCAGTCCATGGAAAAATGGTCTTCCACAAAACTGTTCTCTGGAGCCAAAAATGTTGGGGAGACAGTTGTAGAGGGTTCCTGATCTTAGGAGATGGTGCATAGTCTATGCCTCGCCTTTTGGAAGAAAAGCAGCATACAAGGTGCGCCGAGGTGGCGCAGTGGTTAGGGTGCAGTATTGCAGCTACTTCAGCTGACTGCTAGTTCAGCAGATCAGCGGATCAAATCTCACCAACTCAAGGTTGACTCGGCCTTCCATCCTTCCGAGGTGGGTAAAATGAGGACCCAGATTGTTAGGGGGCAATATGCTATTTAGTATACTGTCTTTGGTGTAAGCCGCCCAGAGTCCTCGGAGAGTGGGTGGCATAGAAATATGAATAATAAAATAAAATAAAAAATAAAATAAAAAAATAATCCATGGACAACACAATGTATTTCTCTGTCCCCAGCAAAGGGTTGGGTCACAGGTTCTTTTGGATTCAAAGGGAATGACCACAGTAGTATGAGTATTTATTCCAGTGGTGAAATCTTCCCTGGTTTGCCACCAGTTCGCTGCCCATGCATGCGCAGTGTGCCCCAAGCACATGCTGTGCGCATGCATGCACAGTATGCATCAAATGCATGCTGCACACACATGCACAATGCACACCAAACGCATGCTGCATGCACATGCGCAACAAACCCACGCTGCGTGCACACACATGCGCAGTACGCACCAAATACGTGCTTCACGCAGAAAAAGGAGGCTTGGGAAGGTAAATAGAACAGCAAGATGGGGGGAACAGCTGTGCCGCACAATTTAGATTCACTAGAAAACAAGATTTCCTGCTTTCTAGTGATTTTAAATTGCGCGGCACAGCTGATCGTTGGAAATACCGGTTCGGAGGAACCGTTAACTTTTTTTTACTACCGGTTTGCCCGAACCAGTGCGAACCAGTAGCATTTCACCATTGCTTTATTCCAAAGCAGTATAAGAACATAATAACACGAGACAGTAAGCAGAGAATATTCAAGAACACAATGAAGAAAGAAATAAGTTGTGGACCTTCTGCCAGTTGGGGAACTCCAAAGATATGACTGTGGGTGGACCCCTTCAAAGACATCAAACATGCAGCACCATCCCAGTTACGTTGTACATCATCATTGTATTCCCTTGTAGCCTAATGAGCATCTCAAGGCACACATGCCATAGGCCAGGACTTCCAGGACACAAAACCAAAAGTCCAGGTTGCTGGGACTTGGGAGGAGAAATGGAGGCAGCTCACCCATGGTGATTAGATGGAGATGTTTTTAGGTGTTTGAACACCTGCAGACCTTTCGTGTCAATGTGCTGCAGCACAATGGTTGAAAACTGCTGTTATAGAGGCTCCAAAACAACATTATTCACACCTGCTTTCAATGGTCTTATTTCACTATTTAATTAAGACAAGGAAGATGAATTTTTCATACCTTGCAATCAGGGGTGAAATCTACTTACCTTCCCCACCGGTTTGGAAGTGCACGTACCGCCTGCATGTGGACCCTCTGCACATGTGCAAACCCTTCTGCGCATGAACGTAAAAAAACAGGTTACTTCCTGCTTAAAACCAGGAAGTAATGATGACCAGGTGGGTGGGCAGAGCCAGTGGTGGGATTCAGACAGTTCGCACTACTTCGGGAGAACCGGTTGTTAACTTTCTGAGCAGTTTGGCAAACTGGTTGTTGGAAGAAATCATTAGGGCAGAGAACTGGTTGTTAAATTACTTGAATCCCACCACTGGGCAGAGCCCCACACTGCCGTTGCTACCGGTTCTCTGAACCACCCAGTTCGGCCGAACTGGTCCAAACCGGTAGCATTTCATTTATTCTTGCAGCCCTAGTATTTTCAACTATTTTCTCCAATATCACATTTCAAGATCAAATCTTTTTTCTTTCTTCAACCCTTCTGATCATTCAGTTTCATGATATATTACAATTGGGAAAATCAAGAACTTGATGATCTATTCTACTATACCTTTGGTCAGTGTGATGTTTCTGCACTTAATATTCTTCTATAGTTATCTAGATCTGTCTAGATCCCAAGTAGAAGATATCTCTTTACTTCATGGGTGCAATTACCATTCTTCTCTTTTCTTCCATCTTTCCCAGTTTTAGAGTCCCCTTCAGAGAGCTAAGTCTTCATATAATGTGTCCAAAGTAGAATAATTTGTGCCTGGTCATTTGTGTCTCTAGTGAAAACTCTGGGATTATTTCTTCAAGTCATTTGCTTTCTTGGCTGAAAATAAAACCTTGATATAACAGAATATCATATTTTGCTTTTCAAAGTATCTACTGGCCAATGTTTGCCTACCTTTACATCAAATGTCAGAGAATTGAGAAATCTAAGTAGGGATAAAAGTGCCCAGTTTTATGAGCATTATTATTTACTGTGATATTTCAGTACAAAACAGGCTCAGGACAGATTGCTACACCACAATTTCATCTTTATTCCCATTTTTCAATACCGCATTAGACATTCCACTTTTCTAAAATCAGTGCTATCTTTTAAATTGCCTGATTCAAGATTTTTTACACTTATAGCCATTAAACGAGAGCATGTTATTATGTGGCAAATGTTGCATTTGTAATCCTTTGTAAGATAATGTTTCTTGTCTAAAGCTCCACTAATGGTAATGTTCCATTAAGCTGTAGTTTTTAGTTGGACATTTAGTCAACAAACTTAAAATTGAAAACTAATGGTCTTGAACATCTCACTGCTACGCAAGCCACTATGGTGGCAAATAGAGGTTCAAGATGAGATAGCATCTAGCATCTGTATTTTCTGTCAGTTAAGACAAAGGTAGCAGCAAACCCTATTCCCACTATCCTTTCCCGTTTTGATAGGCTTGAGTCAATCTTCCTTATTTCCAAAAGGATTGGTAATACTTGGGATTTTGAATGTTAGTGTTCCATGTGCCTAATATGGTATTATGTGGATCTAGTCCACCCTAACTACATTTTGTGTTTCAGTTTCTTAAGCAGAGATCTTTCCAAACCCTATTACTGATGACTTGACCACTAGAGAGACTAGGGGTTGTACCTGCAACCTTGCATTTGCAAAGCATGTGAATTCTGAAACAGCTAAAGATAGAAAGCATGCACGATCAAGGAAGACAAAAGGATTGATTCCCCTCTGTCTCTCTCAAGTGGTATCTAGCAGTGAAAGGTGAGCTGAGTGATGTGTGCTTCTCATTCAGGGACTGAAATAGTAAATGGGAACTTCAATATGGGGCCTTTTTAATCTCAGGTGAAGTATTTTTAAACTGATCTATCATACGTACATCTGTTTCTTTTAGAAAAAGGAAAAGAAAGAGAAGGAGAACAAGGAGAAAGAGAAGAACTTGCTTTTCTGCTAGTTATTATGGTAATGGCAGTGCTTAAAGAATGAATTTGAACAGATAACACTCAGATTCAAATCCAATGCCAAATTGAGAAATTCATTGGATACATCTACTTTTTCCATAATCCAGGAATCATAACCCAAGAATCATAACCCAAGAAATTCAATAGATTCACATGAATACGATCTTATCCAGTAATGGCAAATCTTTTCGGCACTGAGTGTTCAAACCGAAATGTGCATGAATGCCGGAGCACCGGAAACCCGAAGACCAACTGGCCAGCATATGCATACCTGTTTTGGGGCTGTTTTTGGCCGTTTTCCAGGCTGCTTTCAGACCATTTTCCGGTTGTATTTTGGGCCATTTTGGGGTCGTTTTTTGGGCATTTTTCAGGCCAAAAGCGGCCCAGAAAATGGCCTGTTTTCAGGCTGTTTTCCAGCACTCCGCTGCACGCAAAGACCAACTGGCCGACACACATGTACACCAGGGGTGAAATGCTCCTGGTTCGGACCGGATTGCCCAATCCGGTAGCGATGGAGGCGGGTGGTTTGGAGAACCAGTAGCAAAAATCCCTGTCCCCCTCCATTGCCCAGCTTATCCGTGCAATCATCAGAGGTTTTTTCATCGGCCGAAGAGGTTATAGAAAAAATGTTTTTAAAAGGAAAAAAAGCCTCTGCTGATCAGGCAAGTCAGCTGGGATCGTCAGAGGCTTTAAAAGCATTTTTTTTACAACCTCTTCAGCTGAAGAGGTTGTAGAAAAAATGCTTTTAAAAGTAAAAGTAAAAAAAAAAAGTTGGCCACGTCCACTCAGTCATATTAACCCCCCCACCAAGCCACGCCCACAGAATCAGTAGTAACAAATTTTACATTTCACCACTGATGTTCACATCAGAAACCAGAAGAGCAACTGACGACGGCACACGTTCCCACAGAAAGGGCTCTGCGTCCCACCTCAGGCACGTGTGCCATAGGTTCACCAACACAGATCCTATCTCTCTCTGACTCTTTAGTCTATCTTAAAGGTCTGTTGTCAGAGTATAGTAGTACTAAAAAACATGTTACCTTGAAATCCTGGGGAAAGTTATAGATGTCCATAATAACATTTATGGAGTCTTAGAAATGACTGTTTTATGTGCTATCTTGCTTTTGTTTGGTTTGGTTTTTTTTTTTAGTAAATCATAAACTGTCTTTGAATCCTTTGCAAAGAGTAGTACTTAAAAACATATGAAGAAATAAATGAAACACTATTATAATATTAATATTGTATAATATTATGAACAGAAGTAATTACATTAAATGTTATTATTTTGTATTTATAATCTTGCTTTTCCCCTGGGAACTCAAAAGACATGGGACTCTCCCTTCATTTAAGACCCAGAACAGTTTTGTGAAGGACTAACTAGTCCAAAACTATATGTTGATCCCTATTTTTCCAACTTACTTTCTTTTGCTCATTGCAGTAAAAAATATACATTTTTTTAACCTCAATCACAAGCTACTATTGTGCACTCTTCCTTTTCCCTAAACACTGAAAAGTTCCAAAAGAAGCCAGTTAAGTCCCACCTTCATTTACATAACAGAACATCGAGAACCTGGGGCGCTTTTATAATAGTTGCTTTATTTATCAATATACAAGTATGATGTATTAATCAAAGATATACAAAGCCTTCCCATGTGTAAGAGCTAAAAATAAAATGCCAGAAAAATGCAAAGTAGGACAAAAATAAATGGAAAGAGTCAGTTCTTCCATGGCACCAAATCTGTCTCCTAATAGTTCTCCAGAGAGGAACCAAACTTAAAGTTACTTGACTTTTGGCACGATTTCTCTTTTCTCCCTCGATTGCTGGCTATTATTTCTTAGGTTCTGATCCTGTCTCATTCAGATTCCTCATTTCCCAGGAAATTATCTTCTAAACCAGTGTTTTTCAACCTTGGCAACTTTAAGATGTGTGGACTTCAATTTCCAGAATTCCCCAATCAGTAACACTAGCATAATCTAGACCTGAGGGCCACATCTGGTCTGTGGCCTATCCCTGTCTGGCCCATTGCATTTGTGATGTTGGCATCAGGGGGCAGGACATTGGCAGTGGCAGGGGTAGGTTATTGGTGGCAGGGGAGGTGCAGAGCAGCGGTGTGGCGGCAGCATCAGGGGGCGGGGCAGCCACCCTCCACAACAGTCCCAGTTTTTCAGGGGGAAATTAATTGCTACCCCTGATCTAGACACTAGCACTTCAGCTGACCTGCTCAGCTATTTGCCTTGCTTCTAGACCACTCACCCATGTTTAACTAAGAACAATAAGAAATATAGGTTAGCATTATTGTCTGGGGCAGCCTTCTCTGTCCTGGTGCCCTCAAACATGTTGGATAACTCTCACAACTAGGAAAGTTCGATGAGTTGATGGAAACTGGTTCCGAGTATTTTGAAGCTAAAAATTGTGACCATTGGCTAATGTTTAATAACCTCAGGTGTCACAGAATGTCTAAACGCAGTGACATAATCCACTGTTAAGACACCAAGCTAAAAACTAAGAGACTGTGAGTTCTAGTCCCACATTAGGCATGAAAGCCAGCTGAGTGACTTGGGGTCTGTCAAACCAACTGACCTCACAGGTAGTTGTTGTGGAGAAAATAGAAGGAAGAAGGAGTATTAGGTATGTTTGCAACCTTGAGTTATTTATAAAAATAATAAAGGCAGAGAAGAAATGGAATGGAATGGAATGGAATGGAATGGAATGGAATAGAATAGAATAGAATAGAATAGAATAGAATAGAATAGAATAGAATAGAATAGAATAGAATAGAATAATTTTCACCCTTGATGGGGCTTTGTATCAATGCAAGCTGGGAGATTGCCAACGTTGCATATTTATGACAGGTCAGCCATCCTGTCTCCAAAAAAAAAAAAAAAAAAGACATTTGGAAATAAAACATTTCTTTCCTGGTGGAACATGCCTGGTTCTACAGATGGATCCTTTTATATCAAAGCCCTGCATGAAAATGATGCAGTGTTAAATGTCAAATTTTCATAATGTCATCATTTTAAAGTTGAGCCATGCAAGAGACAGCTGATAAAACTTTAGCGCCTGAGGGAGAAAAGACAAAATGAGCTCTCTTTCCTAATCTTACATTTTCCGTTTCCTACACTGGCTGGGTAACAAAATATAATCAGCTAAATGATTGGCCATTTGCTATCGTTTAATGTTATCCCCAAATCTCATTCTGCCTTAGGGCAGGGCTGTTACTATGCTCCAGGGAGCCAATCATAACTACAGTTATATAATTATATGCCTATTATTAAACTTAAAGACTGAGAGGAGGTTAGACTGAATTTAAGAAAGAGGTGATATAAAGGCCTTGAAATCTTCTCTCTTTCTTGAAAAGTTAATCAAACCAATGAGATTGGCCTGGTGGGGAGGCAGTTTTGTAGCTTCCATGATCTATAGCTCTCAGACTGGCAATTTATCTTTATATACTAACAGGTGAACTTGTACAGACATTATGAATTAGGTCTCTCCTTTCAGGATGGAAAGAAGTCCTTCTTTAGCCCACAAAACCTGTGTAGTGTTTAAAAAAACTAAAGTGAGCTATGGAGCATGAACAACACAATGGTGCTCAGAAGATCCTTCCAAAACAGCTGTAGGATCTATCTTGACATCAGTGAAAATGATAACAGAAATAACAGAGTTGGATGGGACCTTGGAGGTCTTCTAGTCTACCTCCCTGCTGAAGCAGGAGACCCTATAGATTCCAGACAAATGGCTGTCCAGTCTCTTCTAAAACCTTCCAGTGATGAAGCACCCATAACTTCTGAAGGCAAGCTGATAATTGCTCTTATTTCAAAATCTCCTATTTAATTATGTTGTGGTATTTGATTTGATACCATGTTTCCCCGAAAATAATACCCTGTCTTATATTTTTTTGAACCCTGAAATAAGTGCTTGGCATTAGTGCCATGCTCTCAAAACCCCGATTGGGCTTATTATCAGGGGATGTCTTATTTTAGCGGAAGCAGGGTACTAGTACTTAACATACCAGTGAATTTGCTAATGAGAGGAAAAATGATGAGAGGTTGTGGTGGATGAAGCAGTTGAGGGAGGGAGGGAGGGAAGGAGGGAGGGAGGGAGGAGAGAGAGATTGATTGATTTATGGAAGGCAAAACCTAGCTTCCATAGGACAGCTTCTTACTCCTCAAATACTTAATAAAAGTAGAATTTTAAGTTTACTGCTTTTTTAGATATGCCTGAGATATACTCAAAATAAAGCACTTTTTTATTAATTAAAACCACATTGACTGAAAATCAAACAAATGTACAAATCAAGAAATGAATTATGCTTATAATTTTTTCACTGATGGTTATCTGGAAATTCAGAAACCTCAAAACTCACCCAATGCCCGTAAACAATTTCCCATCAACAAATACATTTCTCCAAAAATCATCCTTTTTTATATCTTAGATAATGCAGTCCATGTAGAAGGCTATGATTGCCTTGATCTCCCACCTTGTTAATATTCAATAATTTATATTAATGCTCATTAAGGACTAGGGAACACTAGTGATGAAGTCTCCCAGGTTAGAGTAGAAACTCAGCCCTTGAAGTAATCTTTGGCACTAGTTCTTTAGTTGCATTTATTCTGGACTTTAACCTAATCTTTAACCTAACTAAATACAGGCTGGTGATTACACCAACTCCCCTGTAGAAAATTATTTTGATTCGTGATTGTTCAGTGTCTTCATTACTTTGCTACATGCTTACCTACAGAAACACATGAGCCTTGTCTGGGCTTGGAAGCTAAGCAGAGTAATGCCTGGTTAGTATTTGGATGGGGGGCCTCTGGGGAATAAGTAGAATTGAAGAGTAGGTTGTAAAACTGAAAAATAAAATCCAGAAAGCATGAAAAGCTAAGTCAATAACATATTGCTGCTAAGGAAACTAAATGGACATTTCCATGAAGTCATCAAAAGTGAAGTTCAATTTCAAGACACCTTTGCTTTTTAATAAGAATATTAAGGTCTCTTGCATAGTGCTTATGCATGCAGAATTCCTTAACCCAGTGATGGCGAACCTGTGGCACACGTGCCGGAAGTGGCATGCAGAGCCATCTGTCCGGGCACACCAGCTGTCACCCATTGCTCTTCCAGGTTCCAGCACGCATGTGCGCGCCGGCCAGTTGGTCTTCATGTGCATGGGAGTCCCAGAAACCAGAAGAGCAGCTCCCTGGTGTGTATGCACCAGGTATGACGCATTTGTGCCAGCCAGCCAGTCTTCATGCATGCATGTGCACCAGAAACTGGAAGACCAGGTGACCAGCACACATGCGCATGCCAGAAACCAGAAGACCAGCTTCCTGGTGTGCGCATGCGTGCTGGGGAACTGTTCTTCCAGCCTCTGGTGCTCCCGTACGTGTGTGCCAGGGAGTTATTCTTCCGGTTTCCGGCGCTCCCCTGTATGTGTGTGCGCATTCCCATTTTAGGACTCAGTGCTGAAAGGTTCGTCAACACTGCCTTAACCAAATTGAGCCATTGGGGAAAACTTCGGATTCCTATTTATAGAACAATGGCTACCCCTTCGTTTATAGGCCTACAGATACCAGATGAATCTCCAACAGTAGATCTATCTCTGCAGATGGTTCTATCACCATCAGGTAAATGCCACCTCCCTCTCATCCTGAAAATGCTCCCCTCGGTACACACACGTTAAAGAAGGATATTACCACATAATACGGCATAAATGTCGACAGCATTTGAATTCCAAAAGCAAGAATAGTTATGGTCAGCCAATAATTCCTGAATCACATGTGGCCTCATAGTCTTTGGGAAATCCTGTTTGTATTGCAGCCAGCCTATTGTCTCTAACAAATATCAGTATGTTGTTCTCCACCATTTTGAGATATTGTAAGTATCTAAACTACTTTTGAATACAACCCTATCCGCAAAAAGCATCCCAGGAAATTTCAGCAATATCCAAAAGTGTGAGGCAGCTCTCCAGAGCAGAGTTTCTGGAAGTTGCTGACATTGAGAAACACTGATGGGGAATTCTGGGAGTTGAAGTCCACACGTTAAAGATGCTGAGATTGAGGAAAAACTGCTCCAGAGGTTCTGGATTTAATGCTTTACTCACTGCCTATCTTCCTACTTCGACTGTGAGAATTCAGTTTTCTGGAGAAAAATTCCTTACAGGGAGACTCTTTCTGACATTAGCCAAGACTTCTGAGCATTAGTAAGCAATAGGTTTAACAAAGGATTGTCAAATCCATAGCCAGTGGGATAACTACAGGTAATTTAAGGTGTTTTCCCGAAAATAAGACCCTGTCTTATATTTTTTTTGAATCCTGAAATAAGCGCTTGGCCTTATTGCCATGCGCTCAAAAGCCTGATTGGGTTTATTATCAGGGGATGTCTTATTTTAGGGGAAACGGTATGAATTTAAACTCTTCATGAAAGCAGAAACCTGAGGATAATGCCAATTAGAGCTAGATATAGACAAATACGGCGATGAGTAAATAGAGATATTGTGCCAATTAGGCAATAAATATTTTGGAAAGTATATTTTCTGCAAATCAGAGTTTTACAAATAAACACAGCGAAAGTAACATCCAGAGTAGGAAGGTGGCCAAGCATGTCTCTTTTTATTTATTTTATTAATTTAATTTGTATACCGCCCTTCTCCCGGAAGGTTACAGGTTAAGCTCAGGAAATCAAACGTCTTAATACTCAGATAGAAAAAAAAAATACTTGCTGTGACATCTAAATAACTTTCTAGTCTTTTATTGTCCTGATTTTAATAGGGAAAAAAAATGTGAAACCTAATCTTGCAGTATGTTACAAGCATCTTCTTATCTAGGCTTCTTCCCAACAGCTCGTCTCTCACTTACCTCTCAGCACAGCAAGCCTCTGCCACATCCTTAAAAATTGCAATCTCACAATTGCTCCAGGCTTCTACAGTTCTGCAGCACACATTGATTTCTTCTCCTAATTTTCAGGCTCCTGCATGTACGGATTTCCATCAGGGATTATTTTTGAGTGCATATTTTAAGTCATCCAACAAATGTCTGGATGGGACCACAGCACCGGCGCTTGGAACTCTGCTGCAGCAAAGCTCTCTGACAGTTCTGAACAGTGAACATTGCTGCCATAAATAAAATAGCCAATGCCACCAACGCATTACACGGGTCCTAATGAAGCAAAATAATGCCCCTCTACTGTTATTGTCAGATAATTATCTAAAACAGTGCCACTGAACCACACTGTCTATACTGGAAGGATGGTTTTGTATTTATACTTTCCCTCCTTTTTGTCTAAGAGACTGAAGGGAGAGTGGCTTAGCCACTCTATAAATATGACCCCCTTTACCCACACACACTTGGGGAGACACAGAGGAGACACAGAGGAGAAGGGATTATGCTCTAGGCACATTTACCTCAGAAATAAATAAAGACCAAGATACAATGTTCTGTGATTTAAAATGTAAATAGTTTATTGATTTTAAATAAACAAAGTTTTTCTTGATAAAAGAAATCTGGCTTAATTGTAGCTGCTGGGACATTCCAAGATCTTATTGACCTCTACAACCTAAACTAAAAACTTTTCTAACAGTTATAAAGATTAAAAAGGAAAAGCTCAGACCCCTGCTTGTCAGAATTCTACCCTCTGAAGTGGTGGTAGGCAATCTCTAGTTTGTACACAGCACCCATTCTTTTCTTTTTTTTCTTTTTTGTAAACCCTTGAACCTCTGTCTATGGAGATTCTCAGTCATCCAGGTCATGGTTGTCCCAAAGGTGCTTTTTTTCAAGAGGCAACTGGATTTTCTGGTTTTTCTTTGAAGATGTTTAGCTTCTCATCCAAGAAACGTCTTCAGAGCTCAGAGTACAGTGATTTAAAACAAGGCAAAATTACCCAGGCTAATAGTGAGGCTGTAAGAAAGTAGTAATAATAAGAAGATTCATAAATGAGCAGATTATATGAGGAAAAGAAAAGAAGAGATGAATACAGATATTATGGAATTAGTACTATAGCATAGAAATAAAGGACTGAAAATGTATAAACTGCTCTAGGGTAAAAAGAAAATGGAATTTAAACATTAACATTTTATATCATTTACAATGAAATGCAATATGCTAATCAAAAGTATTATGAATTCAGTGATGAGCACTACATCATTGTCTAACTGTACAGTATTACAAAGAACAATAATAATAAGGAAGCATTATGGGTTAAGAAAAATGGACAGATTTTGACAACAAATACAAATACAGGATAGCAATAGCAATAGCACTTAGACTTATATAACACTTTACAGTGCTTTACATCCTTCTCTAAGTGGTTTTACAGAGTCAGCATATTTCCCCCAACAACTGCGCCACCGAGGATACAGTTGGAAGCATTTCATTGCATTTTTATTGATATTTTAATTACAATAGCAAAAGCAAATACAAACTAAACTAAAAAGTGCCAAAAAAAGAGAAAAACAAAAAAAAGGCAATATAAAAAAGGATTTTTCCCTTTATCACAAGAAGTATAAACAATCTTAGTATCATCTTTTCTTAAAATACAAGCAGCGATCTCTTCTTGCAATATCCAATTTTTAGTCCATTTCTACCTTTCTAAAGCCAACACTCTTCCCCATTGACTTTGCTTGTCAGAAGGTCATAAAAGGTGATCACATGATGTTGGAACACAGCAACGGTCATAAGTATGAACCAGTTGCCCAACACCTTAATTTCGATCACAGGACCATGGGGATGCTGCAAAAATTGTAACCGTGAAAAACTGTCATAAGTCACTTTTCTCAGTGCTGTTGTAATTTTGAAAGATCACTAAATGAACTGTTGTAAGTCGAGGACAACCTGTATAATAGAATTTAGATTGGGTTGGGTTATGATTATGGATAAAAGAATATTCTTATTCCTCAGCAATACTTGGTTTTGAACTCAATAGTTTTCTGCAATGCTCAAGCCTGCTGTGTATTTTGAAGCAATTTGAAGTAAAACATTTCATCCCTAGTGACGACATTCAACTATTCAAAATTTCTGGAATAGGATCTTACAAGACAGTGGAACAATTTTCCAAAATATAATCAGTCTGAGACCACATTTAGCTGTTCTGTCATGTTTGCAAGCACGCATGAATATCTACCAAAAAATTACTTACCTTAATTGTTATTGAAGCCAAAAAGGCTGTGAACGTCGTCTTCAAACAGGAAAGGATGATATAAGTTGCAATTGGCAAGAATACATTTGACTAATAAGGATACCAGCTGTTATGTATAGTTTACATGTAAATAATTGCAGCATTCAATAGTCAACATTTATTCCTTATAAAAATAGGAAACTGGACTCATCTGCCAATTTCTCATAGCAGTCTTTGGACTCATATGTTGAGATAAACTTGAAGAATCGGTTGTTTTTGTACCTGACTGTACTCATCTCTGTATTTTATTTCCTGGCTTGATCATTGATTCTTTTGCTATGGTTTTCAGGAATCAGGTAATCAATTAAAACCATAACTAGGTCAATGCAAAGTTTCAAAGGAGTGCTTTAATTCAGTAAAGCAGGGATTAGATCACCCCAACAAGAAAGATACAACAATCCAAGAAGGAATCTACTTGAAAAAAAAGAATCTGCTTTCTAAAACACTTTATTTATATCTTTGCTGCTGCTTCTTGTGCTGTTAGTAACAACACACAGTACAGTGTATTATAGCTCCACTTCTGTATGTGGAGAAACATTTTTTTTGGGGTGGTGGTGGTGAGTAGTGCAATGGATTCTCAGAAACTGACATAAACCCATGATCTTGTTACACTCCCTGCCTATTAGAGATCTTTTGGGTGTCAAGTGTGCTCTCAGCTTCATTTGCTTTCCTAGTTCTCACTATTTTTATAATGTGGTCAGTATTGAGATTTAATTTTGCTGCCTTTTGTGCTAATGGAATTTTACACTTCTGTGATGGTCCTGTCAACACAAATGAGAGTTCGACTAAGTTACCAGCTGATCATACACTTAGTACATACACTTAGATCAACCCTTACTCTCGAAGTCTGCATGAATAAGGCAGTTTAACTCTCTGAACAGTTCTTTTTGTCATGGCCGTGGCCCGTGGGGCTCAAGAGGGCAATACTTCTTCATGTGGTCATTGTAGTGGCACAGTGGTTAGAATGGTTGCCAGGACTTCAATTCCTTTAATCCTGACTGGCTCAAGGTCAGGATTCTTTCGATCCTGACTGGCTCAAAAGGTTTTACCAGCCTTTCAAGGTTGGTAAAATGAGGACCCAGAACTGGGGGCAATATGATTTATTTATTTATTTTATTTTGTTTTATTATACTTATATGCCACCCCTCTCCCAAAGGACTCGGGGCGGCTCACAGAAAATTAAAACAATGAAGGCAATAAAAACAACTACTAAAATAGTCAAATTAAAATCTCCCAATTAAAATCACCCATCAGATCAGCAAATTTGTTAGAAAAGCCATGTCTTCAGGTCACGGCGGAAAGAGCGGAGGTCGGGGGCCATCCGGAGCCCCGTGGGTAACCCATTCCAAAGGGTCAGTTGCGCCCTCATCCTGGGCGCGACCAGCCGACATTGTCTGGCAGATGGCACCCGGAGGAGGGCAGTCCTATGTGAGCGCACAGGGCGATGGGAGGCAGGCAGAAGATGATCCTGCAAATACCCCGGACCCATGCCATGTAGGGCTTT
Organism: Pantherophis guttatus; assembly: GCF_059756535.1. Taxonomy (NCBI): domain Eukaryota; kingdom Metazoa; phylum Chordata; class Lepidosauria; order Squamata; family Colubridae; genus Pantherophis; species Pantherophis guttatus. Next base: position 81,926,242 of record NC_142064.1, read on the forward strand.
ATAGGTAAGTACCAGCACCTTGATGCGGATCTGAAGGACCACCGGATGACTTTGTAAACCACTTAGAGAGGGTTGTAAAGCACTGTGAAGTGATTTATAAATCTAAGTGCTATTGCTATTGTCACCCATTTAGCCCTGCCTAGGGAGCATACGTGTAGCTTAAGGAATGCTACAGACGCAGGTGACTATTGCTCTCAGCAATAATTTAATTTTAATTTAATTTTTCCATACCTCTTAACAAAACACTGACATTTGCAATAGTTGCAACCCTGGGTGTCTGGCAAAAGCACGATGGTAACAGCGGTGGGATTCACTTACCTTCCCTACCGGTTTGCAAATGTTAGCGCACACGCCTCATCTGTGCACGTGAATGGCCTTCTGCGCATACGCAGTGATCACGCATTACGTCCGGGTGGGTGGACGGAACCTCCTGCAGTCACCGCTACCGGTTCACCCGATCCAGAGAGAACGGCTGAATCCCACCACTGGATGGTAGGCATGACTGTAATGTAATCAAAGCCCCACTTCTTTTGACATACATTGAACACATTGCTCAACAAAGGCTGGGCTTCAATCATGCAGTAGTACCCACCATCGTGTCTTTTTGACCCCCCTCCCTAACAAATGCCTCTCCCTGTCACTTTATAGAGTTGGAATCAGAAGCAGGGGTGAAATGCTCCCGGTTCGGACTGGATTGTAAAAGTGTAAAAGTGTAAAGCCCTCACACTAGCACAGAACGAACCTTTTGCTTTGAGAGTCAAATTCTCAGGCGGTTCACATTTGATCCCTTCTGCAAACTCCTAAAAGAAGCCACTTCCTTTAAAAAAAAAAAAAGCAACATTTTCAAAGCACTTTGCTGGTATAAGTCCCTTTTCTTTGAACGAGGTTTGCATACGCAGAGCTGTGTGAGCAGGGAGGGTTTATGTTAGGGTAGCTGAAAGAATACGAATGAGCGGCATGCAAGATGGCCCTTTTGACAGAAGAGCCGAACTAAACTCTTCTGAATGAACTGCATTAGTTTATCATACCAGGGCACTTAATTCATTTCATTAGGCCCCACAGGCTGTTAAAGGCCCCCAAAGCCTTAATAGACCCAAGAAGACAAGCAGAGCAGACAATGCAATATTTAATAAAACTTAAATTAGGTCTCCAAAGAGCAATAGAGAGTATATTAAATGTAGCCTCAACACTATGCAGCTCAACTCATCTGCATGTGTTCGAGAAGGATAACTATATAATGTACACTATGTTTTAATCTTATTCCATACAGATTCTACTGTGGCATCCTCAGTGTGACTAAGAAGTGGCTAGAGTTGAATCAAAAAAAAAAAAAAAAAAGCACAGTGTACAAATTTCATAGGCAAAATAGGACATGGAGTACCTCATTTATGATGAAATGGCGTATTACAGTATTTAAACATATGTCTAATTTACTCATCCGAAATCTTTACACATAATTTCACTTATCCCTTTACAACCATCTCTTTACTTTCTATTTCCTATCTTCTTTCTGTCAAAGTTTAAGACTAATCTCCTCAGTCAGGGAGTAATTAGATCAATTACTTAATATTATATCTTTCATAGCCATCCATTTCAAATTCTATCCCTATTCAGGCATTACACAGATCCTTTGCGTGAATGGTGAGCATCTTGTGTTGCAAGGCCCTGCTGAACATCACTTGCTTCAAAGAGCTCTTCTCCCCGGCATTCTCACATACAATATCTACACACAAGTGGTAGACATAAAAAAGAGACTATGTGTAACCTGCACATGACCTGGATTCCTGTAAGGTATTCATATAAAATTATGTGAATTTACTTCTCTAGAAGAATTCCAGTAGAGCTTATTTTCTTCTTTACTGATTTGTAATGCATAGATAAAAAATAACTACAGTTTGTGTTCAGTTTGAACGAGTTCTGTTCCCAAGGTCTGTCCTTAAATTGAACTTGTACATAAACTGGAACAGTATTATTGTATAATACTGTATGAATAATATTGTGTAATGAACTTGAACCATTGTGTATTTAATTTGAGTCACTCTCAAGTTTAACTTGAATCATTGTGTATTCAGCTCGAATTTTGCTACAATAGGCATTCTTCACCCAGGGACTTGCTATATATCAATTCATATTTCCTTAATACACAGCTTTCATAACACCAGCTATTTCAGGTAGCTGATTGCACAAGAACCTTGTATGTAAAATGTAAACTTCTTCAGGTTTTGATAACCACTGTAAATCTGCATTTAATCTTAGACTCAAGCATCCATCTGTCCATCCAGGACAAAACAGAACCTCACAAGAACATGTGCAACCGCTTCCCACGGACCATCTTATGACTGTGGTTAAAAGCAGGTCACCCAACTTCAACATCAGCCAGCCTTACATCCTTCACTTCTCTCCTCTTTTCTTTTACTTATCAAGAAGAATTCTGGACAACTCAAAATCTTGCATATGGTTTTGTGACCGCTGGATTGTTCTAGCTGTATAACTGACCTAAAATGTATTTTTAGTCTATTAATACATTTATTGCCAGTTTGGAACATTAGGTGGCTAATAAAACCTATCCTTCTCAAATATTGAAGAGGCACTTGCAGCTCTGAGGAACTTGCTAGTAGTTTTGAAGTTTTAGTGCACTGTCATGGTCAAGCAATTATCTCACAGATTGGTACTCAAACTTTAACGGCTTGACCTGAAGCTTATTTACTCAACCAACTATATCTATAGGAATTTATTCTCTAGAAAATGTGGACAGAATTGCCTATGGCTATAATCCTGTGCACTTCTCTAGGAATACGCTCCATTTAACACAGCAGGACTTACTTTCTGAGAATACTTTGGATCACATTATGTCTCTGGGACCATATGGACACGTGAACAAGGTGAAAAATCACTGTGTCATATAGGGGCATTAAGCATCTAAATTTTCCTGCAGCAATCCTGACCGTAGTTATCAAGTCACACAATGCGTACCTATTAAACCAGCAGTGAAACCTATATCAAAGAAGACAGGTATAAAAACTTTTGGTAAATATGAAATATGTTGTTCAACTTATAACAACTTATATAACAAAGCAAAAAGAGTATAAACCCTCAAACTACATTCCACTCAGTGGGTTTTTTTTCCTACCCTGTGAAACAAAACTTGGGAAAACTCGGAAGGGAGGGGGAGATTTCAGTTGACTCACAACTCCTGTGCTAATAATCTGTTCTGAGTTATATTGTTTGCTGCTCTGTAGCCATATATTCTCCAAAAATTTGCTGCAGGCTACCACTTGGTAGACCAGCCACAGAAGCCTTGGAAAAGTTATTCAGACGCAGCTATGTGTCTATACCTAAAAGATCAGAATTGTGCAAGCTATGTTAGTCCTGAGACGTTCTATAAAAGTTTTAAAAAATGATTTTGAAGGAGGAAGATAGGAAGAGTTTTGAACTTGAACCTATCTAGACCCGTTCCAGTCGGGTTTCAGGCCTGGGCACAGCACGGAAACGGCATTGGTCGCGTTGGTTGATGATCTCTGGAGGGCTCGGGACAGGGGTTGCTCCTCTGTTCTGGTCCTATTAGATCTCTCAGCGGCTTTTGATACAATCGACCATGGTATCATGCTGCACCGGTTGGAAGAGTTGGGGATGGGGGCACTGTGTTACAATGGTTCTCCTCCTTTCTCTCAGACCGGTCGCAGTTCGTGTTGGCAGGGGGCAGAGGTCGACCTCGAGGCCTCTCATCTGTGGAGTGCCGCAAGGGTCGGTCCTCTCGCCCCTTCTGTTCAACATTTATGTGAAGCCGCTGGGCGAGATCATCCGTGGCTTTGGGGTGAGATATCACCAGTACGCTGATGACACCCAGCTGTACATCTCCACCCCAGGCCACCCCAGCGATGCCCTTGAAGTGATGGCCCAGTGCCTGGAGGCTGTACGGATCTGGATGGGGATGAACAAGCTCAAGCTCAACCCTTCCAAGACTGAGTGGCTGTGGTTCCCGGCATCCCGATATAGTCAGCTTACTCCATCGCTATCGGGGGCGAGTCTTTGGCCCCCGTTGAGAGGGCGCGCAATCTGGGAGTCCTCCTGGATACGCAGCTGTCTTTGGAGGAACATCTGACGGCTGTTGCCAGGGGGACCTTTTGTCAGGTTCGCCTGATTCGCCAGTTGTGCCCCTTTCTTGATCGGGATTCTGTGTGCACAATCATTCATGCCCTCGTCACCTCTCGCCTGGACTACTGCAATGCTCTCTACATGGGGCTCCCCTTGAGGGTCCAGAATGCGACCGCGCGGGTAATTACGGGAGCTGCATGGCGCTCCCGCATAACACCGCTCCTGCGCGAGCTGCACTCGCTCCCAGTGGTCTTCCGGGTGCGCTTCAAGGTGTTGGTTACCAACTTTAAAGCGCTCCATGGCATAGGACCTAGTTATCTCCGAGACCGCCTTCTGCCACCGACGACCTCCCATCGACCCGTGCGCTCCCACAGAGAGGGCCTCCTCGGGGTGCCATCAGCCAAGCAATGCAGGCTGGTGATCCCCAGGGGGAGGGCCTTGTCTGTGGGGGCACCTACCCTCTGGAATCAGCTGCCCCCAGAGATAAGGAGAATCCAAGACCTCTGTGCCTTCCGCCGTTTCCTTAAAACTTTCCTTTTCCAACAAGCCGGGCTGGCCTAACAATGCCTTTTAAATGATTTTAAATTTGTATGTTTCTTAAATTTTTGGCCAAATTGAGATATTTCCTTTTAATTTGTTCTTAATGTTTATATTATGTGTTTTTATCTGGCTGTACACTGCCCTGAGTTCCCAGGAAGAAGGGCGGTATATAAATTCAAAGTAAAATAAAATAAATTTAAAAACTTCGGTGTTGGAGAAGTTTGTGGAGGTAATTGTAGATAGCCAAGAAAAGGAATGAATCATTAAACAAATCCACCCAGAGTTCACACTTGAAGCAAATGAACAGACTGTAATTATCCTGCTTCAAACATACATATTATGCAAAGATCCAGCTCTCTGGAAATGACTCTAATGGTAGGAAATGTGGAAGGAAAGAGAGGAAGATGACCAGCAGCAAGGTGAATAGATTAAGTTACAGTGATGATGAATGCCCCAAGGGAAGAGTTAAAAATACAGGTAAGGACAGATGGAGAAAATCTAAGAGGCAACTGTGATTTGATGGGACATGATTTTCATCATCTATATAGTCAAATCAGTTTAAATGGCCTTCAAACCATTCAGCTTTGAAATTAATGAAGAATAAATGTCTGGTTGAGTTTGCACAACAGAAGTACAACTAATATAACACACGGTGCAATCCTACCCATGTTGCCTACTTATAGTTCAGTTTATCATATGTACAATTACAAAAAAAAAAATTAGGTTATTTAACAATCCATGGTCATATTTTAACTGTATCCTCACAATACGCTTAACCATATACATTAAACATCAAGCATCTGCATTCATCCGTTATCCTGTTTTTTAAAAAAATTAGCACGCTGAACAAATCTGAACATTTTAATAATACTTTTTTTGTTCAATATATTGTGCCAACTTTGAAAAAAAGTCTATTCAGTAATAAGTGCAATACAACTAAGATGCAAGCCACAAGGAGACTTTTTTTCCAGGGTTACCGATCTTATTGACAACTTATATATCTATATCTATATCTAATCTATATCTATATCTAATCTATATCTATATCTATATCTATATCTATATCTATATCTATATCTATCTATCTATCTTCTTTTCTTGAACGGAAAATTTATTTTTATCGTTTTTTTAATCTACTTTATTAAATTTCTGCAAAATATTTTAACTTTTATTACTTCTTAAAAATCACAGGTAAGAAACAGAAGCTGAGCCAAGAACTTGAACAACACTGTCCTTAAGTCGGACAGCCAAAGCAGAAAACTCGCGCGCACCACTCAGCGCCCGTCTGGACTCAATTTAAAGCCAGCGGGGCAAAAACAGCGCTCAAAAAGACTCGGCTCCTTCCGTTCCATAAGAGAACTCCTAAACTCCGCCCCCTCCCCTTTCTCCCAAGGCACCGCCATAGAGATGCCGAGTGAGGTCAACGAGTGAGGCGCGTGCGCAGCACGAGCGGGCAGTGGCAGGGCTCCTGCTGCAAGCCGAAGCGCGCGCACAGCACGCGCACAGGTAGCGGCGGCGGCGGCAATCCTTGCCGCACGCGGCGCGGAAGGAGCGCGGTGTGAAAAGAAAAGGAAGAGCGCTGCGTCTTTGCGACGGCTGGCCTCAGCCACTGGCGGAGAGATATACGCTCCGGCTTGGCTGGCAACCAACGCGGGAGCGCTGAGGCTCGGAGAAGAGCGCGAGCCCGCGCAGCCGGAGTGGGAAAAAGGAAACCTCTTCCGCCAGTCGCTGAAGCTGCAAGAGCAACTGGGAGCCGGAGGGGGCGCTAGAGGTGTTGCTTCTCCTTCCCGGAAGAGAAGTGCAGATGGAGTTAATAAAGGGAAGAGAAAAGAAGCTTCTGTCGTAGGTGCTTGACTAAAGAAAGCAGTTCTGTGCCCTCCTCTGCAGGCTCTCCCTCGTTGCCTCAAGTAGCATCACTAATCACAATAAAAAGGTGTCTCTCTGAGCAGGCAACTTCAATTGCTTTTTCCTCCCATTTTAAATAATTCGACCTATGGGGGAGAGAAGATACCTTCACAACGTATAGGGGGCATTGCACCATCATTCCCAGTTGCAGAATCAAAAGGGGAGTAGAGCCCTTGCAGGAAAATAAGCTTGCCTAAGGTGCTTCCCCCCCCCTCCCCCCCCCCAAGAGGTAACTAGACTTCCTGATTTTTCTTTGAAGACATTTCGCTTCTCATCAGGAGGATCTTCAGTCATCACAACATTCCTGTACACATCAAACCTAAGAATAAGGCAGAAGCTTGCCCAACCCAAGGATAAAGCACCCAGACACAAACTGAGCAACGTGGTATATGCAGTACAATGCAGTGACCCATGTGCAGATCTGTATATTGGAGAAACAAAACAACCACTTCATAAACGCATGGCACAACATGAGAACAAACCCATCAGGACTAGATTCAGCAGTCCATCTGCATTTAAAAGACAAAGGCCACTCTTGAAGGCAGCAAAGTCCACATTTTGGACAAAGAGGACTGCTGGTTTGAAAGGGGGGTCAAAGAGGCCATTCAAGGTGAAATCCAACAGGTTCTGGAGAACTGGTAGAGAAAATTTTGAGCAGTTCAGAGAACCGGTAGTGGAAATTTTGAGTAGTTCGGAGAACCGGCAAATACTACCTCTGGCTGGCCCCAGAGTGGGGTGGGAATGGAGATATTGCAATATCCTTCCTCCAGGAGTGGGGAGGGAATGGGGATTTTGCAGTATCCTTCCCCTGCCACGCCCACAACACCACATCACGCCCACCAAGCTACGCCCATAGAACTAGTAGGGAAAAAAATTGGATTTCACCACTGAGGCCATCTATGTTGAAATTGAACAGCCCTCTCTCAACAGAGGGGGAGGGGTATGACATCATCTATCTCTGGATGGATAGGACAACACAGTCCTTTCAGCAGTTTCAACAAGGCTCCACACCCATTTGCACTACTCAGGTGACCCTGAGGACACAGTTAAACCTCCAGGTGGCCACAATGAATCTCTAAAAGAATGCTATAACCAGCTGTCTGCAAGCAGGATAAATCCTTCCATTCCCCACCATCCGGTCAGAGCTGAAGAAGCTTCTTGGATGAGAAGCTAAAACGTCTTCATAAAAACACCAGAAAGTCTTAAAAAAAGAAAAAAAAAGTACCTTTGGGACAACCATGACCTGGATGACTGAGACACTCCATAGACATAAATTTGCTTGGTTTTTTGAAGTTGAAGTATCTGGTTTTTTTCAGTTTATTATATTTCATATTTCTAAAGCACCCATCTCCCTCAAAGAGGGGCTCCGGGCAGCGTACCGTAAAATATCGGCATATAAAACAGAATGTAAAATTGACATTAAAATATTAAAATTAGGGTTAAAATGTTAAAAGTTATAAAATTATAAAAAAATCAAATTACGTGTAAGTGCCAATGCAGCTCTTGGAAGCCTTGCTCACAGCAGTTGTGTAAAACATGGGGTGATTTGAGGAAAGACAAATAAAAACTGCCATTTGGTTTTAAACTCTGCAGATCTCGGCAGAGTTTACAATGCTAAATAGATTGGATTTTTCTCCAGGATTCATTTGTGGCGACTGATGTTTTGAATTCACTACCAGGTAGCTTGATAAAAGGACATTTATTTTAAAATACATGTTTTGTTTTGGGTGTGTGTCCTTCATTTCTCACAATGATTTGGGTGAGAAAAGAATAGGATCTGTAGGCCCTTTCAAATCTGCCAACGCACTTGCTTCAAAACCAAATTAACTGAGAAATGAATGCAACATTCACTAGGCAAAGAAGAATTCATAATAAACTGTTAAGATATTGTGCATATGAAAGTGTGCTATAGCCGAGTTGGTCCCTATTTATGTATGTATGTATGTATTATTTATTCATTCATTCAATTCCTATAGATGCCCATCTCGGTCAATGACTCTTGGTGGCTTACAATTCAAATGCATCAATGGTGGGTTGCCCCCGATTCGGATCGGTTCGCAAGAACCGGTAGTAAAACCAGTGGGAGGCTCCGCCCACTGACCCGGACGTCATCCTAGCTGATCTGTGCGGGCGCAATGCGAACCGGTAGTAAAGGTAAATAGAACCCACCCCTGAAATGCATGGTTTACTCAGTAGTTAATGCCATGGAACTAGTTTGTATCATTCAATACTAGTTAGTGCAAATGGGAGTATTTCATTGGTTTATAGTTGCTGGATCTGTAAACAAAACATCTGCATTTACTACTCTAGACTGCAGCTGACTTCAAAACTTCCCGGAAGTATTTCTCTACGGTACTCTAATGCTGCACGAAAATAATTTTATAATTTATAATTGATCATTTTATAGTAAAATTAGTGTGTATTAAAGTAATGGTCTAAATGAAAAGATTTTTTATCATTATGGTGTCCATTCTTTAGACCAAGATTTAGTAAAGATCACAGCTACAGAATTCCCTGAATAACTGCAATCCAAATATTAACCATGTTCACCTTTGTGGAATATGTTTCATATAACTTACTGTATGAAACAGCGGTAGCGTGCACAAGAATGCTTTTTATCAAATTTTAAGTTCCAGCTAGATTTCTAGAATTTAAGTCTTTGAATGGAAGACAGAGGTTTGACTTTAGCACAAATCCATGTAAATGAACTCCCACATTGATTTCACTTCCTTTCCCTTACATATATTAAATGCAGCTGAATATGGTTGGATAGGAGCTACTCTATAAATACCGTCCTGTAACAAGAACAATCAGGCTGTTGTGATATAAAACATTCTATTAAACCTTAATTTCTCTTCTGCATATGCAAGCACATATTTTTATCTTCCTTTTTCAATATAATAATCACATATTAATGAAAACAAATGCTGAAGTAAATCAGCAAGAATAATACAAAGAACATTATGATCTGGCGACACACTTGCTTCAGAACCAAATTAACTGAGAAATGAATGCTGCATTCAGCAGGCAAAGAAGAAAATTCATAATAAACTCTTAAATATTGTACATACAAAAGTCTGCTGCAGCCGAGTTTGTCCCAAAAACAATCTGTGAGCTTCTTGGCTGAATAGGGATATTGGGCAGAGTCATCATGCGAGTTGGCCACAGCAAGTTGGTCACATCAAGTTGTCCTATTTCAAAGGCAGTGGGAGGACTTTCAGGGCACTAACTGGTCCCACAGCCACATGTTCCTCTGTGAGCTCCGAGCAAGGCCACAGAGCCATGTTTAACACCTTTCTGAAAGGCCAGGATACTGCCAGTTGGAATTCTTTAGCAGATGGGGTCCATAACATACCTTCCCTGATTGACTGAATGGGATGGACTGATGAAATGCAATGAAGAGTGTTTCTTAGGTAACTTGACCTCATGCCATGCTTTAAAAGTCATAACCAATATCTTGAATTGGAACAGGAAACAAACTGGCATGCAGTGAAGTTTATGCAGCATATGTTACATCATGGATACCCAACACTGCCCACAAGGCTGCATTCAGTACTAGCTGAAGCTTCCTTATACTTTTCAAGGTATTCCATGTAGAGTGTATTGCAACAGTTCAATAGGAGATGACCCGGGAATGTGTGACCAAGTAACCTGTCCAGGAAAGGATTCACATAGAAACATAGAAAAGTGACAGCAGAAAAAGACCTAGTAGTCCATCAAGTCTACTGTTCGAGTTTTCATTGTTGTTTTCTTTTAATTTATTTATTATTTTTTTATATTTTTAGAGTTTTACTTTTTAATTTAAATTTAATGTTTAATTTAGTTGTTTCAGTATGAAATATTTGCCGGATCAGAGAAATGAGTCTTTTTCCATTTCATAGAATTTATTTCCAGGTAGGGTGTTTCTCAATACATGGGGTTCTCAGTTCCTATTATGCACAGTTCCTATTATGGGAGATATAGTCCAACACATTGCACAGACCAAAAAGTTGGGAAGACTGCAGTCTGTAGGCTAAAGCTGAGGTTAAGGCATCATCATAGCAAATCTTTGAAAAAAAGGTTTAGCAAAAGTGAACATTTTTATAAAGGAGAGGGGCTGTTTCAGGGGTGAAATGCTCCCGGTTCGGACTGGATCACCCAATCCAGTAGCGGTGGCGGCGGATGGTTCGGAGAACCGGTAGCAAAAATCCCTGCCCCCCCCACCATGCCCAGCTGAGCCGCATGATTATCAGAGGCTTTTTTTTTTTTTACTTTTAAAAGCATTTTTTCTACAAGCTCTTCCGATGAAAAAATGCTTTTAAAAGTAAAAAAAAAAAAAGCCTCTGATGATCACGCGGCTCAGCTGGGATCATCAGAGGCTTTTCTAAGCATTTTTTTCTGCAACTTCTTGGCTGAAGAGGTGGTAAAAAAAATGCTTTGAAAAGTCTCTGAGGATCCCAGCTGAGTTGCCTGATCGGCAGAGAGGCATTTTTTAAAAAGCCTCTCTGACGATCCCAGCTTAGTTCCTGATCGGCAGAGAGGCTTTTCAAAGCATTAGAAAAAATGCTTTGAAAAGTTAAAAAAAAAAAAAGTTGGCCACCCCCACCCAGTCACATCCCCCCCCCACCAAGCCACGCCCACAGAACCGGTAGTAACAGATTTTAGATTTCCTTCCCCTTCCCTTTAAAAGAAAAAAATCATCAATTTACTTCCTAGAATCTGCTATGAACGGGAGAGATTAAACTGTTGATTCTTTTAGATGGCCATTGTGCTTTATCAGATTGCATTAATTACATATCCTTCAAAATAAGGGTAAACACTGCTGCCATTTGGATAGCAGGCCAATGCCAACATGATGGATATGATCCTGGTCACCCTGCGCTGTTGACCCTTTTAATTGGCCTCTTTAAATGTTTTATGCAGCGAGAAAGAAATTCAATCAGCACCAGGAACTGCTGATTCCTATGAAAAAAGTGATTGTTTGATAAACCTTATAATGTCACCTACAGTATCACTGCACATTAGCCCAAATGCCAGAACCTAGTATATCCCTTCCTGGTGGTTCTGCATACTGAACAGTAAAACTATGAATAATGAGGGCCTGATTATACAAAAAAGACTCTTGCCCCATGGGTATGAATGATGAACTACTCCATTAAAAATTACGCTATGCCAGTGTCAGCCTTACATCAGCAAAATGAGTAGGTACAAAAAAAAAAAATGTAGAGAGATGTTTAGCATTTGGATGGAGCTATGGCGTTAACTTTTTTTGCACCAGGAAATACTTTGGATGGGATCATGGTCAGCTATTTCTGGCATCAGGAATGTTGATGTTCCTCAACAATATCATTGCTGATGTGGCCATCAAAGGTAATCTAACATTCATACAGGGTTATGAGTTACTCATAACCCTGTATCAGTTGTTTCTCACAATTCAGAGAGAAATTTAAATATTTTGGAAAAACCTTACTAAACTTCATTTAGGAGGTCTGGAGATCTTGAAGCACCCAGATTTCAGAGGGATTCATTATAGAACTTTACATAGAAACAATCATGTTCAGACAGTCATAATTTCTTCTGAGAAAGAAGTAGATTACATTGAAGAATATTAGAAGCTGGCTTGCATTTACTGGTAATTTTTTGGAACTGCACATTGGACTTGCTCATGAATGCATTGTTTTCTCATGAACTTATGACTGTACCTGAAGAGATGAAATAATCATCACAAAATCAGTTGGAGGTAGATAGCCTAAATGGTTTTTAATGGGATTTTTAAATTTTATAGACTTGGGGTTTTAAATTGGGAGGCTGATTGATTTAAATAAATAAATAAAATAAATAAATAAATAATTTTATTTCTATACCGCCCTTCTCCCGAAGGACTCAGGGCGGTGTACAGCCAATTTAAAAACACAACACACAACAATAATTAAAAATTAAAATAATTACATAGATTTGGCCGATTTAAAACCCCAAACATTTAAAATACCCCAATTAAAATTATTAAGTTGATAGCCCTGCCTGGCGGAACAACAGGGTCTTCAGTGCGCAACGAAACACTCGGAGGTCGGAGATCTTGCGTATTTCCGGGGGCAGTTCATTCCACAGGGCTGGGGCTCCCACAGAAAAGGCCCTCCCCCTGGGTGTCGCCAGCCGACATAACTTGGCTGATGGCACCCTGAGGAGACCCTCTCTGTGGGAGCGGACTGGTCGGTGGGAGGCTATTGGTGGCAGAAGACGGTCTCGAAGGTACCCGGGTCCTATGCCATGGAGCGCTTTAAAGGTGGTAACCAACACCTTGAATCGCACCCGGAAGACCACTGGGAGCCAGTGCAGCTCGCGCAGGAGGGGTGTCACGCGGGCACAACGAGTTGCGCCCATAACCACCCGCGCGGCCGCATTCTGGACCAGTTGGAGCCTCCGAGTGCTCTTCAAGGGGAGCCCCATGTAGAGAGCATTACAATAGTCCAGCCGGGAGGTGACAAGGGCATGAGTGACCGTGCGCAAGGCGTCCCGGTCCAGAAAGGGCTGCAACTGGCGGATCAGGCGAACCTGATAAAAGGCCCCCCTGGCCACGGCCGTCATATGCTCTTCTAAAGACAGCCGTGCGTCCAGGAGGACACCCAGATTGCGAGCCCTCTCTGTGGGGGGCAAAGATTCACCCCCAATAGTCAGCGATGGCACCTGCTGACTATATCGGGACGCCGGCAGCCACAGCCACTCGGTCTTGGACGGGTTGAGTCTGAGCCTGTTCCTCCCCATCCAGACCTGCACGGCCTCCAGGCAGCGAGACATCACATCAAGGGCATCGTTGGGGTGGTCTGGGGTGGAGATGTACAGCTGAGTATCATCAGCGTACAGATGACACTTCACCCCAAAACCACGGATGATCTCACCCAGTGGCTTCACATAAATGTTGAACAGAAGGGGCGAGAGGACCGACCCTTGTGGCACTCCCCATGCGAGATGCCTCGAGGTCGACCTCTGCCCCCCTGCCAACACGAACTGCGAGCGGTCGGAGAGGAAGGAGGAGAACCACCGCAGAACGGTGCCCCCTATTCCTAACCCTCTTAACCGCCGCAGCATGATACCATGGTCGATGGTATCAAAAGCCGCTGAGAGATCTAATAGGACTAGGACAGAGGAGCAACCCCTGTCCCGAGCCCTCCAGAGATCATCCACCAACGCGACCAATGCCGTTTCTGTGCTGTGCCCCTGCCTGAAGCCCGACTGGCACGGGTCTAGATAGATAGCTTCATCCAGGTGCCCGGGCAGTTGTCGTGCCACCACACTCTCAACAACCTTCGCCACAAAACGAAGGTTGGAGACCGGACGGTAGTTAGCTAATTCAGCCGGGTCCAGGGAAGGCTTCTTGAGGAGGGGCCTCACCACCGCCTCTTTCAAGGCGGCGGGAAAGGCACCCTCACTCAGAGAAGCAGTTATAATCCCCTGGAGCCAGCCTCGTGTAACCTCCCGGGAGGCCAGTACCAACCAGGAGGGACACGGGTCCAATAAACATGTGGCGGCACTAATCCTACCCAGAACCCTGTCCACATCCTCGGGAGCCACAGGATCAAACTCCTCCCAGATAATATTCTCAAGGCCTGCCCCTGTCTCCTCCCCTGGACTCATCCAATCGGAGTCCAAGCCATCCCGAATCCGAGCGACTTTATCATGCAGGAATTGCACAAAATCCTCAGCGCGGCCTTGCAAGGGATCTTCCCGCACTCCCCCCCGAAGAAGGGAGTGGGTCACCCTAAACAGGGCGGCTGGGCGGTTCTCTGCAGATGCGATAAGAGTGGAAAAATGGTTAGATTTCGCCGCTTTTATCGCCACTAGGTAGGTCTTGATATAAGACCTCACCTGTGTCCGGTCGGAATCGGATTGACTAGTCCTCCAAATGCTCTCTAGGCGTCTTTTCCGACGCTTCATCTCTCTCAGCTCCTCAGAGAACCAAGGAGCCAATTGAGATCGGCATCGGGTCAGAGGCCGCAAAGGCACGACGCGGTCCAAAGCTCCGGTGGCCGCACTCTCCCAGGCGGCCACCAGCTCTTCAGTCGAGTCGTGTGCCAGAGTCTCAGGAAACGGCCCAAGCTCCATCAGGAACCTTTCGGGGTCCATCAGGCGCCTGGGACGGAACCATTTGGTCGGTTCCGTCTCCCTGCGGCGGGGGAAAGCGGTAGGAAAGTCCAAGTGAAGGAGCGAATGATCTGTCCATGACAAGGGTTTGATGTCTAGGTCCCCTCTACCAAGATCATTCAACCACTGACCAGAGACAAAAATCAGGTCCAGAGTGTGTCCCCCTATGTGAGTCGGGCCTTGAACTAACTGGGTCAGGTCCATGGCCGTCATGGAAGCCATGAACTCCCGAGCCGCCTCTGACGCCTCACCCGCAGACGGAAGGTTGAAATCCCCCATGACAATAAGTCTGGGGGTGTCAACCGCCACCCCGGCAATGACGTCGAGTAGCTCGGGCAGGGTCGCTGCCACGTGGCAGGGAGCCAGGTACGCAGTCAGCAAACCCATCTGCACCCCACGGCCCCACTTCACAAAGAGGGACTCACATCCGGCTATCTGAGGAACAGTGGTCTCCCTCGGACAAAGACTCTCCCTAATAATCACCGCCACTCCCCCACCCCTCCCCTGGGCCCTTGGCTGATGAAATGCACAGAAACCTGGTGGGCACATTTCAACGAGGGGGACCCCCCCTCTTGGCCCAACCAGGTCTCCGTAATACCTGCCAGGTCCGCACCCCCCTCTAAAATAAGATCACAAATGAGGGGGGCTTTATTAACAACCGACCTGGCATTACACAACATCAGCCGCGGACCCTGGGCCTGAGACTCTGCACAACCCAGGACACGAGTCGCGCATTGGGGGCCGGGGTGCGTAATTACTTGTAAACAGCGTGTGCGCACCCCCAGCACATGATATGGCCCCCTGCGCCCGTCATACCTGCCCCTCCCACTCATTGTTTCAATTACACAGCCCTTCCTATCGTCCCCCTGCTCCCCGGTTAAATTTCCTTTCACGACCCCTCTGTTGCAGCCAATCGACCCATCACCCCGCTCAGTTGCTATCTGAACCCCCCCGGGTCCACTTTTACAACCCCCTCCCTTCCTCCCGGGTCCCCTTAAAATTTTGGTTAAAAATTTAGCTAAAAAACCCCTCAACCCCCTTCTCGCACCATGCCACCTCTCGGGGTTCCAAAGCCCATCATTAAGGTAGGCCCTCGATAGAGTGGAGGGCCAAACCTGCGAGAGGGGGGAGTCTCGCAGTGCACATAGCTCCGCCGCCGAGTACATCAAGTAAAATCAGAATGGGAAGGCAGTTTGGTAGGGTCCACAGAGTCCTAGGACAGAAGGTCTTTTTATAAGCAGCAACCCGGAATCCCCTGCTCTCTCACAGCAGCGGAAGGAGTTGGTTTATACAGTCAGCGGGAGAAAAGTTTTTCCCAGCCACCTTCTCACAGTGGTTGGCCAGATGTCCAAAGGCAAGGAATTTGATGGTATCATCCCTTCTGATAAAAGATGGTTCAAACAGCCAACTTCCCTCAGGGTCCACAAAATACTGTCCAAGTCCCCATCTGCCGGGAGTTTCGATGGAAGTAATTAATATGATTTGATTTGAAGCGGGGTACAAATAAAGCTGCCCAGTAGTTGCCCAGTAATTCCGTAGGAGGATAGATGTATACACAAGGGAGAGGAGAGGGTGAGGGGGGGGAGGAAGGCTGACTCCCAGGCCGATAACAGGGCCAGAAAGGGGGGGGAGGAGGGGGAGGAGAGGCCACCCATGGAGGCCCCATCCCAGAGCCATCCACCGGACTCTCCAACCCCAGATCTTTCCATCCCCTCGTCATTTGAGCCATATCATGCCTCCGTTGGCGACCTCCGCTTCGCCTCTCCGCCAGCATCGAATGTCCAACAACCTCCACCTCACCCTTTTTCGCAGCCATTTTTATCCAGCTAAACATCCCCTCCCAATCGCTGCGCAGCGGCTGCCATTGCCGCTGCAACTCTGCAACTCCACCGCCAGTGCCAGAACGCCCTCAGTCCACCATCGGCACCATTGGTCCTGCCACGTCGTTGCCGCTGTTCTGACAGCCGCCGACCAGCGAGTGGGGAAGAAGCCGGCATCGCTGCAGCCAATTTCCCTTATCCTCCTCACGGGGCGCCTCGCGGCGCGCCTCGCGGCGTCCTGCAGCCTCCCGCGGCGTTCTTCTTTGCCTTCCCCTCACCCAAGCATTCCGGAGGGCGAAAAAGCCCTCAACGGGTTGAGGGGAAACTCTCCCGGGCGGGGGTGGGGCTGCCGATGGTACTGACAGCCCCAGGAGACTCCGAAACCCCCAAAATGCTGCCCGTCCTGACAGCGACTCAGGCCGGCATCGCCATGTTGGAGCATGCGCAGAAATTAAAATCTCTTTTAATTATCTTAACTTTTGTATTGTATGTATTTTAATTTTGGCTGTTCACCGCCCTGAGTCCCTTTGGGAGAAGGGCGGTATACAAATTAAATTAAAATAATAAATAAATAAATGGTTATATGGGAACCGATATTGTGTCATTAAAAGGAGTATTGTTCAATTTTCAGTTACTTAGCAAAAACTTTTTTCCTTTAAGAAACAAATATTCCAATCGTAGAATTCAGGTTGTCCTCAATTTACGACCACCACTGAGCCCAAAATTTATGTTGTTAAGTGAGAAATTTGTTAAGTGAGTTTTGCTCCATTCTACGACTTTTCTTGCTACATTTGTTAAGTGAATCACTGCAGCTGTTAAATTAGTAACATGGTTGTTAAGTGAATCTGGTTTCCTCACTGACTTTGCTTGTCAGAAGGTCACAAAAGGCGATCAACATGATTCCAGGACACTGCAACCGTCATAACTGTGAGTCAGTTGTCAAGCATCTGAATGTAAATCATGTTACCATGGGAAATGCTATAACGGTCGTAAGTGTGAAAAACGGTCATCAGTCACTTTTTTCCATGATGTAACTTTGAATGGTCACTAAATGAATGGTTGTAAGTTGAGGACCACCTGTACTAACTTTGCAAATGCTTTGTGTAATTTGGGCTAGATGTGCTCTTCTATCTTAACCGAGCTCACAGAGTTGTTTGGGAATAAAATACAAGGAAAAGAAGGTCATATGGACTGACCTGAGCAATTTGGAGGAGAAGTAGGATATGTATTTAATAAATCAAAAATATAATTTATTGCTATAATTTGTTCAAGGAAAGAGAAATAATCCATTTTGAATTGACAGGTAAATCAAGATGCATTTATTGATTGGTTTTAAAGATTTATATTCTATTTTATAAATCAACAATTTGTTCCCAAAGCAGCTTGTAAATTTTTTAAAATCAAGACTATGGACTGAGGAAAGGGTAAGGATTCCATGGACAATTTATAATCCCCATTCCTAAGTTGATCTCCTGGAGCACCTGCAGGAGAACAGTTGGGTTTGGCCGATGCAGTTTTTAGCATTTTCCTTATTGTTTTACCATACCCACCAGTCAGAATTAGCCTGCAATACTGCATTCTAACCATTGCGCCACATATAAAGATCCCTTTGATATTCACGTGCCTTTTCCATAATCCATTTAATATTGGCAATGTGATCTTGAGTGCCGCATCCCTTTCTAAAGCCAGCTTGTATATCAGGTAACTTTTGATCGATGACATTCTCTGTAGCCTCTGTTTAATGATTTTTAACAAAATCTTGCTTGCATGAGAAATCAATGCAATCGTGTGATAGTTGGAGCAGTCTCTGGGATTGTCTTTCTTTACTAATGGGATAAAAACAGATATTTTCCAGTCCTGAGGCCATTGACATGTAGTCCATATCTCTTGACACAGGGCAGTGATGATGTCAATTGGCACTGGTCTTAGTAATTCCACAGGTATTCTATCAATACTTGGGCCCTTCCAATTTGGCAATTTCCCCGTGGCCCTACATTCTACTACTTCTTTCAGGATGCTTGGTTCTTTATTAATTGGGCTGTCATTATTAATACCAATATAAATAAACAGGTAGGCATATGTAGAAATGTTAGAACAGTGTTTTCACCAGAAGTATATAAACGTCCCTAATTTATTTATCCCAAAGGTGCTTTTTCAAGAGGCAACTGGACCTTCTGATTTTACTTTGAAGACGTTTTGCTTCTCATCCAAGAAACTTCTTCAGCTCTGAAGCTTCTTGGATAAGAAGCAAAACGTCTTCAAAGAAAAACCAGAAAGTCCAGTTGCCTCTTGAAAAAGCACCTTTGGGACAACCATGACCTGGATGACTGAGAATCTCCATAGACTAATTTATTTATCTCTTATATTTATATGGCCACCTATCTCAACAAGTGATTTTGAGTGGCAAACAGAATTAAAATGGAAACAATTACAGGCATTACAAAAATTGAAATACAAATCAGTTGAGTAACATCAAACCTAAGATCCTGTGGTGGTGCAGTGGTTAGAATGCAATATTGCAGGCTAATTCTGTTGACTGCCAGCAGTTCGATTCTGACCAGCTCAAGGTTGATTCAGCCCTCCATCCTTCTGAGGTCAGTAAAAGAAGGATCCAGATTGTTGGAAGCAATATGCTGACTCTGTAAACAACTTAGAGAGGGCTGTAAAGCATTATGAAGTGGTATAAAAGTCATGGTATTGTTATTGCTAAATCACAAATACAACCTGCACACACTCGGGGCCCAAGCCTGGCCCAGAGCTGGGTCTTTAGGACCTTATAAAAAGCCAATGCCCAGGTTACCCAATTGGATCAAGCAGGTAGAAACAATTGGGTGGAAATGGACCCTCAAATAACCCTGCCCTAAGCCTGAGAAGCTTTAATGGTGACAACCAGCAACTTGAATTACTCTCAGAAGCACCCTGGCCATAGCTGAAAAGCTGCTGGTTGGACAAAGAAGAACAGAAAATGTGTTTAGTTTTTAAAAAGAGGACAGCCATTTTGTTTTTTTTCTAGGAAGTATATAAATGCAATGAATTAAATTTGCTGTCTTCAAGTTCAGTTCTCTTTATGTGTATATATTGCAAATGTTGGAAGAAAAATCCATCTGGTTCAGTTCCAAGCCGGGAGAAAAAACTGGAAACAAAATGGAGGTTGGAAGGCCAACTGAAAAGGTCCATTTATTGGTGAACAGAACCACCAGGGTTTATGGTTCTGGTGCAGCTGAACAAATGGTTGAATAAGTGGATGGATCTTTATAGGTTTCTGTGATGTTGAAGTTTGAACTGTTCTGGGGGTGGTGCAAAGAAGGGGCTTGTGTTCTGAACGGGTGTTGGGCAATTCCCATTGTGGCTAATGGCATTTGTCCTGTGTTGGATCTTGGGTGAGGGGCTGCTTTCTAATCCTACCATTCTGCCTTTGTTAGCTGTCAAACTTTGCTGCAAGGAGTTTCGTAATATCCTGTCTTGAATGAATTACCAAATCTGCATTTCTAAAAGCTGGCCTCCTCGGTTTCTGCTTGGGGGGCAGGGAGACTGGGGCTGGTTTCTGCCCCCCTTAAGATTTTTTTCCTATTTCTTCTTTAGGGCAAATATTCTATCCTGCCTTTTTTAATATTTCCCAAAATATTTCCTTCTTCTGGGGTGGGGGTGAGGGCTTCCCACACAGAAAATAAAGACAAAAACTTTGCCTTTAGGCAATGCCATTTGGAACTTATGAAACCCCATGTGGGCAAAAGGGCACAAAACAGAGTTAGCTGGTTCCTCCTGAATTCACTTTACCTGTTACAATCATCTTCAAAAAAAACGCTGCCAGCATTTTCCATTGACTCTGAAACATTGCTTTCTTTTAATCCATAATTGCATATAGCTGCACATCAAAAGCTGTTGTAATTTACATCCTATTTCTTGCAACTGCTATCCTAAGCTGCTTTCTAAGGTCCAATGTCAGTTTGATTACTAGAAAACAGAGTTATGAGCTGCTATCAAATGCCCTTATTGATACTTGACAGCATGAATTCTCCTTTATTGGAATAATTACCAGCGAGTTAAGAATTGGTAATATCATTTGTGTTCTATTTATGCCTTTGAGATGAGAGGCAATCACACATTGGCATTGCTATTTGATGGCTTCATTTCATTGCAAACGTGTTGCTCTAGAATTGAGAGATAAATAAAGGAGTTATAAGCCAAACTGTAAATTAGGTGCACTGCAAAGACAAGATGAGACCCTGCCTTATAACAACCAATACAAGATAAAAGCAATGCAATTAGAGAGAGCAAGAAACACTCAACGATGCATATTATATAAGGAACATAAAATTTTACATCATCTGCCGGTCTTCCAATTTATGGCAAATCAGACAGCTGAAACCTGGAGCTGAAATTATAGAGATGAACCCAGGTCTCGCACCTACATGACACACCAAGGTGGTTGTATTGCAATTTGTCACATCAAATTGCAACAAGTGTTTTGCCTTAACTGAGTGGAAACAATAAATACTTTCCTGTCATTTACCTGCTGAACTTGGATCTCTTTTAATACATCTAGATAAAGGCATTGTTTGCTGGGTAAACTGACTGACTCTGCATCTATTTTATTTTGCGGGCTGTTTTGTGAGTTATCGGAAGCAGCTAAGAAGACAGCAAATCCGATAGAAATGTCTGCTGGTGGTAGTAGATTGGCAGGGTCAATTCTGCAACACAGGAGCACAGCCTGAGATCTTGAGTTGCATTCAGGCTCCTTCGAAACGAACTGCTCCCGAGCTCCTCCAAATATAACTCCCAACTATAGTTTTTAATGTAACAGAACAATTAAAAACATAGGGAGACAACAAAAGAACAATATTTCAAACTTCTATTCAGTGGTATCTCAGAAATTGCCTGGAGAAATCCCTGTAGTTCTTCTTGGCAAGGTTTTTCAGAAGTGGTTTACCGTTGCCTCCTTCTTAGGCTGAGAGAAAGTGACTGGCCGAAGTCAGGCACCTGTCTTTGTATCTAAGGCAGGACTAGAACTCATGGTCTTCTGGTTTCTAGCCTGATACCTTAAACATTACACCAAACTGGCTTTCATCATTTGATTTTAACATATATTAAAATTCAGAAACATACATTTTTTCTCTGGCTTCACCAATTCTTTCTTCTTGCTCTGGAGTCCACCTATTTGGCATGGTACAAAAAGTCAAGTATTGTCTTTAACTGGAAAAAAAAATAGGGCACCATTGGCTCATAGCATTTAGAAATTTCTGCAACATGCAAGCAATATTCTTCACCCTCTGGGCAGTGATGGGATTCAAATAATTCCATCACTGGTTCGCTGAAAATGTGAGCATGCGCATTCTTACCTTTGGTGAGCAGAGCGGGTGAGGCAAGGCACGGATATTAGCTGGGCCACGTGACGAAGGCAAGATATATAGGGCGGGGCAGGGTGGGGTGCAGTGGTGGGTTGCCCCCGGTTCGCACCGGTTCTATAGAACCAGTAGTAAAACCAGCGGAAGGCCCCGCCCACTGAGCCTGACGTCATGAAAACGCTTCTGTGCATGTTGCGAACCAGTAGTAAAGGTAAGTAGAACCCACCCCTGGTGGGGTGGGTGGGGCGGGGCGAGCGGTGACCGGGAGGGGGTGTGGCCAGCCAGAGGTGGTATTTGCCGGTTCCCCGAACTACTCAAAATTTCCATTACCGGTTCGCTTGAACCGCTCCAAACTGGCTGAATACCACCTCTGCCTCTGGGATGAAAAATGAAGCTTATATGTATATGTATGTATGTTTTTCAGCAAATGCCTCTTTTCTCAAATTGAATAATAAAAGAACTAGGCACCCATGTTAATCAGGCTTTATTATACTCTGTGTGTGTCTTTCTCTGAAGTTAGTATTCCCCTGACAAAATTAACCGCAAAAAAAAAGTTCTCTCCGGCAACCAAAGCAGAAATGGCCATAGAGTTTTAGAATCCTGTTACCAGATGAGTGGGAAGATGCTAGAATAGAACAACTGAAGCTCAGCTGGTTGCCAACCTTCAAAAAAAAAAAAAAGGAAAAAAAAGACACCTCCATGCAACACAGAGAGGTTCACAAAGTTCTTACCTCATTTTCCAGTGGAAAACACCATTGTCCTTTGATCTGGCTTCAGCCTGGCTCAGCAGCAGGCTATACCCACCCACTAATAGTATTCTGAGATTGCAAAAGAATGATATATTGGAATCAAATGCTTAACAGTGGAGTTCACGTGTTGGATGTGGATTGCCCATTTCTACTCTTGAAAGGCCAGAGAAAGTTGAGTAGTTGATAATCAATTCAGATCAGAGGTGGGCTGCTGGAGGTTTGCAGGGGTTCGGGAGAATCTCTAGCTAAGATTCTGTGCAGTTCGGAGAATTCCCAAATCCCACTCCTGGCTGGCCCTGCCCCCCTCCCCCAGGAGTCCCCATGCGGCCCATTTTGGATGCAGGTAAGTCAGGGGTGGGTTCTACTTACCTTTACTACCGGTTCGCATCATGCCCGTGCGCATGTATGCTGTTCTGTACATGCGCAGAAGCTTCTGCACAAGTGCAGATTGCCTATGATGATGTCCAGGTCAGTGGGCAGAGCCTCCCGCCAGTTTTACTACCGGTTTTTGTGAGCCATTCTGAACCGGCGGCAACTCACCACTGAGGTAAGTGCAGGGCGCATGTGGATGCTCAGGGAGGGTGAAAAATGGCCCTACCGGAAGTTCGGGAAGGCCAGCCTCTGGAGCCCGGGGAAGGCAAAAACACCCCTCCGACCATGGTATAGGAGGCCAATTAGACCACCAGGGCCACGCCCACCCAGCAACCAGGCAGAGAACCCCTTGCTAACCTTTTTGAAGCCCACCCCTGATTCAGATGATTCCCACATTATCGGTTACCAGTCCCTAGTTTAGAATTTAGTAATGCACTTCCTCCTTACCTTAAAGAGTCCATATTGAATTCTTAATTGTACCAATGTACACATTTCAAAATCAAGAAAGTTGTTACTGTAAAACATGACATAGTTACGCATGAAATTTGCATATGTTCATACATACAGGTGCAACTTTAGAAATTCCTAGAGTAGTTTCAGTAGAAATAAAGACATAATAAGCAATCTGAGGTTCAGGTTCTAACTAGCTATTTACCGATTTTCTAGTTTAAACATGGATTTGTTATCTCTGTCTGAAAAATAGGACACATGGTCACGATAAACGCTCTTCCTAGACAGACTAATGCAAATTCAAGGCTTGGGGATGGTTATTATCATCTGATGATTTCCATGATCATTGCCATGTTGTTTGAGCCACAATAAAAATTAATGATGAAGCCCTTAAGTGAAGTGTGAAATTTAGGTGTCCTACTTTATTCTGTACTAGCGGAGACATTTCTTCTGCAACAGATTTTAAATGCAGCTGTACCTGTTTATGGCTGTAATAGTTTTGTATTAATGAAAGAAGCAGAGATGTCTTTTGCATACCAGCTAGAAGATCTTCCATTGATACAAAGCAGGGGAGCAAATCTGAACAAAAGATTTAACGAAACAAAGCAGTAATGTATATCCAGTTGGTTAAAATAATGGAGTCGTTAAACAGAGTTCTGATCCAATTTTCTCAAAATGTTTCTAAGATATAGTTTTGGCCATGGTGATTGAGAATCCTGGGAGCTATGGAGCACAATACATTGAGGTAGGCAAATCTTATTTTCAACAAGCTTGTAGTAAATGTATCTTTATGAATATGATGAAAACAGAGCTTGTTTTGTACACTTTGAAAAATAATTACATTGCTGCTAATGAAGTTCTTTTTTTTTTATTTGAAAAGTTTTACAAATACATTTTCTCCCCAGTTTCCCCCCCCCCCAAAAAAACCCCAAACCCTCCCTAACCCTCCCCTTTTCCCCCCAGGACTTCCACAAAATAAAATCCTAATCAAAAATACATTTTATGAAACTTAAACCCCTCCACCCCCTGTATGCTATTTATACCTTCATAAAACTCAATTAATCTATCCCTACATAATACATTCATTCAGCTAAAAGCTATCTGATATTTCCTAGTTTGATACTTATTCTGCACATAATCTATCCACTTTTCCACTCCCATACATAAGACTCTTGAGTTCGGTCTTTTAAATATGCTGAAATCTTCGCCATCTCTGCAAAACTGGCCATCTTCAAAGTCCATTCTTCAATAGTGGGCATAGCATCATTTTTTCAATATTGACCTATCAATAATCTCGCTGCTGTCACCATATACAATATCAGCTTTGTTTCACCCAATGTAAAACCCTTAACTATACCCAATAAAAACAGTTGTGGAGAAAACTGAAATTTTTTCTTCAAAACATTTTGCATAACCCACCAAATTTTTATCCAATGAAGTTCTAATCGTGCATTTCAAGGATGAGAGTAGAGAGCAGTAGAGATAAGCAAAAGAATTATTTCAAGAAAATGGCAGACAGCGTAACAAGTTGGAATGCTAGTAAAATCTGGGCAGCAATGTGATGACCTGAAAGCTGATTACTGTATGTAGGGACAGCATAGGAAATGGACATCAGGAAGATGAAATATAACAAGGGTGTCAAACTCAAGGCCCACAGGCCGGATGTGGCCCATGGGGTGCTTAGATCTCGCCCACGGGGCCACCCTGGAAACATTGAAGGACTGGCCCACTATGCCTCTGTCAGCGAAAACAGAACTCGGGAGGACCGCACATGGCCCTCCCAAGCTCCTTTTTTGCTGGCAGAGGGTTGCAGGAGGCCGTTGCAGCTGCTAGAGTGACTGATGTCAAACTGGCCATGCCCATCCCAGCTCCTTGAGGTCAAACACAACCCTTATGTGGCCATCAATGAAATCAAGTTTGACACCCCTGAAATATAGTGTTGGAAGGCCTAGGGGAAAAAAAACCCATCAACAATAAATAGAAACATTATAGTGGATAGATCACAGTGCTTTGACAGAGATACATGTTTGTTTGTTTTTAAAATGGAGTAAAAAATGTTGAGATCGTTTTGGGATTTATTGAAAACAGTACTGGTTGGAAAAGACACTGGATGCACAAAGCATCTCAGTATTTATTTTTCTTTTCCCAGTCGTGCCACAGTTTTCCAAACTAACATGTAACAAATGGAAGAAGTAAAGCAAATGTTGAGTTTTGATGCTGTAGGGCAAATTTATACTGATCAGTTTTTAAATGATCTGATCTTGGACATTCCTATTTATAACTATCCCCAAAATTGTGGTTCTTCTGTGGACTTCATTGCTACCGTGTTTCCCCGAAAATAAGACCTTGTCTTATATTTTTTTGAACCCTGAAAGAGGTTCAAAAACCCTGAAATAGAGATTTTGCAGTATCCTACCCCGGCCACGCCCACCAAGCCACGCCCAGTTGCCTGATTTTTTTTCAGGTGAGGACAGCTTCGAAGGAAATTGCTACAATGGGGCAGTAGGAGGAGGATAGAGACTGGTCAGAATTATTGCTCCAGCAGAAAAAAACAGCCTCTAGCAGAATTAAGCAGAATTCCAGTTGAAATATTGCTCCTTGTGGAAAGGAGAAGTGTTCTTCACTGATTCTTTCTTCTATTTATCACTTTTGTGTCTTCCAAAGAGACCATAAATTCTTGGGCCAGTTGTGGGGAATGCAGTGGGATTGGTTGCTCACTTCCAGCCAAGTATTGGGCCTGATTGATATAAATAAAATGTTTTTTTTAAAAATTAAGTAACTGTATAATCAGGGGCCTGGTAGCTCAGCAGACTAAAAGCATTGTGATTAACACCAGCTGTCTGCAATTACTGTAAGTTCAAATCTCACCAGGCTCAAGGTTGACTCAGCCTTCCATCCTTTCTAAGGTAGGTAAAATGAGGACCCAGTTTGTGGGGGCAATAAGCTGACTTTGTATAAATATACAAAAGTATGAAGGCTTAACACATTGTAAGCCTACAGCCCTGGTTCTGTGAAATCTCATTCACAAGTTTCTGGGCCTTTTTTTTCTGCTGACAAACTGCAACTCTGTGTTGCTCTCTGGGAGACTCAGATAGCTATTTCTGCCTTTTAAGGCGTCATCAGTGAGCCACACCCACTTCTCAGATATCCTCCCTGTAAAAGGCAGAAATAGCTATCTGAGTCTCCCAGAGAGCAACACAGAGTTGCAGTTTGTCAGCAGAAAAAAAAGGCCCAGAAACTTGTGAATGAGATTTCACAGAACCAGGGCTGTAGAACAACTTAGTTTATGTAGGTAAAACCTGGCTAGAAAGAATATGCACATAAAAGCCTACGAAAAAGAAAAAGACATATATATATATATATATATGTTTTCTCAGGTTTTCACGGGTGTTTGTATGTAGGTCTTTGGTTATTCGGGTCTTCTCCCACGTAAAATTGGAAGTGTCTTGGTGATGTTTCGACGAAGTCTCATTCATCATCTTCAGGCTGGTGTTCTCGGCTTTGTGCTTCCAGGAGCTCCTGGAAGCACGAAGCCGAGAACACCAGCCTGAAGATGACGAATGAGACTTCGTCGAAACGTTGCCAAGACACTTCCAATTTTACGTGGGAGAAGACCCGAATAACCAAAGACATATATATATATATATATATATATATATATATATATATATATATATATAGCATTTATTTGTAATAGGTGAGGTGCACTTAGCCTTCTTCTCTACCAAATTGTTTGAATAATTACTAGCAACAAAAAAAAAATCTGCTATAATGCTTCCAGTTATTCCCAATGATAGTTTTAAAACCATATTTCCTGAGCATTTTCCCAGTTCCTTTCAAGCATATTCAAACCTGCAGCTGCTTGGCAAATTCACATTCATTTGGTTCTTTTTATTGTTACTTCTAGGATGTGGCCAATTTAGCTTAATTTAAATTACTAATCTTTCCATCCAGAAAAGTATTATTTGCAATCTCTTGCCCTGTATTTAAGCTTATTCATATTGGATACCACCAGTCTTCCAAAATTTGAATTGAACTTCAGAGATTTGTATATTAACTTTAAAAGACTTTAAAGTCCAGTAAGATACATTTTTGTTTAATAGATAAGCTTCATTTATTTTAATTAACAAAAGTTATTGTAAAGTTTCAGATGCTTTTAATGATTGCTATATTTATTTATGTTTTTCATTTTCTATTTCTTTAGTAAGTAGAAGTACAAATAACAGCAGCTGCAATAACAGAGAAGCTGTCTAACCTAATTCTCTAGCCCCCATTTTTTCTAATTTGTACAATATTGATATCTCATCTGCTTAATTTTTTGCCAATGAAGTACTTCAAAGTGACCTTTTCTTTGTAGTCAATAATGGATTTTAAAATGACCTTGGCCCAAATTTAGAACAGTCTTGTCAATGTCCAAACCCACTGTACCTGTGTTTTAATTAATTTACTGTCAGTGGTTGCAAATTGCCAGATAATCAGAATATATTTTCATGATTTCTTGAATAAATTAGTCCATCAGAGAGCAGGCAAAGGAAGGCAAGAAAGTCCTTTTACAGCTCAAACTTTGCAATCATTAACTGGTTCTCTTCTTAGATTAACCTTCTTATACTTCTTTCTCTTCTTCGTATACTTTTTATACTTCTTTCTCTTCTTTCGTTCAGGGGAGTAAGAGTAAGCATTCAGAATCATGTTGTTATATTCTTTCCCAGAATAGGAGAAATGGGTTTTTTCTATAAAAGCTTGGTGTGGAAATATGCAAAAGACAGATTGATATTAAAAAGCAAGCGTAAAGGTGATTTGTCTTGAAAGCTCAGCAACTAATTTGTGAAATTGTGTATTTGACTAACAGCTCTCATTTTCTATTTATGAGGATTACACTTCTTTTGCATTTCATTAACATTGCTTTCATTCTGGACACAACAATGGCATATGCATTCATCAATGCCATTAGTTCTGATAGATCTCATTCTTGGTTTTTCCGGGTCTGGATTCTACCTCTCCCGGTTTTGCAGTGATTTTTTTTTCTTTTGTATTGGAAGAATAAAAATTCTAGTACTATAAAAATACAAAAAAAAAAAAATCATTTTAGCTAGAGCATACATCACTGCTTTCATAACATGAATCATTTATTAGTTTTATTATAAAACTTTCTTACAACAATACTTATTGCGTCTAATAAAGTGAATTAGTCTTTGATTTGCCCTAAGGCAGTTTTGCGTTGTTTTTGCAAGCACACTATTACTTTCAAACTTTCAAACTTCCTCTGTAACCGAGTCCTTCCACCTTGCTCCTGGTTGTCCTCCTCTTTTCTTCTAATTTCACTACATTAGACTCAGTAAACCGCTTAGAGAGTAAAGCACTGTAAAGCACTGTGAAGCGGTGTATAAGTGCTATTGCTAATAGAGTCCATGGCGGGATTCAAAATTTTTTACTACCGGTTCTGTGTACATGGCTTGGTGGGCGTGGTGTGGCGGGTGTGGCTTGGTGGGCGTGGCAGGGGAAGGATACTGTAAAATCTCCATTCCCTCCCCATTCCAGGGTAAGGTTACTGCAAAATCCCCTTTTCCTCCTGATCAGCTGGGACTCGGGAGGCAGAGAATAGATGGGGGCAGGGCCAGTCAGAGCTGGTATTTACCGGTTCTCCGAACTACTCAAAATTTCCACTACTGGTTCTCCAGAACTGGTCAGAACCTGCTGAATACCACCTCTGATAGAGTCTTTTTGAGAAAGCTAGGTCTTCACTTAATGTATAGTATGAAAATTTTAGCCTGGTCATTTGTGCCATGAGTAAGAACTTTAAATCAATTTAGTGGGGACAATTAATCAGTGGAACAGCTTGCCTCCAGAAATCATGGACGCTCCATCACTGGATGTTTTTAAGAAGAGTCCAGAAATGGTATAGGTTCTCCTGCTTGAGCATGGGGCTGGACTAGAAGATCTCCAAGGTCCCTTCCAGCTCATTCTATTCTATTTGTTTGTTTTCTTGTCTATTCATGGAATTTTCCAACACCAAGTTACAAAAGCATCAATACTCCTTCTATCCAGCTGCTTCAAAGTCCTACTTTCACTTCCATAGAGTATCACACAAAATACCATTGCTTATATTATGCCGTTCTTTGTCAATACAGACACATCACAGCATTTGAATATTTTTTCCCAAGACATTCATGGCTACTTCACCAAGTGATAGTCTGTTGTGTATTTCTTGACTACTTGTTCCTTTACTGTTGATTGCTGACCCTAAAAGGCAGAAGCTGTGTGCAGCTTTGATACTTCATTGTCCGTTCTAATGCTGGTTGATTTATTTGTTGTTATGAGTTGTTAATTTTCTTTATATTTAATTTGAGTCCCATTTTAAAAACATGCTTTTCTTCTTTCAATCCAACTTTCTCTAATATATATTTTGCATATTGGTTGAATTGGCTGAGGAAAGTATGTGGCTTTGAAGTCTATTTGTCTGACCATGTATCATGTATCTGTATCATAACTTCTTGGCCTATATATAGTTTTCACCTGAGGACAATGAGATTTTCTGGGGTTTCAATTTGTTTATTACTCAAACCAGGGGTGGGTTCTACTTACCTTTACTACCGGTTTGCTACGGGGCCGCACGCATGCGCAGAAGCATTTTGATGACGTCGTGGTCGGTGGGCGGAGCCTCCCGCCGGTTTTACTACCGGTTCTATAGAACTGGTGTGAACCGGGGGCAACCCACCACTGGCCCAAACACCTTCCAGAGTGATCAGCACAAGCTTTATTAGAGGTAATATTTACAGGAGTAAATAAAACAATGTTCCTTGTAGATATATTGGTATGTGTGCTGTGTTCTGCCATGACGTGTCCATCAGAGGGAAGTTTCACTTAATTTTATCATTGGTTTGCCGCGTACTAAAAATGTGAGTGTGCATGGCTTGCACGCATGTGTGCGGCTTAGAAAACTTGGCTAAATAGGACGGCACAGCACCAGGGCAGGTGGGCAAGACCACCCGCAGGTCGCTTCTACCAGTTCGCCCGAACCAGTCCGAACTGGCTCAATACCACCACTGGTGTCCATGCTAAGACACTGGTTTGTAAAGCTTTGATAATCATATACAAAACAAAATGTTTAGAAACTAGCTTATCAGTAAAAGGAAAGGTCCTTCCTGTGAAATCCTCAATATTTGCAATGGCATGACCTCACTGTATATTCTGAGATACCCTCTGTGCAATGCTCTGCATCTTACTATTTTTTATACTAAAGGTTCATCCCTTCGTTAAATATGGCCTTAGCCTGGGTCAGGATATGCACCATTTTTCTAAGAACATTCCATAGCTTTTCAGGATTGACATAATCAAAGGCCTTTCTTGAATCAACCAAGCACATACAGATTACTGTTTGATATTCTTTGGCTTCCTCTATTATCCAGCCAGCAATAAGATCTCATGTTCCTCATCCTTTTCCAAAGGCAGCTTGAATATCTGGCTTTCTTTTTTTTATGTAGAGCTTTAATCTGCATTGGATGAACCTAAAAATTATTTTGGTAGCATATGAAAATATGGATACCATGCAATAGTTTACATGCTCTATTTAGTCTCTCTTTTTGGAGTTGGAATGTAGACTGACCTTTTTCAGTCTCTTGGCCGCTGTGTCTTTCTCCAAATTTACTGGCCCAGCTTGGTTATAACCTTTACTGATTCTTCTTCTGCATCAGTTCCTCCAATGACCAGAATGCTGATGTAACTCCATCTTCAAGCCACAGAATCTATTAGTTAAAAAACACATTTCCAAGAATTCCTGACCAAAAGATAAAACTCTAGTAATAGGAAATTGGTTGCATTCGAGTGGTTTTCTTTTCCTCTCACAAAACCCCATTCATGTGGAGCCTTGGGGTTTTATGGAACAGTTTGAAAAACGACATAAGCTATATCACATCTTTTCAGAATACCTTTAATTATTTCTTCTTTTTAGGTAGCATATTTACTATTAACCTTGTTGACCTGGAAATAAAAACATCATGATAGCTCTGCACATGGAGTTATGGCAGTGGTGGGTTTCACATTTTGTTGTTACCGGCTCGCCATGCGCGCGCGTGCTTTGCACATGCACACATCTTCTGCATGGGTGCCCAGCCTTCTGCGCATGCACTTTGCTCTCACACGTGTCTTCTGCACATGCGACCGGCCTCAAAACCATGCCTAAAGAGGACAGCATAGAGCCGGGGTGGGAAGGAAGGAAGGAAGGAAGGAAGGAAGGGAGGGAGGGAGGGAGGGAGGGAGGGAGGAAGGAAGGAAGGAAGGAAGGAAGGAAGGAAGGAAGGAAGGAAGGAAGGAAGGAAGGAAGGAAGGAATACAGACCCCTCACATCCTGGACATAAACTGTTTCAACTCCTACCCTCAAAACGACGTTATAGAGCACTGCACACCAGAACAATTAGACATAAGAACATTTTTTTCCCAACTGCCATCACTTCTGCTGAACAAAAAATTCCCTCAACACTGTAAACTAGTTAGTAAGTCTGCATTACTATTAATCTTCTCATCATTCCTATCACCCATCTCCTCCCACTTATGAGTGTATGACTGTAACTTTGTTGCTGGTATCCTTAAGATTTATATTGTCTGTTTCCCTATGACTATCATTAAGTGTTGTACCTTATGATTCTTGACGAATGTATCTTTTCTTTTATATACACTGAGAGCGTATGCACCAAGACAAATTCCTTGTGTGTCCAATCACACTTGGCCAATAAAGAATTCTATTCTATTCTATTCTATTCTATTCTATTCTATTCTATTCTATTCTATTCTATTCTATTCTATTCTATTCTATTCTATGGAAGGAAGTTACATGATCCAATATCTTTTGTATGTCCATTTATTTATTTAAAACATTTATATAGCTATAACTTTTATATTATATTGACTTGTCTCTTTTGATTATTGGCAATGAATATTAATTTTCAAGCATTCCAACCCATTGTTATTAGGAAGAACGAGGACAAAATAAAAAAGGGTGGAATAAGAAGAGTGGAATGTTTTATTATATTATACTAAAAAATCTAGACTTTTTATCAAAATCTATTCGGTTAGAGCATAAGAAATGAATCTTTTACAAGTTTCTAAAGAAGCTTCTATTTATAATTTCTAAGGGAGGAGTCATTTTGACATTTTGGCTTCTGTTTTGGATTTCAGATGCTAACCAAATTGGAAGTTGCAAATGATATTTAAAATATTACACTGACATTTTACTTTAAGCAAAGATCACAAAAAAATTATTCTTATCCTGCAAGGGCAATGTCTCAGATTTTCCACCAATGGTTATGCGTGCCTGAGTTCAAATCTGGCTGTTGGCTATTCCATTCCATCTCTGAGTAAACTTGACCTTCTTAACCCAGGAAAGATAGTAGTTCAGTGATAGAGAGGGAGAGGTTGCAAGTAAAGGTCCTGAATTCAATCCCTCAACCCATCCAAGACCGAGTGGCTGTGGTTTCCGACGTCCCGATATAGCCAGTTGACGCCATCACTGACTATTGGGGGCGAATCATTGGCCCACACGGAGAGGGCTCGCAACTTGGGCGTCCTCCTGGATTCACGGCTGTCTTTAGAAGAGCACTTGACGGCCGTGACCAGGAGGATTTTTTATCAGGTCCGCCTGATTCGCCAGTTGCGTCCCTTTCTGGATCGGGACTCGTTACGCATGGTCACCATGCCCTCGTCACCTCCCGCCTGGACTATTGTAATGCTCTCTACATGGGGCTCCCCTTGAGGAGCACCCGGAGGCTCCAACTGGCGCAGAGTGCGGCCGCGCGGGTGGTAATGGGAGCGACATGGCGCTCCCATGTAACACCTCTCCTGCGCAAGATGCACTGGCTCCCGGTGGTCTTCCGGGTGCGCTTCAAGGTTTTGGTTACCACCCTTAAAGCGCTCCATGGCTTAGGGCCTGGTTATTTACGGGACCGCCTACTACCACCAATAGCCTCCCACTGGCCAGTACGCTCTCATAGAGAGGGACTCCTCCGGGTGCCGTCAGCCAAACAGTGTCGACTGGCGGCCCCTAGGGGGAGAGCCTTCTCTGTGGGGGCACCTACCATCTGGAATGAGCTCCCCCCGGAGATACGGAGGATCCCGGATCTGCGCTCCTTCCGCCGTGCTGTGAAGACCTTTTTATTCCATCAAGCGGGCTTGGCCTGATCTCTTCCCTTTTTAAATATGTAAATTTTAATCTGTTTTTAAATTATTGGGGCATTTTAATTTGTCTGGGCCAAATAATTTAATTTGATTTTATCGGGTTTTTAAATTTTGTGTATTTATGTATTTTATTGTTGGCTGTTCACCGCCCTGAGTCCTTCGGGAGTAGGGCGGTATACAAATCAAATAAACTAAACTAAACTAAACTAAACTTATATATTTAAATAAATGGAAGGGAAAGCCTTCTCCCCAATATTTCAGAGTTGTCAACATTGAGCTTGATGAATATATAATTTGCTTTGCTCCCTATAAATAAATAAATAAATAAATAAATAAATAAATAAATAAATAAATAAATAACTTTATTGTCATTGTACATGTATACACAGTATACCCATACAACGAAATTCACTTAACACCAAAGACCAGGTCCAACACACATAACAATCCCCAAACACACTCCCACCCACCACAATTCTCCTCCCCTAAACCACCCAAACATCCACACAACAGACCAAGTAATACCGTCCAACAGCTCACTGACGGTGGCCCTTTAGTTCATTGTTGAGTGCAATTATAGCTCTGGGATAAAAATTATTCAGAAAACGTGTGGTCCGAGTTTTAATTGTTCTGTATCTTCTGCCAGAAGGCAACAGTCCAAAAAGATTGTAAGCAGGATGGGTAGTTGGAGTCCGATGATATTCTGGGCAGTTTTAATGATTTTCTGTAGAGCTTTTTTGTCCACTACAGAGCTGCTCCCATACCATGTAGGAATGCCGTATGTCAGGACACTCTCAATGGTGCTGTGATAGTAGGACAGAAGTAGATGCTGAGATAGATTTATCTTCCTGAGCATTATATATTAACTTCCTGGTTTCTTTCCCTATAGCTCCAGATACAATTATTATCCCAGTGTGCTTTTAAAAATCTGCCATGCTGCTTACCTGTCTTGCAAATAATCATAGATGGAGACAACAACAACAAAAGTATAATAAAACAATAAATAAAAAGTTAAGCCAATAAAATATCTAGATAGACAGCTCCTTCACATTCCAAAATGGCTAACATCCCCCCCAAATTAAGGGTGGAATTGCAGGGGATGCTTTGGGAAGAAAACTGGCCCCCTTTCCCCCAGATTGTCCTGCAAATGTTAAAAATAACATGCCACTGAAATCTGGCCAGTTTAACCCTCAAAATTGACAAGTAAGATGCCAATTTTTATTCCTGAACGTATTCAAAACAGATTCACAAATATGACGTCTGTTGTGGGTGGGGGATGGCTGTGACAACAAATGTGATCCTGGGGCACATGGACCTTTAATGTCAGTGGTGGGTTTCTACCAGTTTACCCCAGTTTGGGTGAACCGGTAGTGGCGACAGTGAGAGACTCTGCCCACCCACCTGGACGTTATCACAGATGCTCTGTGCATGCGCAGAAGTGCTGAGTGCGAGCGAAGGGAGCGCTCACACACGAGCACTCACAGTTCCGAACCGGTAGCTGGTTGAATGAAAACCACTACTGTTTAATGTCCATGCCAACTGTAGCCAATGATGGCTTGTGTATTGGGGAATGTTATCTATGGTACTAGATCCATGATGGCGAACCTATGACACACGTGCCACAGGTGGCACATGGAGCCATATCTGTGGGCACGCGAGCGTTGCCCTATCTCAGCTCCAGAGTGCATGCGTATGTCAGCCAGCTGATTTTCAGGCCTGATTTTGGGCCCACTGGAAATTGGGAAACAGGCCATTTCTGACCCTCGGGGGGGGGGGCGTTGGGGAAGGCCGTTTTCTCCCTCCCCAGGCTCTTAAAAAGCCTCTGGAGCCTGGGGAGGGCAAAAAATAGGTCTACCGGGCCCACTGGGCCATTGCGGGCCAAAAGTGGTGGGAGCGCGAGGGGGTGGCACATACATGCACGGGGGGGTGGGGTACATTGAATTATGGGTGTGGCCCCCGCACGCTCAACCCCCCACACTCCCCCCCCCCCGCTTTTGGCAAACAATGGCAAAAGGTTAGCCATCACTGTACTAGATACTCTCAGGGAGCTCTGGAACTCATAAAGCAGTTGATGTGAGATTCATGCAGTGAGAAGCCTACTTTGTTAGTAGGTGTACAAGAATAATACATGTGGTGCATCTATATGTAAATCATTCAATATTGCCTTAATTACTGTGGCTTTACTTTGCGGTGGTATTAGCACAACGAGTTGCTCTCATTATTGTGGATAGCTGCTAACACGATCTGTGTGTATAATTTATATTGCTGGCTATAATACTATCAAGCCCCAATATGAACATAGAATGTAATTTACGTTCCCATTTAGCTGCACTGTGTATTCTGCTTAAATTATTTCAATAGCATCCTCATCTCAACTCTGTAATGTAACAGCTATACATTAGTAATGCCGCACTAGACACACTGCCACGTCCCTTCTGTGTGCATTTTTACACTGAAAAGCTGTAAATAAAGTGAGTTTTGCAGGCTTAGCAAATAAAAAAGTTTCAATGTATTCAGCGAGAAAAGAAAATGAAATCAGGTATTAAAAAATGCCATTATAGCCATCTTGCAGAACAACAATGTGATTCACAAGGTTTTTTTTTACAAAATAAAAGCAGAGAGAGAGAGAGAGAGAGAGAGAGAGAGAGAGAGAGAGAGAGAGAGAGAGAGAGAGAGAGGATGAAGAAGAGAATGAGGAAGAGGAACAGGTGGGACAAAATATACCAATATGTTAAAAAAAAAAAAAGAAGTTACATCTCTTTTCCCACCCCTGAAATTATCTCTTCCTTGAAACTTGAAATAAGGCACAATAAAGTTAAAATTAATGTGGGTTTCAAAAACTATTTTCTTAGGCTTTCCATACTGAGACTACGGAATAGACATAATAGACAGGGCCTGATGGCTCAGCAGACTGATAGCATTGTGATTAACACCAGCTGTCTGCAATTACTGCAAGTTCGAATCTCACCAGGCTCAAGGTTGACTCAGCCTTCCATCCTTTCTAAGGTAGGTAAATTGAGGACCCAGTTTGTGGGGGCAATAAACTGACTTTGTATAAATATACAAAAGTATGAAGGCTATTGCTTAACACATTGTAAGCCGCCCTGAGTCTCCGGAGAAGGGCGGCATATAAATCAAATTTAAAAAAAATAAAAAATAAACCCAGGTTGTGCGTAAAAACACCTTTATGGATCACAGAAGAAGCATATCATAGAAGAGAAAGTGCAGACAAAGACAAATAGTTAACATAACAAGAACTATTGCCAAATCATCGAGGGCAATTTAAAATTAAATCAAGACAGCAATTAAAAGCAGAAGGATCTAGT
This sequence comes from Pantherophis guttatus, assembly GCF_059756535.1. Classification (NCBI taxonomy): domain Eukaryota; kingdom Metazoa; phylum Chordata; class Lepidosauria; order Squamata; family Colubridae; genus Pantherophis; species Pantherophis guttatus. The sequence goes on from NC_142064.1 coordinate 81,963,129, forward strand.
TGTCAATGATTTCCCCATTGTTCAAACTAGACAAAAAGATTTATGGTATGGGGGGAAAGTAAGACAAAATTTGAAGCACAAGTGTAGTGCTGAGGAACTTATAATTGTTAAAACGTAAAAAAATTATGTTGAAATTTGAAGCAGAGGAAAAGCAGATTAAGGAACCTATGATAAAATGGGCCAAGAATTTTGCTTATAATTTACAGATGGATCAAGAGGAAAGTATGTGGTTAAAAGAGTTGAAATTTACATTGTGTTATGATCTCAAAGAGAACTTTTATAAGCAATGTATTGTAAGTTATGACTAGACAGAAATTACCTAGAATATATAAAGGCATTTCAAATGTAGGTTGAAAATGTGAACAACATGAAAGGGCATTTTATCTTGCTTAATGGACATGTAAAAAAGCTAAAACATTTTGGATTCAAATGCATATTTAGATACAGAGAATTTTAAAGATTAATATTCGACTGAAGCCAGAACCTTTCCTTTTAGAACTAATGGATAAAAAGTTAGAAATCCTTATAATAACCATGCTAGTGATGGCGCACTTAACCAATTCAACCACTTGATGCTGTATATTTTCTCTTTCTATTTTCCTTTGAGTTGGACAGCCTTCTTTGATGGAGAGTTGTAAGAAACTTAGAATTTGATCTTGGGGAAAGTAGAAACAAGCTGCTAAGAAGCAATTTAAGAGATTACACAGTCCACATATTGAAGAACGCATGATAAAGAAACTCAAAATAATGCTGACTTGATTTTGTTTAGTATAATATGGGACAGAGAAAATTGTTCAGGCTTTCAATATTCTGCTTAATATTCTACAACAGGGGTCCTCAAACTTTTTAAACAGGGAGCCGATTCACAGTCCCTCAAACTGTTGGGGGGGGGCCCGGACTGGCTGGGTAGGCATGGCTAGGCAGTCATATGATTGGGTGGGCATGGCTAGGTGGTCATGTGACTAGGTGGGTGTGGCCAATTTAACAGTCCATTTTTTTGCTTTTCTCCTTCCTAAGCTCCTGTCTAAATTATTTTCAAAGACTTTTAATTTAAAGCAGTACTTCACAAGCCCAGAGCTGCTTTTCAAGGCTCCACCGGCGAGATCACCCCTCAGTTGGCCCTCAGCTGGCCTTCCAGCTGGCTCGCTGGAAGATAAGGCCCATGGCAAGGGGCGAGGCTTAATCACACCACTCCGTGGGCCAGATACTTTGCATTGGCGGTCTGTATCTGGCCCCCAGGCTGTACTTTGAGGATGCCTGCTCTACAAAAATGAAGTAGCATTCCTGAAATGCCCGAGTTTTGTTTCTTGATGTGGCCTACTTTAAAGTTGTATTTTATCGACTTGAATTTTTAAAAAAAGATTGCAGTTTTTCATCTCTCATAGAGAAAAGAATGATCATTCACTGGTGGAATAGTATTTAATTTTCAGTTCCCAAATTTGATTTTAGTTTTCTTTCTGAAACTTGAAAAAACAACAACAACCTGTTGTCAGACCATGAAGAGCTATAGCAGTCTTCCTCAGCCGATGCCCTTCTAATATATTGCGCTACTACTATCATCAGTCCAAACCAGAACAACCAGTAGTAAAACACAATCAGGCTACATTCCAAAAGCCTTTGAAAATGATCTGGGCTGGAGACTGAGCAAAATGTCTAATAGCATTGGGATTCTAAATGGTCAGAATAGATCAACCTTCCTCACCTTCATCTTTTCCAGATCCTTTGGGACTGCAGCTTCCAGAATTATCATGTTGGCTCAGAATGCTGAGAAATTCAGTCCAATAAATCTGGAAGAACTCAAATTGTGAAGGTTGACCTACATTGTAAGGGTCTGATTACAAGGGAGGGGGGGAAGTGCCACTAGAGAATTTAGCCTATATTTTACAGCAAGTACCTAACATAAAGATTGACTATCAGGGAAAAATATTTCAAATGCTGTATCTTGCTACTGTATTGATGACTTGTAAATTATTAAGAGTAAGAATCTTTCCTCAATTTTTAGACGTCTTAGCGAATAGCAAGAATATCTATAGGGAAGCGAATCAGAACAGTGATGTCTTACCATTCAGACAATTGTGATTTTCAAGACCTGACAATAAATCCATAAAATAGAAATGGGATTTCAGTTCAAGTGTACCCAATTCTAAGTCATACTGACCTTGCTGGTCCACTCTGAATTTGCTTTTCACAAGGGTCCACTTTCATGAGGTCACCAGGAGGGAAACTTGATTCAAGGAGATCTGACATGTTAGGCTTTTTTCCATTGCTGACTTAAAATGGCGGAAAACAATATCATATGAGATTTGCTATCCCAGCTGCCAGTCATAACCTACTTCTGTTATCACTATTTCAAAACACTGCAGTTACCTTCATGCTTTCAAGGTGAGTAAGGCTTGGAGATTTTACACATCAAGAGGCTGTCCTTAACAGTGGTCAAATAAAAGAGAAAATAATACCTAAATATCAGTACAGTTGAGGACAATACAGACTGTATATAGTATATCCAGCTAAGGACAACAAGGCTATCACACTGGGGACAGAGCAGGGGTGAAATCCAGCAGGTTCTGACAGGTTCTGGAGAACCGGTAGTGGAAATTGTGAGCAGTTTTGAGAACTGGTAGCGGAAATTTTGAGTAGTTTGGAGAACTGGCAAAAACAATCTCCGGCTGGCCACAGAGTGGGCTGTGAATGAAGATTTTGCAATATCCTTTCCCCAGGAGTGGGGAGGGAATGGGGATTTTTCAGTATTCTTCCCCAGCCACGCCCACGAGCCACGCCCACGGAACTGATAGTAAAAAAAATTGGATTTCATCACTGGGGCAGAGGACATATTTATGACAATATTATAAAAACATGGTAGGAAAAATGATGTTTCCAGAGTATCTTTGTGCTGTAGTGAAGTGGAAGTGGGGGAAAGCACTGATGTTAATAAACACATGATAGGTATGGCTGAACTTTGCAGCCATCAGTAACCTTTTCAAAATTCCTCTGCTTTGAAAGTAGTGCACGAAACAAACCAGGGACTCACTTCTAAAATCAAAGTGAAGCACCTGTCCCACTTACTTAAAGTGACTAATAATAATAATAATAATAATAATAATAATAGTAATAATAATAATAGTAATAATAGTAATAATATAAAAAGAGACAGAGGAGCTAATTCTGACTGCACGAGGCCAAGAACAAATGCATACAAAGAGTTGAGAAGACAGCAACAGATAGCAAATGCTGCCTCTGTAAAGAACCTGAAGAAATAGTGGAACAGCTAGTTAGCTGCTTCAGGAAGATTGCACATACTGACTACAAACAACAGCCTGATAAAGTAGCAACAATGGTGCATTGGAATATCAGCAAGAAAATACTATTTGCCTGCAGGCATGAACTGTTAGAACCACAAAATAGATAAAATAATAGAATATGAAGAAGCTAAAGTGACCTGGGACTTGCCAAATGATACCCAAGACTTAATGATGGGGAGGAACAAACTCAGACTCAACCCATCCAAGACCGAGTGGCTGTGGTTTCTGTCGTCCCGATATAGTCAGTTGGCGCCATCTCTGACTATTGGGGGCGAGTCGTTGGCCCCCACAGATGGGGTTCGCAACTTGGGCATCCTCCTGGACTCACGGCTGTCTTTTGAAGAGCATATGACGGCCGTAGCCAGGAGGACTTTTTATCAGGTTCGCCTGATTCGCCAGTTGCATCCCTTTCTGGATCGGGACTCGTTACGCACGGTCACTCACGCCCTTGTCACCTCATGCCTGGATTATTGTAATGCTCTCTACATGGGGCTCCCCTTGAGAAGCACCCGAGGGCTCCAACTGGTCCAGAATGCGGCCGCGCGGGTGGTAATGGGAGCAATGTGGCGCTCTCATGTAACCCCCCTCCTGCGCGAGCTGCACTGGCTCCCAGTGGTCTTCCGGGTGCGCTTCAAGGTTTTGGTTACTATCTTTAGAGCGCTCCATGGCTCAGGACCAGGGTACTTACGAGACCGCCTCCTGCCACCAATAGCCTCTCACCGACCAGTTCGCTCCCATAGAGAGGGACTCCTCAGGGTGCCGTCGGCCAAACAATGTCGACTGACGGCCCCCAGGGGGAGAGCCTTTTCTGTGGGGGCATCTACCATCTGGAATGGGCTTCCCCCGGAGTTACGAAACATCCAAGACTTACGCATATTCCGCCGTGCCCTGAAAACATTTCTATTCCAACAAGCTGGTCTGGCCTAACTCTCCCTTTTTAATTGGCTTTTAAACTGGCTTTTAAATTGGGTTTTAAACCTCTTTAGATAAATTTGGATGTTTTTTAATCTTTGAGCCTAAATTACTTAATCTGTTTCTTAATAGTTTTTAACTTCTATATGTATTTGTATTTATTATGGCTGTTCACCGCCTTGAGTCCTTCGGGAGTAGGGCGGTATACAAATATGAAAAATAAATAAATAAATAAATAAATAAATAATAATTGTTGATAAGAAAGACAAAAAAGTCAGGATAGTGGATGTGGCAATATGTGGAGACAGCGGAAGTGGAGAGAAAGTACTGGAGAAAATTACAAAATACACAGATCTGCAAATAGAAATAGAACAACTGTGGTAAAAGAAAGCAAAGGGAGTAACAATAGTGGTAGGAGCCTTTGGTGCGGTCCTAAAACAACTGGAGCACCACTTGAACCCCATTGAGTATTGATAAATTCAGTTGCAATTTCAGTCATTTGCAAAAGGCTGCTTTACTTGGAACAGTCCTATGACAATACACCATGAAAAAACAACATCTGCTTATCTCAGGTCCTTTGGAAGGACTCGATGGGTATATAAAAAAATGCCAAAACCAATCTAAACATCTTGCTGACTATGTGACCAGGCATAATATATTAAATTTATATGCTGCCCATTCACAGCAACTCTGGGCAGCATACAGATGTCCTGCTGTTGTGCAGTGCACTCTTACAAATCTAGCTAGCCAGTCAAAATCTGACACTGAAGACCTTTTGAATGTCCTTCCTCTTGCCTTTTTATATCTGATTTATTGGTTCGATTTATATGCCGCCCTTTTCCGGAGACTCAGGGTGGCTTACAATGCGTTAAGCAATAGCCTTCATACTTTTGTATATACCTGCTTAGTAGGGCTTTCGGCCCTTTCTTTTTTATACAAAGTCAGCTTATTGCCCCCACAATCTGGGTCCTCATTTTACCTACCTCGAAAGGATGGAAGGCTGAGTCAACCTTGAGCCTGGTGAGATTTGAACTTGCAGTAATTGCAGGCAGCTGGTGTTACTTAACAGTGCTTTAGTATGCTGCGCCACCAAGGCTCTTACCAAGGCTCTTATATTTGGGTCATACCACTTTCCCCTCTGCTTAGTACTGTATCTGTGCTTCTTTATTTTCTATATTATATCATTGCTCTTTTATTTTTTTTAAAAAAAACTTAAAATAGTGACTTGAGCTTTTTAGTGTAGTGGACATGAGAGGGAGGGAGGAAAATTCACTATTTACTATTACATGTATAATACAGAATGGTGAAATAAAATTGACTGCATCATATCCTATTCATGTGCAAAGCAAACCTGCTGTGGCTCAGTATTTGGATTTATACATGACAGGGAACACTTCACAGAGCAAAAATTCAAAGTGTAGCTTATTCATCTTGGCCAGCAGCCTTGCCCCAAAACCTACTTGTTATGTAGAATCACAAGGTGATTGCTCTGTTTCACTGCTTAGAAATAATTAATAATAATTCATAATTCTGCTTCCAAGGGATTACTCACTCAAAGCTTCATCAGCGCTTGAAGTGCTGTGCCCCTGTACTATACCCACAATTATCTAATAGTAAAAACCTTCTCTCACAACTACTTGTATAATGAAGACACATTCACTCCTAAGAGTGGACAGATGCTCTTCTACTACTAATGACTTAAAGCAAGTGCTATCTCACCATCCCTGAAATGATATAAAGTCTTCTTTCATTATTGGGATTTATTGGGGGTGGGGGGCGGGTACAATGATAGTTGAACATGTTAAAAGAGGCTATGGGCGTACTACCATGAAAGATGCCTGGAGGAACATGCCATTATGATATTATCTGCATTGTATCTCCAGCCAGTTACAGAGGTATCTTGAAGTTTTCATTAGCTGTTCCATGGTTTGCCCTCTTCTCTCAACACAAGTCTCATCATGCTGGCTAGTAATGACACAGTCGGGGCATGGCATCTGCCCAGCTCCAGTGGGCTGTTGCTGTTGCTGATGCTGTTGCAGGCATGCCTCTCTGCATTTGGTCATTGGCCCTAGCCATCCACAGCCATTTTGGCTTAGACTGCAAATTGCTTAGGCTCCTCCCCGCCTTCATCTTGGAATATCAGTCTATTAGACAGGGAACATGTTTTACTGTTGTTTTTTAAATTTGGGGATGCTGATAATCCAGCTTTCTGTTGCTGTTTTTTTACTGGCTGGGTTTGCTGATGCAGCATTGCTGTTATTTAATGTCTTTATGTAGATATGTTTGCTGTGGAGATCATAAAGTAGCTATAAAGTGTGAGACACACACATACAAATGTGAAATGGGGGAAGCTCTTGCCTGAGGCAAATTGCACACAGGGCAGCAGAAAGGCAAACGCAAGAGAAAGGAGAAGGGTGGTTGGGAGGTCCATGAGAAGTATCTGAGAAAGTAATATCAATTTTGAGATCAAGAGCTTGAGAAATCAAAAACAATCAATAAATAAATAACAAAAATGAAGGCAGTTTAAACAAACTATTGCCCTGAAAATGTCCAGCCTGCTGTCCAACAGATTATAAATAGGCATGAAAAAGCAGGGGGAATATACCCCAGAGCCCCTACATCCCCCACGTGTTGATGCAAATGGTTGGTAGTGGTTTCCCCACTGGTAGGTGACTCTGCGTGAGAAGGGAGAGTTTTACAAGGAATCTACAATCAATGATTTATTATGGACAGCAAGACAAATTTGCTAAGGTACCTCACCTCATGGGAATAGCCCATTTTATGTTGACTTACTTCCCTGCTGATTTTCCTCCCATTTTAGCAGAAAGAAAACAGGATCTCAGAAAAATGAGAAAGGCTGGAGAAAATAAAACAGATATGACCTAAAATAGAGACAGAAGACTTTGGAGGCAGAGTTGGTATTCAGCTGGTTCATACCAGTTTGTGCGAACCGGTAGAGGCGACTGGTCCACCCGCCCCGGTGTAATGCTGTGCTATTTAGCCACGTTTTCGAGGCCGGGCGCATGCGTGGAAGGCGCGTGCATGAGCAAAGCGCATGCATGGAAGGCCGGGTGCATGCACAGAATGTGCACGTGTGAAGCAAGCATGCACACATCGGGCGAACCAGTGGTAAGAACATGTGAAACCCACCGCTGAACGCAGGCAATTGCATTGAGAGTTAGAACAAGAATTAGAAGCTATCAATTCAGGGCAATGTAGTCCCATCATATGAGCAAGAAAAAAATAGTCTCTTTCTGTGTGAACTTGTCTGAATAAATTCTATGGAAGAATGAGAGACAAACATTACAGGAGAGACCTGAACAGCTGCAACCTGTTTTCTCAATGAAGACTCTGATCCACAAGGTTTCTGGAGATGATAAATGTCACTGGGCAGCTATTTGTGTTAATACCACAAAGTCCGTCCACAGTCAATTCCTAGTCACCAATTTAGTTCTTATGAAAAGAAAGCCACTCTGTTGTTTTGGGATTCTATCAAAGACAGAAATAATTCAAAAGCACCCAATGTGATTTGACATTTTGAATCAATCGGATGATCTGATTTGGACCATTGATTTGATTAAGAAATCTGACTGAGTTAAATCAAATCAAATCAAGTCAAAGCTTTACTCACCTTTAAAAATCCGCAAAAGCTCCTGCAGAGATACCATGGGATCACTAAAGGAGGTGGTGCAGAACCCCTGGGAATATTTTTAGTGGTTATTGTTTGGTGGGTGGGGGGAGGGATTGATTTATTTTTTGAAATTTGAAATTCAGTACTCCTCTTTGGTGAGGTATTTCTTTTTCATATCCTTGAAATATTTGTGGAAAATAGCATCCTTTTTTATATTTTGGCAGAATTGTTTTAGAGAGCTGCAAAGAGCTGTTGGAAAGGGGCACTTTCAGCCTGCAAACTGTTCATGCTTTGGAGAAAACAGCAGCCTTCACCAAGAATGGGTTAAATATTACTCACCCATGGCTGTTCAGCTAAAGAACCACTGACAGTACCTCCTTCTTGTCTGGTTTGAGCTTCAGTGTATGTACAGGTAGTCCTCGACTTACAAAAGTTCATTTATTGACCGTTCAAAGTTACAACGGCACTGAAAAAAGTGACTTATGATCGTTTTTCAGAATTACAACCTTTGCAGCATCCCCATGATCATGGGATCAAAATTCAGATGCTTGGCAACTGAATTTTGAGGTGTCACCCTTTGACACCTTCTGACAAGCAAAGTCAATGGGGAAGCCAGATTCACTTAACAACCGTGCTACTAACTTATTAATTGCAGTGATTTACTTGACAACTGAGGCAAGGAAGGTCATAAAATGGGGCAAAACTCACTTAACAAATGTCTCACTTAACAACAGAAATTTTGGGTTCAATGGTGGTCATAAGTTAAGGACTACAGTACCTGGTACTTCATCCCATTTCAATACTATTCTTTCTTTTTGTGAATGTTTCCTTGCAGTGAGATGGATGGCAAACTTAATAAACAAACAAACAAACAAATAAATAATAAACTGATTAAGCATTTCTATAGCTTCAGATGGATTAGATAAAAAAGGGTATCATCTATATGTTGAAATCACTCCTTTCTCTATAGCTCCTACTCTCTTTATACCTAGAAATCTCAAACAAATGCAGGGTCAGCAAATTGACAAATATGATTTTGCTTTTAATGATCTTTTTTTAAAAATAAAAATAAAAAGATTTTTTTAAAAAAACATTTTTACAAATCTGCACAAATTTCTGCTTCCCCTAATAATTCATTTTTAAATGTGAAGGTATTTTTTTGGAGTTGAGCATTATTTTAGCTGTTTTTCTGCAGTGGGTTCCCTAATAGATTATTTTAACCCACTTTTTTTTTTTTTAAATTGAGAAACATTGCCTACCCAAAATCAGAACATAATGAATACTGAAGATAGCTTCAGCACATCCATATTGGTTCAGGAATTGAGAATTAGATAATTCACATTTAAATGAGAACCAAACGAATTTCTGTTTCGTGTACATTTTCCAGTTCTCCTTGAGATGTTCTTGGGGGAAACACACACTTCCATTTCATCACAAAAGAGGACCAATTAAATTAGATTAAATTGCTCTTTACCACAGCTTTTCCCTTTGCGATAAAGCCCTCAGAATGCATGTTCTTTAACTACATAGAGCTGCATGATTCAAAATACACTTGAAATCCATATAGAGGGGGAAATGAGCTTTATTTTCACCTCTCCATCAGAGATTTAAGCATCTGTTTCTATTAATTGGCATCTCTGGAGGAAATAACTTTTGACAAAAAGGTGTGAAATCAATCTATGTAAATGCTTTTATTGCTGACAGTGTTTATAACTGTTTGACATAGTTTGATGTTAGTTCTGGGTGATGAAGTTGCAACCTGCCAAGCACACAGATGTATGAGTCCCCAGAAATTGTGCACTTAATTTGGTTTTGAAAGGAATTTTTCTTTGAGGCTGCAAATCGCTCATGATCTGCTTATCAAGTAAATGAAATAGGCTACATTATTATTAAAGTTAATCTTATGTGAAGCATATTGAGGAAGATATTATGTTCATAAAAGACAAAAATTAGTTAAATGGGAATTGCTTTTCATTATATTTAATTGGGCTCTGTTATTGTGATAACCTGTTAACTGTTTTAGCTTTTCTATAAGTGAGTTCATGGATTCTTTTTTTTACTCTGGGAAACTGAAGATTTTCCCACCTTGGTAAGAGAAGGTAAAACATTCTTATACACTGTTAGAAAGCTATGCAGAGGGGAATGAAAACTTTTGAGTTTGTTTTGATATACAATTTTAAATGTGCCAATATTTGACAGCTCTAATCTGGATTTGTATTTCACTCAAAACCTGGATTCAAATCTAGATTTCCAGCAGACCATCTATATATTCAAATGTTAAAAGCTTGAGGTTTATTTATATTAATTTGGGCAAATAATGAGAAAATACAGGTAGTCCTTGAGTTACGACCACAATTGAGCCCAAAATTTATGTTGTTTGGTGAAATGTTTGTTAAGTGAGCTTTGCCCCGTTTTATGACCTTTCTTGCCACAGTGGTTAAGTGAATCACCACCGTTGATAAGTTAGTAATACGGTTGTTAAGTGAAGCTGGTTTGCCCATTGATTCTGCTTGTCAGAAGGTAGCAAAAGGCAATCACATGACCTTGGGACAGAGCAACAGTCATAAGTATGAGTCAGTTGCCAAGCATCTGAATTTTGATCACATGAGCATGGGGATGCTACATACAAAGGTTGTAAGTGTGAAACATGGTCATAAGTCACTTTTTTCCGAGCCGTTGTAACTTTGAATAGATACAACGTATCTATTGGTCACTAAATGAACTGTTGTAAGTCAAAGACTATGTGTAAATGTATTAAATAAATAAATCAGAAACATCTATTCAGGGGATGAGAGTAATAGGGAAACCTAATTTCAAGAAAGAAGATTCTTTTTATTTTTTACATTTCTGAACCTCTCATCTCCCTCAAAGCGTTTTTTTTCATTCTTCACCTTTTTTGCAAAGAACTAACAAAGCAAATAAAGTCTGTCTGCATGGATTGATGCCCAGAAGCTTAAGGTCAGACTAGATGTAACACTGCCCATTATTCATACAATTAACGGTTTAATTGAATAAATAGCAGGTGTAGCATCACTAAGATTAACTCCCTTTATTGGAAGGACAGAGTCTGGATTAGGCCTCTCACATCAACTATTTGCAACATAACAGGGAGAAATCACTGAACCCCTTAACTGGGTCAGCTTCCTATTGATTCATTTGTAGAAGATCTTGACAAATACTTTACATTAGAAGTAGACAGCTCCCTTGGGTCAGGGATGTACCTTTTGTTATTATTTTTATTTTGGTCTGTGGCGATCCTAAATGTTTGTGCTGTTTTGCTCCAGAAGCTTTTGATAGTTTAGTAATGCAAATAAAGTTCCCTTAAATTGTTCATACATCATTTGTACCCTTTTAAGAGGGGTAGAAAATTGTGCCACTCAAAATTGGTTTCACCACCAGATTTCAATTACATGATCTGAGAGGACCATAGGATCTTACAATCATCCTAGGGGCCACAGATTGCCCATCGTTCTAAAGTTTTGGCAAACCTGGTCTTGCGCTGAGAAATCAGTGCAATATCAGAAATCACATTAATTCTAAAGCTACTCTTGAACAACACATGACATCATGCTAATAAAATTGAGAGGGACAAATTGTAGCTTTAATCAGCACTTAGCAAGAAATGGATTTCCAGCATACATCCCTCAAAAAATCCAGTACAGGAGCAGATCAGAAGTAAAAGTATGGAGCAGTGGTAAAATCCAATTTTTTTTACTATCAGTTCTGTGGGCATGGCTTATTGGGTGTTGTGTGGCTTGGTGGGCGTGGCTTGGGTGGGCGTGGCAGGGGAAGGATACTGCAAAATCTCCATTCTGTCCCCACACCTGGAAGAATGATATTGCAAAATCTCCATTCCCACCCCACTCTGGGGCCAGCCAGAGGTGGCATTTGCCGATTCTCTGAACTACTCAAAATTTCTGCTACCGGTTCTCCAAACTACTCAAAATTTCCACTACCAGTTCTCCAGAACCTGCTGGATTTCACCCCTGGTATGGAGTGAATGAAAGCCATCTGATGGCTTTTGACTACAGAGAGGTCACCTATGATCCAAAATCTCAGGTGAAGTTTTTAACATAATGAGATTTGCATTTTGTTCTACACAGTGGGGATTATCCAGATGAACAATAACCATTTTATATACGACTCAGGAGAGATTTATTTGGAACTTGATCAGATGGCATTACATGTTCATTTTCAAGATTACATAAATTGTTATTTTAATTTTGAGACACCATCTTGCATCTTTCAAGTCACAATAATTAATGCTTTACATAAAACATCTTATCTGTATTCCTCATGAGTTGACCTGTAACTATAGGAAGTTTGACAGATCCTCAAATTAAGCCAACTTGAAATAAAAGTTTTATTCCCTTAGTCCCTCTTGCTTTTTATTGTTTTCTGTAGTTTAAATTTACATTCTAACAGGGTTTTTAAAACAGACTTTTGCAGACATGACTCTCTTGAGAACATAATGAAAATGTATATTTTTAAAATTCTGGAATGCAAGAATGTTGGCTGACTTTTAATTGTGTTTTAGGGAATTAGTTCAAGGAGTCTGTTACTTCTTCAACAAACCATGGGCACTGCATTTCATTTTGGAATATGCTGGGACAAATGCAGGTGTATAAGATAACTAAATCTGCCCAAATGCTTATTGTGGAAGCAGAATACTCCAAGATAAACTTTGTAATGGTTTAAATTAAAATTAGACTTTTATATATTGTTGGGGGCAATATGCTGACTCTGTAAACCGCTTAGAGAGGGCTATAAAGCACTGTGAAACGGTATATAAGTCTAAGTGTTAGTACTACTGTTCATGCGAGCCTCACTGGCTGCTGGTCTGCTTCTAGGTGCAATTCAAGGTATTGGTTAATACCTCTAAAGCCCTTTATGGCTTTAGGATATCTGTGAACCAGAGATGAGTTTCAGCAGGTTCTGACCAGTTCTGGAGAACCCGTAGCGGAAATTTTGAGTAGTTCGGAGAACCAGTAAATACCACTTCTGACTGGCCCCACCCCCATCTATTCTCTGCCTCCCAAGTCCCAGCTGATTGGGAGGAAATGGGGATTTTGCAGTATCCTTCCCCTGGAGTGGGGTGGGAATGGAGATTTTGCAGTATCCTTGCCCCGGAGTGGGGAGGGAATGGAGATTTTACAGCATCCTTCCCCTGCCACGGCCACCAAGCCACGCCCACCAAGCCATGCCACGCCCACCAAGCCACACCCAAGAACTGGTAGTAAAAAAAATTGAAACCCACCACTGCTGTGAACCATCTTTAGGATATCTGTGAACCATCTTTCCCAATGGGAATGGCCCATGCTGGCAGAAGGGGCCTACTCAGCGAAGAAATTTCAGCTGGTGAGATCCAGGAGAAGAACCTTTTCAGCCACGGCTCCTGCCCTTTGGTACATCTTGCCACAGGAAGTAAGATTCCTCTCTCTCTTTCAGCTATCAGGAAAGACCTTAAAACTAGGCTATGATGGTTGGTATGAAGGACTAGCTGCTGACTGGAGATGGTTGGTACACTAACCGAGAAAGTAACACACCTCTCCCCTCCGAACCCTTGTTTTTTGTTTAATTTTTATAATTTTAATTTATAGGCATCTATACTTTGATCCCAACTCAAACAATACTTTACTCCTAAACTCAGTATAAAGATATATATACTTTGATCCCAAGTTAGTATAAAGTTATCTATGCCAATCCCAAATTCAATATAAAGGTATCTATACTGATCCCAAGCTCAATATATAGGTGTCAATCTAATATATATTGATCCCAAGCTCAGTGTAAAAACCACAACGCTCCCATGGGTTGGTAAGCTTTTTGAAGCACTAAATACACTGACAGTTTTGCAAACATGTTGTAGCTATCCTTAGAGAACCACTTCAGTGGGTAGGGGTATATATATTTTAGCAAGCCTGCAGTAGCCGGTGTGAGAAGCCATAAGTTCTCTTTTCCTCAAAATTCAGACAATTAAGGCTGCTCTGTACCACTCTCTCTGAGTCTTTTTGTCAGTATTTTTTCTACCATCCCAGGTTTACTTACATTTCTCAACAAGTCACTTTAAACATGATAAATGATATGTGTGGTACCCAGACAAATAAAGATTATGCTAATGTTAAAGAAGTGGTGCTTTGCTCTGCATCTCTGCTCCCCATTTTATTTTTTTCAGAGAGAAAATCTAAGCGTCACATCATCTCAGGTGAGAAAACAAAAAAAGCCTGGCATACATCAAAGAAAGCCCATCTCTACTTTATGAGCATACATACATTGTCCTCAGGACATTAGATTTCTCTGAACATTTACCTCTGTGTATTCTTTTTGTCATTTGGTTCTTACTGTTAATTAGTTATTCACTCAGTCGCTGTCCTATCTCCCTGAATGCCCCTTTATTTGCTGGCTCTGCGGGGATGTATGTGTTGGGAAGAATTTAGTGTTGAGCACACACACATACTGAAGAGCCAAGAGAGTTATATGTCCTATGTCCTATGAAGTAGGTTTCAAATGAGTGCCTTCTCATAAATGCTGTCTTTGGACCAGTGGTGGGTTGCCCCCGGTTCGGACCGGTTCGCAAGTACCGGTAGTAAAACCGGCGGGAGGCCCCGGCCACTGCCCTGGATGTCGTCATTGATGTTCTGCACATGCGCAGAAGCTTCTGGTGAGCGAAGTGAGCGTGCCAGTGGTGAGTTGCCCCAGGTTCGCACCGGTTCTATAGAACTGGTAGTAAAACCGGCGGGAGGCTCCGCTTACCAACCCCGACGTCATCAAGATGCTTCTGCGCATGCATAGAAGAGCGTGCATGCGCGCTCGCTTCGCTCTCGCGTGCGAGAGGTCCTGTTATGAACTGGTAGTAAAGGTAGGTAGAACCCACCCCTGGAACGCACGTGTGTGATCCCGTTCTGAACCGATAGTAAAGGTAAGTAGAACCCATCCCTGCTTTGGACAGTATCTAGATTTGCTGTTAAACCCGAAACCCCTGAAGGATTGTCTTGCTTGCAAATTGGTTCTTGCATTCTCTTCGGGCCTGTGGTAAGAAACCCACAAGTCTCTGCCCTCTCGCATATAAAGCACCATTACTTCTACCTGTCATCGGCCTCCACAGGTGATCCTCAACCCATTGCTTTCCCGCCCATCATATTATCCTTCTTAGCGGGTGGCTGAAGTAAAACCCTTGCCTATTAATTCTCCAGGGGATGAAGGCTTCAGCTCTTGCCCTTTCAGATGCTGTTTCAAAACAAAAGCAATCGGGGAGATGGGGGGGGGGAGGAATAAAGAAGACATGATTACATGTGCTCATAGGGCATGTATCAGCATCACAAATCAATGATAAAGAGCACAGTTCCCTCTAGGGAACCTTGTTCAGAAAGCATCAAGGCAAGATTTGTTATTTTGCATACATTCCAAAATCCTTTTCCATCAAAGGTTGGGTGGACTCAATTCCATTCCCCAGCGGGAGGGCCTGAAAACTTAATACTGATTAACAACTGCAGTTTGTTTGTTAACAGAGCAAGGAACAGCAGTGTGGGTTTGCGCTTGCTATTCTTCAAACCCAGCTGCCCAGCCGTAAGTGTGGTGTAAGTAAGTATGTGGATGTCTGCACACTGAGGGATGGGATTGAGTTAATGTTATCACTGTGATATATAAACCTGATTTAAGGCTTAGTTCAGAGATGAAAACCCAGCAGATCGTGGATAGCATGCAGCAACTCCAAAGAAGCAACTCCACTGAATGCCAGTGGCAAAAATGTGCCAACAAATAAATTTTCAAAAAATCTATTCATTCAGTGTATTTTGCATTGATTGTGGTTGGCTACTTTTTTAGAAGTATCACAAGGTATTTTTTTTTGTGTGTGTTAAATTTTAAATTTACCGACAAAGAAATAAAATAAAATTTAACACAAAAATAGTTTCTTGTGGAAGCGACTGCCTGCGAAGGCTCCTGGATTGGGGCTGAAAGGCGAAAGTGGAAGCAGTATGCTCCGTCCCGTATTTGGGTAGACCAGGTTGCCCTGATAGACCGGTCTCACCAGAAAAATACTTTATCACAAGTATTGGTTATACAGAAGGTTTCTTTTCTGCACAAACACATTCACATCTCCTTCAATGCTGAGGGCATGAAAATGTCACAGGATTATTATGATCTGACCACGGATTAGGCCAAAACCCTAAATGGTCTTTCCATATTATACTCTCCACACCTTTGTTTTAAAAAAACAAACTCAGCTTTCTTTGTGTAGAACCTTTGCTGGACCCTTATCTCAAGTAAGAAACTTAACTAAAATGTAATATATCTATATCTATATATATCTTAGGTTCTTGTACGGGTGATTTTGTTTTAGGATGTTATTTTTATGTGTGTTATTCTCTACCAGGAAGGAAAGAAGGAAGATATGTGTTAAATTAGTCAGTTTGGCATGAAGTGGCTAAGGCACCAGGCTAGAAACAGGGAGACTGTGAGTTCTAGTCCCATTTTAGGCATGAAAGCTGGCTGAGATACTTCGGGATGCTCTGTCAGCCCAACCCACTTTAAAGAGTTGTTGTTGTGGGGAAAACAGCAGGAGGAAGGAGTATTAGGTACTTTTGTCACCTTGAGTTATAAAGTCATCAAGGTGGAATAAAAAAATAATGTATAAAAATAAGTGTTTGTTAGATCCAGCTTTTTACCCATGTCTTTATTTCTCTCCATGCATACTTTATTCCTTCTTACACTTAAATGCAGGTTTTTCACACCAGAAGAGTTACTTTTTAAAAAATGTATTAGCTAATAATTTTCAAATCATTCTTATCTAATATGATGGCAAAGAAAGAACTTTCTTCTTTCAAAGCAGAAGAAGATTTGCATAGGGGCACGGCAGAGGTTTTACAAGGTTTGGTGACCAAATAGTATATTTATGGCTCTTAAAGGTTAAGAGAAAAATTAACAGTTATCAAAGAAAAATGCAAAAGCTGAAGAGGTCCTGGATAAAGTTTATTAATAGCAAACAAGAGATTGAGCCCTTCTTTTGTTTGGGCCTAGCCGTGCATTTCCTTGTCACTGGTTCCTAGGCCTTCCTCTCAGACTGGCATATTTCTCCAAATAGGTGTTTCTTAAAACCCGGCTAGGATCAGAGAATGGATTACAGGAGGGGTCCACCATATTTTTCACTGTAAATTTATGACCAGGTTTCACAGCCAAGCTAAAATTAAATCCTGAGGGAAAGCTCTCCGGAGAAAAATTGTCTCTTAGAATTTTTCCACATCAGGAAAAGGAAGCCAGGGAGTGACTTAGAAACCGAAACTTTTTGCACTTTTTTCCACTTCACAAAAATAAACGAAAATAAGGCAAATAAAAGGTCGGCTCAAAAATATCACGGATCTTTTTGGATTCTCAAGGAATTCCAAAGTATACGGAGAACAATCAAGTCAAAAACCGAAAACAAAGAGGAGGAAGCTCTCTGGAACAAGAAGACCGGTTTCAGCAGTACGCTGGTACAAAGGCATTTAAATCATTATTATCTGTCAGATTGATCTGCAGCCTTTCATTCAGGAGCTCAAGATGGCATGCTTAGCTCTCCCCTCTCCTATTTCCCACAACAACCCTGTAAGGTAGGTTGGGCTGCGAGAGGAAACAGCTGGCCCAAAGTCACTCAGCTTTCTTGTTGAGGATTTGAGAACTTGAGCCTCACCGCTTCCAATCAGTTCCTGAATGACCACTCTAAACTGGCTTGCTAAGTTCAACAAAGCCAGCTGTGTTCCACTTGCATGTGGTCAAAATTTTGGAAACCTTTTGGGAAAAGTGTATTTTTGAGGTTTGATGGCTAATAACACCACTTTTTTTTTTTTTTTTTGGAGTTTCAAGATAATCATATTCCACTGCTGGAATGGCCTGGGAATAGCCCAGACCTTAACCCAATTGAAAATCTATGGAGCCGACTAAAGAAATTTGTTAGTCAGAAGCGACCCAGCAATAAAACCCAGTTAATAGAAGCAATCGTTCAATCTTGGTTTCACATTATAACAGCTGCAGAACTAAAAGACTTGGTTCACTCCATGGGAAGACGTTGTAT
Source organism: Pantherophis guttatus (assembly GCF_059756535.1). Taxonomy (NCBI): domain Eukaryota; kingdom Metazoa; phylum Chordata; class Lepidosauria; order Squamata; family Colubridae; genus Pantherophis; species Pantherophis guttatus. The sequence goes on from NC_142064.1 coordinate 81,981,019, forward strand.
GGCCGTAATTCATGCTAAACGTTACCCAACTAAGTATTAACTGATGTGATAATTTTTGTATATCTTGTTTTTTCTATGGTGATAATTTTTGTATATTTCGTTTTTTCTATGTTTCACTTTTCGTCTTTATACTGTAACTGCTATTCTAATAGCAAATCCTTCATAAAAGTTATTGTATTACATTCTTGATTAAATTATCTTTCCATTGATATATAATTTTATGGTACTACTCCAAAAAAAAAGTGGTGTTATTAGCTAATTTTAGAAAATACACTTTTCCCCAAAAGTTTCCACAATTCTGGCCACTACTGTACTGTAATATGAACCGGGTTGTTTAGTCACTTAAGAAATCTCGGACTGCAGCTGCAAGCATGTTCTGGGAAATGTTAAGAGAGGCCTTTGGCTCAGTTTCATCATACAGTTGGTGGGCAACATATTTCATTGGTACTTAACGTTTATGAATGTTGTAGCTCATTCATTCTACAGTGTAGTTCTCACTTACATATCTGAAAGGACAAGTAATTATTCTAGAAAAGATTTGATATAAATTCTTACAAAGTGCTTAAGAGTCCTAGAATGCATTTATGTGTTATGTTACATTATGTTATGTTACGTTATATATTACATTGCATTACTTTACATTACATGAGTACAGGATGCAGGTGTACTCAGAATCATGGCAGAGAAAACTTGAGGCATGGACATCACACTAGTTTCCGTTTTTGGCTGAGGTTATTTTTTTAATCAACCTTTACCTCTGCAGAAGAGTTTTTACTGAAGGACAACATAGAGGGAAAATGTATGTATGGTTTTTGTCCAGATTTTGTAGTGTCTACAGGGTTTCGTAAGGCTAAGACAATTACAGTATTAGGAACAATTTAGGAACATGGATCTACAGAGATACGAAAGCTAATCACTAGTCTGCAAATCTGTGGTTTATTAGGGAAGTAGCAGATTATAATCTCCAAGGAAAGAAGGAAGGGAGAGAGGGAGAGAGGGAGGGAAGGAAGGAAGGAAGGAAGGAAGGGAGAAAGAAAGAAAGAAAGAAAGAAAGAAAGAAAGAAAGAAAGAAAGAAAGAAAGAAAGAAAGAAAGGAAGAAAGGTTACTATAGTCTGTTTTAATATTTTTCTGCCAATTCTTGAAGAATAATTCCAGTAGATCGCATCTTTAATTACAACTGACCACATGCTCATGATTCAGAAGAAACATTACTGATTACTAAAGAGACACCCGTCATGTATGTACCCTAATGTTCAGCCAAAATGTTGGAGATGTGAATGTTTGGATGCCACGTATTATCATGTTTGGTGGACCTGTAGGAAAGTTAAGGCTTTTTGGATAAAAATTTGGTGGGTCATGCAGAATGTTTTGAAGAAAAAAATTCAATTTTCTCCACAACTGTTTTTATTGGGTATAGTTAAGGGTTTTACATTGGGTGAAACAAAATTGATATTGTATATGATAACAGCAGCAAGATTGTTGATAGGTAAATACTGGAAGAATGAAGCTTTGCCCACTATCGAGGAATGGACTTTGAAGATGGCCAGTTTTGCAGAGATGGCGAAGATTTCAGCATATTTAAAAGATTGTTCACAAGAGACTTATGAATGGGAATGGAAAAAGTGGATAGAATATGTTCAGAACAAATATCAAACTAGAAAGTATCAAATAGCTTTTATTTGAAAATAATGCATTGGAAATATTTTAATGTAATGAGGTAAAGAAAAAAATTATACAGGGGAGGGAGGGGTTCAAGTTTATATATAAGTGTTATATTAAGGGTTTTTTATGAGTATGAGTATATTATAGGGAAGTCTGGGGGGAGGGGAGGGTTAGGGAGGGTTAGGGAGGTTGGGAAGTCTGGAGGGGGAGGCGGGGGGGAAAAGGGGGTGAAAATGTAATTGTAAAACTTTTGCAATAAAAAAAAAAAGAGAGAGACACCCATCTGAAGTTATGACCCTTCGTTTAGTCAAAGTTTCTGGTAGGACAAAATAATTTTATTATTTATTGTTTATTATATGTGGGCTGACTAATCAACTTGGTATTGATTTATCAGTTTGTGCAGCTATGGCATGGGAATGACACAGGCAGTGTGCAATTCTGAATTCTCAGTTGCGTTCACTGTATTTTTTTTAAAAAAAATATTTAAAATTAATCTGATTCTAAAAGAATGAATTGACGTCCATGAAGAAACATTTATTTGCTTGACTCTAGTGCAGCTGTAATGGGTGAACAAATTACTCATCTTTGCCAGGCTGCCTGAATTTAAATCAGAGCTGTTAAGTTGAAAAGGGCAAGAGTTTTACTTACTCCCCGCCAACCATGACATAGGTCAACAGCCTTGCACTCTAACTTGACCCCAGATTTTGAGGCTGCCTCCTACACATGTAGCCTTTCCAGAAACTGCCAACTTCACATATTCTTTTTGTTTTGTCTCTGATGTTTCTCGCCTCTTAGCTCAGACTAGTAGCACTCACTCGGGCTGCATTTCTTTCCCTCTTCTCAATCTCTGATACTTTCTCCCCTCCTTTTCCTCCTTCCTTCTCGTTTTTACTTGTAGATATTCAACTAAAGGCATCTGATAGCAATGGCTTATTTTTCTTTTTCTTGTGCGTGTGTGTACATGCAAGTGTAGACTACTGAATACTATACACCTGACTGAAATACCACAAACAGATTGACTTTTTCATAAGTAGATGAAATAGATTTTTGGCATCTCTTCCTCTCCACCATTCCTCCCTCTGCAAATTAGTATTCTCTGTGATATACCTGCAAGCTACATTATGAAAGGTCACACGAAGATTGTTCTGTTACTTCTGCTTGGTTTAAAGTAGCAAGGGTAGCGATTGTCTTTCCTCAATTATGGGTGTGCGATGACCAGAAGAAACTTCTTTACATAGTGTTGGGGAAAATATGTTTTAAGTCCTCTAGCTATATATCTCTGCAGTTTTAATGTTCAATGGAGTATGTGCCTCTCTAAAATATGCCTAGATCTTTTGAAAAAACAAAAAACAGATGAAACTTTATCCATTCGGCCGGTGTTATTGATATTCTTAAATTTAAATGCAAAATAACACGAATGGACCAGCAAAATGTCTAGATATAACCACCGCTCCATTTAAGCAAATTGAAGTCTCAGTTTCTTATTTAAAGCTATTTTTGGAGAGAATTATTTATTTTACTGAATATGTTCTTCTTTGCCATCATTGCTACAGATGAGAAAATAATACTGGCACAAGCTCTCTTTTGTATGCTTGCACAAACATGCTGAGCCACAACCCACATTCACACATGCACCAACACACATAAATAATATCCAGTGGATTGCCTTCTTTTGAAAATCACTGAACACGAATTCCACTTTCTCAATATTTTTTAAAACATTCTTATTCAATAGTCGGCACACACGATAGCAGGAAACTGCAGGTTCTGTGAACAACATTTATTGATAATAATAGAGATTAACTGAACATAGTGGCAGGCTGCACAAAAATAAAGAAAACTTGCCTGAATCTACTAGCAGTAGTAATCCTGCTAAGTAACAACTTTAATTCTTCCCTGCCTGCAACTACCAACATGCTGAGGTCTTGTCTTAAAAGCATCATAATCATCTCACAGTAGATAGCAATTCCAAAAAGGGATACTCCTCTTAACTTTGATTCCGAATCACCTCAAGCTTTCCTAGCTTTCTTCATGTATGTTTGGAAACTTTATTTCTGAAGTGTGTGTATCTGTATGTGGGTGTGTTTACTTGACAGGGCCTTGCTGAAAGTGTCACATATCTGCACCAGTATATCCAAAACATTTCTAATATTATCTTGCATATCTTTTAGGTAAATAAAAACTACATTGATCTTCATAAATAAAATTCTATTTTCAATCTTTCAGCCAAAGTTGTGGTAAACAATTTATTGTTATTATTCAATAAAGATATTGAGCAGCATGGTGGCCTAGTAGTGAAGACACTCACCTCTCACTCAGAAGGTTGAGAGCTCAATCCTAGGCAGCGACAAATGTTTATCTCCCAGGTCCAGATAAAAAATATCTGCTGCGAACTCTGTGTGGCATCAGGAAGGGCATCCAGCCAGTAAATGCTCAGCTCCATCCAATCACCCCAACTATCCCGAATCAAGGGATTACAGGGTCATAAAGAGGGAGTTTATTCAATAAAGATATTAGGCAATAATTTCTTGTTCAAGTCCGATCCTGGGCTTCTTTAAATATTACAGCTAGTCCTCAATTTATCAACTTACAACCATTGGTTTAGTGACCACTAGAAATTACAATGGAACTCAAAAAAAGTGATTTACAATCAGTCCTCATACTTATAACTACCCGTGGCTCCGTGATCAAAATTAAGGCATTCTGCAATCAGCCTGTATTTACTACCATGTTTTCCTGAAAATAAGACCCTGTCTTATATTTTTTTGAAGCCCAAAATAAGCGCTTGGACTTATTTTCGGGGAGGTCTTATTATTTTGGGGTGTGTGGAGCAAGAAGGGGCTCTTCTTGCCATTTTACCTGATTTCCAGATCTGTCTCCCTAACCCTAACCAGAGGAAATGGTGGGGACTGGCTGCGCATGTGTTTAGATATTTTTGGGGAGGGTTTATTTTTGGGGAGGGCTTATTTTAGCACATGCGTTCAAAATTGGGCTTATTATCAGGGGATGTCTTATTTTAGGGAAACAGGGCAGCTTTGAAGAGTCATGAGGTCATATGATCACCATTTACAACCTTTCCAGGGGCTTCGAACAAGCAAAATCAACAGGAGAAGCTGAATTCACTCAGAAATTGCAGCAAAAAAAGGTCATAAAAGTGAATATGACTCAATGAACAAACTCACCACATCATGAGTTTGGAAGTTCTGATCCTAATTGTGGTCGAGGAATACCTGTAATGCTTTATTAGTCCAGTTGTCAATAATTTTTTTCCATTCTGTAAAATAATATTCATTGTTCGTTGTAAAGTTGTAAAAATATGTGTTAGATAATCTCAAGTATACAAAGCAACACAAGCAGAAAAATATTTTTGTTTAGAGCTCTGAAACTTATGAAACATAAATACAGTGGTACCTCGGCACCTCATTGTTTATTGGTTACAGAGGCATGACAAGTACCAAAAATGACCAAACAAAATTTTCCCAGAAGGAATAATGGGAATGAGGATAGCAAGTCACGAGGCAGCCGATACTGATAAGTTCTTGCTTGCGCGTCGAATACCAAACAAATGATCAGTACAGGGACAAAATTTTCGCATCAAAATGTGTCAAGTACTAAATTTGTATGTGTGTGTGTATGTGTATATACATGCATACCTAAATGCACAGGTAGTCCTCAATTTATGACAATTGGGACCAGAATTTTCATCTCTAAGCAATGCAGTAATTAAATGAGTCACTCATGCCTTTTTTTTTTTTTTTTTGCTGTAGTTGTTAGGTAAATCCAGCTTTCTCTATTTACTTTGCTTGCTGGAATCCCTTTAGGAAGATTGCACATATCAATCATGTGACCCTTGGATGCTGCAATCATCATCAATACTTGCTAGTTGGCCAAATACCCGGATTGTGATCACATGACTGCGGAACACCATGATGGTCCTAAGTATGGAGAGTGGTTGTATATACTCTTTTCTCTATAATTGTAACTTCAAACAGTCACTAAATCAATGGTCGTAAACTGAGAACTATCTGTATATTTTTCATTGATATAAAATAATAAACTGAAAGTAGTCCTCATAATCGGCTGCGTGGGGGATTATGGGAGCGAGAGGGCGCTCCCATGTGACACCTCTCCTGCGCGAGCTGCATTGGTTCCCGGTGGTCTTTCGGGTGCGCTTCAAGGTACTGGTTACCACCTTTAAAGCGCTCCATGGCATCGGACCTGGGTATTTGCGGGACTGCCTTCTGCCGCCAATAGCCTCCCACCGGCCAGTACGCTCCCACAGAGAGGGACTCCTCAGGGTGCCATCAGCCAGGCAGTGTCGGCTGGCGACCCCCGGGGGAGGGCCTTCTCTGTGGCAGCACCTGCCCTCTGGAACAATTTGCCCCCGGAGATACGGAGGATATCAGATCTCTGGGCTTTTCGCCGCGCCCTAAAAACTTTTTTCTTCCATCAAGCAGGGCTGGCATGAACCAACCCCCCCCCCCATTTTTGAGATATTAGATTTTTTAATTATTTAATGGGTTTTAGTTGTAAGGTTCTTAATTTTCGGCCAAAGGGTATAATTCTTTTAAATTTTTAAATTTTGTATTGGATGTTTTTTACTTGGCTGTGCACTGCCCTGAGTCCACCAGGAGAAGGGCGGTATACAAATTTAAATAAAATAAAATAAAATAAAAATAAAACTTACGACCAAGATGGATAGAGTCCAAAATTTCTGTTACTAAGTGAGCAACAGAAATTATGTGAATTTTGCCCCATTTTATGACCATTCTTGTCACAGTTGTTAAGTAAATCACCGCAATTGTTAAGATAGTTATTAAGTGAACCTGGCTTTCCCGTTGACTTTGCTTGTTGAAAGGTTGCCAAAGGTGATCACATGACCCTGGGACACTGCAACCATCATAAATATGAACCAGTTGCCAAGCATCCAAATTTTGATCACATGACCCTGGCGATGCCGCAATGGTTGTTAAGTATGAAAAATGGTCATAAATCTCTTTTATTTCAATGCCATTGTAACTTTCAATGGTCACTAAACAAATAGTTTTAAGTCAAGGATTGTCTATATAAAAATAATCTAGAATTTATTTTCTTACAAAAAATGTAGAATCCAGTGTTAATGTTCAGTGAGTGCAACTGTTTACAGAAGGCCATTCTCCATGGTACTTCTGCACATTTTTTGTTTGTGTGTGTAAAATTAAACCACACAGGGAAGTTTTATATTCCATACTATCTGGATCAAGATTTTTGGCTTTGAGTTTAGCTGTGATTTACGAAGCTTCTTAATGAAATGAAAGGATAAAAAAATCAAATAATAAATAATAAATTAAAGCAATTATGAATATCTGTTGTTCAACTATGATTAAAATATCACATGTTTGCGAAATGTGAATGCACAGTTCAAAAAACGAACTCTAATTTTCACTCCAGTAATTTCATAAACAAGATTACTATTCAACACGTGGAATAAAAATCCACTGAAAAATACATTTTAATCTTCATAAAGAAATCTTTCACTAAGGGCTTACCTTACAAAACTGTACGTTGGATGGGGGAAAATCCAATCCCACACTTAAAATGAGAAAAGGTTATAATGCGAGCGTGACCCTTTGAAGCTCTTGTTTCTATTTTGCCAGAGGAAAAATATTTTGTGTGAAGTTAAACTCGGCAGTCCTACATTTTATATAAGGAAAAGAAAAACAGGCCCACATATTATTCTCTAGCTCTGAAAAGGATGGCATTTGAGCAGCTTGATTTAAACGCCATTCTTGTTTTCCATTGCCATGCTAGAGAACACAGGCTACCTTTCAGTAGCTAGAGATTGTGTTTTCAGGTGTGATGAAATCTGCCAGAACCAAGAGTAAGGTGGAAGCTGACTTTCTGACAAATTTCCCAGCAGACTGAAAGTTAGTCAGGTAATGAAGAAGTGACAACATTTACAAGGCAAAACCAGATAGTGGATTGAAGACGCTGAAAAATATGGGTCATCTTGACATTCCCACCTCAAGCCAGCATTGCATGGGTGTGGATCAGTAGTGGGATTCAAATCCCATCACTACCGGTTTGCTTGTGGCGTGCGTGTGCTCGCGCGTATGACGCTTCTGCGCATAGGCAAAGACGTCCGGGCGGGTGGATGGAGCCTTCCGCCGCCACCACTACCAGTTCGCCCGATCCGGGGCGAACTGGTAGCAATCCACCATGGTGTGTATCCCCATTGAGAGAAAATCACAGTAAAGTTTAATGCTCAGGGTTTTTCTCGAACCCATCTAGTAATAGGAACAACAGAGGTGAATTCATGAAAGCGAGTGACTTAAAATTCTAAGTGACCAGTTTGTATCAAATATGGCTTTCTCCTGTTCTGTCCTGAGGCCATTCTTTTTTTAGAAGGGCAAGAGAAATTCCTTCAAAATTAATTTCAAAGTCTTAACATTCAAAACATCAAATATTCCAACATTTTTGGGCCCTTAATCCGTTTACAGCTTTTTTATAGTCAAAACCGTGTCTTGCTTTTCGTTGTTTATTTTAAATTCCTAAAGATTATAAAGATACATTTTCATGTTTTTATATTAAGAATTGAAGTCACTTGCCTGTTCATGTCATTTTGAAGGTGCCTGATTTTTTTTCAAAGCATTTAATAAGAAATTTCCTAAAGTGGTTTGCAAAGGAAGTGCAAATACAAAATAACAGAGTTGGAAGGGACCTTGGAGGTCTTCTAATCCAGCCCTCTGCTCAGACAGGAAACTCTATACCATTTCAGACAAATGGTTGTCCAATATCTTCTTAAAAACTTCCAGTGATGGAGCATTCACAATTTCTGGAGGCAAGTTGTTCCACTGATTAATTGTTCCAACTGTCAAGAAATTTCTCCTTAGTTCTAGGTTGCTTCTCTCCTTGATTAGTTTCCATCCCTTGCTTCTTGTCCTCCATCAGGTGCTTTGGAGAATAGCTTGACTCCCTCTTCTTTGTGGCAACCCCTGAGATATTGGAACACTGCTATCATGTCACCTAGTCCTTCTTTTCATTAAGCTAGACCTACCCAATTCCAGCAACCGTTCTTTATATGTTTTAGCCTCTTGTCCCCTAATAATCTTTGTTGCTCTTCTCTACACTCTTTCCCTTTATGGATACTGGATTACAGTGGTGGAATTCAATTTTTTTTACTACCGGTTCTGTGGGCGTGGTTTGGTGGCTGTGGCGTGGCAGTGGCATGGCTTGGTGGGCGTGGCTTGGTGGACATGGCACGGGAAGAATACTGTAAAATCTCCATTCCCACCCCACTCCAGGGGAAGGATACTGTAAAATCTCCATTCCCTTACCACTCCAGGGGACGGTTAGTCCAAAATCTCCATTTCCTCCCAATCAGCTGGGACTTGGGAGGCAGAGAATAGATGGGGGCGGGGCCAGTCAGAGGTGGCATTTACCGGTTCTCCGAACTACTCAAAATTTCCACTACCGGTTCTCCAGAACTGGTCAGAACCTGCTGAAACCCACGTCTGCTGGATTCAATAGGGGTCTTTCCCAGGCAAACTTTTTTTTTTGGGGGGGGGAGATTTATTAATTGATATTTTTTCCATGCCAACTTGGAGATATCAGCATTTGTGCTATATGTCATTGGTTTGAAATATCACAACCACTTTGCTGCACTTCCATCTTTAGGTTGAATCATTGCCATCCAAGATTGCTGTAATACCGTGGCTCCCAAAATTTTGGGCACCAGGGACCAGTTCCGTGGAGAGAGGTTTTTCTGCAGACCGGAGGAGGGGTTGGTTTCACATTGCTGCCTGCATCCTGCGGATTGGGTTTCGCTTGTTTGCACGGCTTGGTTTCTGGCATGTTGTGGCCCAGTGCCAGTCCACAGACCGAGGGTTGGGGGCCCCTGCTGTAAGTGATAGAATAAGGGTTAATCCCTTTTGCAACTAAGTGCTAGAGAAAGGCATCAACATTTGTTAATTCACACTTAAACTGCAATAATTATGGCCTTAATGTAAAAATTACATGGTGTGGAGTAGCAAATAATAACACAGATCTCTGCAGGAGGTAACAGACAGGGAAGGGGCTCACTACTGGCTAAAGTGACCTAGTTTGCTATGGAAAGCCATATTACATTTTTTATAATTATTATATTACATATAATAATATTATATTTCTCTTGTTTGCACCATCCAGTTTCTGACATGCCGCAGCCCAGTGCTGGTCCATGGACTGGTACTATAACTAATAGAATAAGGGTTAATCCTTTTGCAACTAAGTGCTAGAGAAAGGCATCAACATTTGTTAATTCACACTTAAACTGCAATAATTATGGCCTTAATGTAAAAATTACATGGTGTGGAATAGCAAATAATAGCAGAGATCTCTGCAGGCGGTAACATATGGGGAAGGGATGACTACTGGCTAATGTGAGCTATTTTGCTATGGAAAACCATATTATATTTTCTTTCTTGTTTTGGAAATAAATCATAATGCTTTAAGGCTTTCAAGTAATTTGCATTTAAATGAAGTCCAAAGAAGATCTAAATGACTGACTCAGAGATATCATTGTTCTTTGGAGATAGAAAGAAAGGGTGCCACTGAGTATGGTCATTGTCAGTTTTGTACGGCATTTAGCCGTAACTTGGACTCATATAAAATCCTTAATGCATGAGTGTATGCATTCCTATTTATTATCTTGATATGTTTGCTAATAAAATTTTATTGTACAGACTAATAGCAACGCTGCATTTACCACACAAAACGGTACTTCAAGGTTATCAAATGTTAAATGTAATGATATGTTTAAAATAATAGCATAATGAGTGTAAATTAAGTTGCATTTCTCTCCCTTTTTATCACAGATTTTATTTTCTATTGCCTGAGCCTTAATGATACCCAGTGAATTAGTTTTAAATGATTGAGGATTCCACAAGGTTGCTCTTCAGCTCTTATTAATTATAGAACTCAAATGAAACAGCCTTCTGTATAAACAGTAAAAATGGCATAAATGAATAGGCAAAGGAGCATCCTCAAATTGTTTTTTTATTTCATCTCCCAGTGATCCCAGACAATATGACCGATGGCATCAGTGTGGGAGGATAGTTAAAAGTATTTGGAGGCACGTAATAGAAAACTCTTGTTTAGAGCTTTATTTTTGCTTAAGGGGAACGAATCTGAAAGGATGAAAGAAATTTGGAAAAAGGAAAGGAAGAGGGCTTCTAGCTAAATTAGATAAAGAACGGGAAGACTGAATACTACATTTTGATTTAAAGGTGGCTAAATAATTGATTTGAAAGACTTTTGAATGGGAAGGCCACTCAAAGCTATTTAATGAGTATGTATCATAAAATTACTGATTTAACTCTTAAGTTTGGCCACATTGTAAGAAACAAACATCCCCATTTTTTTTTCTTCTTTTACCTCTGGCAAATAATGCATATATTTTCATAGCCGTGAATATGTTGTTTGAAAGCATATGTCAACCGTCCCGTTGGCAAGTAGAGCAAAAGAAATTCCTGGGACATCTTTTATTACCGAGAGTATAACTTTGCTGACAGATCAGAGGTGGTATTCAGCAGGTTCTGACCAGTTCTGGAGAACCGGTAGCAAAAATTTTGACTAGTTCGGAGAATCGGTAAATACCACCTGACTGGCCCTGCCCCCATCTATTCTCTGCCTCCCGAGTCCCAGCTGATTGGGAGGATATGGGGATTTTGCAGTAACCTTCCTCTGGACTGTGGTGGGAATGGTGATTTTACAGTATCCTTCCCCTGCCACACCCACCAAGCCATGCCACGCCCAACAAGCCACACCCACAGAACCGGTAGTAAAGGATATCAGGGGTATCCTTCCCCTGGAGTGGGGTGGAAATAGAGATTTTACAGTATCCTTCCCCTGCCATGCCCACCAAGCCACGCACACCAAGCCACACCCACAGAACCAGTAGTAAAAAAATTTGAAACCCACCAGTGTGACAGATCCACATAGGCACAGAAAAAGCAAAGCCAGTTCTAAGGTTTTGGCGCGAAACACAGCATAGTAAAGCCCCCTTTTCCTTCCCCAGGCAACCCGTTGTCCATTCTCCACCAATCCAGGTTACACATTTTATTTTGGGAAAACAGTCTGGACCTTTTGAAAGACCTCTGCATCTCTGATCTTGAAGTTGCAAGATTTTTTCAGGCTGCAAACAGCTGATGTAGATTCCCTTTCTCTCTCCCAGCTCCCCACTCATTCTAATCATACCCATCCCACCTTCCTTAAATTCTTTGTCAAGTTGCAAACAGAAACAACTGCCTTGCGAGTCAACTTGTCCTCTCAATGAGGACCGACGGCACGTGTGTTCCAATTGTTAGCAAATATTTATTTATTTATTGGTTCGATTTATATGACGCCCTTTTCCAGAGACTCAGGGCGGCTTACAATGCGTTAAGCAATACTTTTGTATATACCTGCTTAGTAGGGCTTTTGGCCCTTTCTTTTTTATACAAAATCAGCTTATTTCCCCCACAAACCAGGTCCTCATTTTACCTACCTCGAAAGGATGGAAGGCCGAGTTAACCTTGAGCCTGGTGAGATTTGAACTTGCAGTAATTGCAGGCAGCTGGTGTTACTTAACAGTGCTTTAGTCTGCTGCGCCACCAATAAAATTGGCCAATTTGGTTCTTGGGGACTGGGGACTTATAGGCCTTTATATACTTCTGGTTCCTGAATCTCTGTTTCAAGACTTGAAAGCCAACGTGACTCATGAGTTGAATCTGCATCTTTCTAATCCATGTCCAATACTAGCAATTTAATTTTTTTTGTATTATACCTGTCACTTATATGCAGTTTGTACCTTCTGCAAGATATTTCCAGGTGTAAGCAGAGAACATTCCCATCACTAACAGGTCATTCAGATATGGGAAAATTTCACCCAACATCCCAATTTTCCCATTTTCAAATGTATTCCATTTCATTTCTGGGCATTTTTATGTGCATTTGTACCTTTTGATTAAAAACATTGAATGCATACATTTTTGTGCTAATATGCATTTTTCTTTTATAATACAGATTGAAAATAACTTTACAAAATTTAGAAAAGTGTGCATTTCATCAGATAACTGTGTTCTGGCTCCTTCATGGTTTTTTGAAATGCAAATTGAGTAGGATACACAAAAAAAGCAATCTGACCTTTTCCTTATCTGTAAGAGTTTTACTTATATCCAGAGAGTGAGGGGGTGGGGATGGGGCACAGAGAGTTTGAGAAAGCAGCTGGATATTTTCTTGTTTTATTTAATTAAAGCCAGTATATATAATTATGTTCGTGGAAGAAATGGAACATAATTAAAAATACTGCATTTTCTCCATTGGAAGTTTTCTAATCCTTACTTATTACATGTCTTTCAAGCTGAGCTGAATCACACTGTACATTTTTTCAGGGAAAAGAGAGAAAAAAAACTTTCAATAAAATGAAGAAATGAATTGGGGCTTAAAAGTTGACAGCAGTGAAACACTGATTTGATACCAGTGCCAATTCAAGAGTATATGGTGCCCCAAGGCCACATTGATTTACGGAACTGACAAAGCTCATTCTAAGAGTAGGTGAAGCGCCAGAGAACATGTATGTGTCCTAGATCCCATTAAATGACATAGGGAGTACCTGGAGCATGCTCACTCTGCATGACCTAGTGGGATGGGTAAAAATAACCAGAAATAAATCTCACAAATAACCCAGCCCTGTGCCATTGGTTATAAGTGAGAGCCAACATCCTGAATTGCATCTGGAAGTCTATTGAGAAATAGTGCAATTCAAGGAATAGTGGTCTTTACATAACCATATTGAGGTGCATCATTACTATCCATGATGTTGTATTCTTGGCAACTTCTAAATAGTCTTCAAGAAATGCAAATGGGAGGTGACTAATGCAGAAGCAACCATGAGCAGGGCCTATCAATCAGGAAATGGGTAGAAGTGCACAAGATGGAGTTTTTAGTCCAGGAGGATACCAAATTATACACAGGCTCCAAGTAGGAGAGCGTAGCACGTTCAGAACCCAAGATGTAAAATCTTGAGATCTAAATCTTGGAGGACTCAAAACCCTTAACCATCTGATCTTGCTAGAGTTAATTTGGACCCTGTTTCCCCATCCAGTTCTCCTCCAGACACTCAGAAAACACTAAGACATTTTAATTTGATTGGCCGGGGCAGAGATGTACAACTGAGTATCATCAGTATATTGACTCCATGCCTACTGTGGGTCTAATTCAGGGGCTTCATATAAACAAAAGTGGAGACTTGACCATTCTCCCCCTACAAACAATTGGAACCAGCCCTGGAGAAAGGAGGGACTCCTCAATAATACCATGCTCCCTGCTGGCAAACTGATCCAGAAGATAGCTTGTTCAATAGTATTGAAGGCCACTAAGAGGTCAAGAGGGAACCAGTTAGTCCAGTTCCATTGGATCCTTTAATTCTTGAGTCAAGCTGGCCTCCTTCAGAAATGAGAGAACCACAGTCTCTCTCAAAGATGCATTCAATACAATAGTGGGTTTCAATTTCAGCCGCTACCGATTCGCTCGTGGGCGCTCGCATGCATGCATGTGCACACAACGCTTCTGTGCAAGTATAGAAGCTTCTGCGGATGCACAGAGACATCTGAGCAGGTAGGCGGAGCCTCCTGCCCCTGCCACTACTGGTTTGCCCATCCAGGGCGAACCGGTAGCAACCCATCACTACCACATGGTTCCAACTGCATTTCGTACCCAGGAAACTTTGACAAGTTCCCCCAGGAGGGATGTGGATCTAAAACATAAGTGACCTTGCAGCCCTAAGAACTTTCTACTTCCTTAGAACTAACAAGCTGAAACTCTTCCCAGATAATAGAATTAGGCCATGTCTCAGTCAGTTCCATACGACTTGCACAGTTGATGTCCAGCTTAGAGGAGATCCAAGTGACTCTATCTGGCTAATGTCAGGAATAGTTCTCACAGCAACTTTTTAGATACTCCACTGGTGCCTCACTATCCAGGAGCAAACTATTTTCCTTAAATAAAATCACTATATGATAATCTGTTGAAGTAATAAGGGTGAATAAATATTCCGTGTTTTACTGTTATAATTGCCGTGAGGTAATTTTTAACAAAGGTTCTTACTCTTGCTGAGTTGGATTTAGTCTTTGCCTCCTGCCAGCAGCACACTACTAGTCTAGAGTTTCCATCTAGTGTTGATGGGCATTAAATGTTTGTTTTCCTTTCGCAATAATATTTAAATGATACATCAGTGAGATATCAGCAAGATTCCGTTTGGTTAATCCATTAAAAATTATTACAAACTCTTAATCATTTACAACTTGATTCTAGAAGTAAAGTTCTCACTGTAATATCCACTCAGTTACAAACTATTAGCACTGATATTGCTATCTTGAAATAAGTAAGATTTATGAATCATTACATTCTTGGCTCTGATTAAAATCTGAGTCAGGGAACAATTCACAGCTTTCTTCCTTCATTTCTTTCATTAACCTCTCTAATGGTCAAAACACACTCCATATCAACTCCCCTCCTATTCCTAAAATATCTTCCCCTTTCTCCTTGTAAAATGGGTAGGCATTGAAAATAGGAACAGCAGTGATGTGGGAAGAAGTCAGTAAAATTGCAAAAATCCAGGTGACTGTAGAATCTTGTTGTTGTTTTGTTGTTAGTCGCGAAGTCGTATTTGACCCATCGCAAACCCATGGACAACATTCCTCCAGGCCTTCCTGTCCTCTACCATCCCGCAGAGTCCATTTAAGCTCACAGTGACTGCTTCAGTGACTCCATCTAGCTACCTTGTTCTCTGTCGTCCCCTTCTTTTTTTGCCCTCAATCGTTCCCAGCATTAGGCTCTTCTCCAGTGAATCCTTCCTTCTCATTAAGTTGCCAAAGTATTTGAGTTTCATCTTCAGGATCCAGCCTTCTAAAGAGCAGTCAGGGTCTTAGAATCTTAGTCTCTCCTTTTCCCTCTCTTTTTCTCCGTCTTCTGCTATCTTGCATTAATCCAAATTTTGGCAGCCTAGATTTGGTAACTCCAGACAGAAATGAAGGCTCTCCATGCCTGCCTGCTTTCAGCAGCTGAATACATTACGGAGCAGCATTCCAGAATTAAATACCAAGTGGGCCCATTTCCAGAGGTATTTAAACTAAGAGCAGCTACAATAGCATTGTTGATTTTAGTATAGCTTAAAAACCTGTAGTGAAAGCAGACTAATTACAAACTTTATTGCAAGAACAGATCTAATTTTTCCACAAAGTTATTGATCAAATATGTTTGGAATACTGTTAAAAGTCTCCCGCCTAGGAAGAAGATTTAAGATAGAAGTGAATATACTGAGCCTTGCCAAATCTGGTGTTGATAATGGACCTCTTAAGGCTGAAATCTCAAACCACAATGATAAATAAGATAGTCCTACAGTGTACAATGCCAAGCAAATATATGGGGCATTGAACAACGAAGTATGGCTTTAGCAGTGATTTAGCCATTCGGCACATAATCACTCAGAGGTCAAATAATGCTACGGATTATATTAAAGCAGGGTGAGCCCATCCAAAATTGTTGATAGCAAACAGCAAATGTAAACAGTGTTTTAAAACTTACCTAGTTTGTTACTATAGTATGTCTTTTTCAAACAGTTCTTTCACGGGGGAAACATTAGGGAGTCATTTCCTTACAAATTAGCACATATTTATTCCTAAATTACTTAAGTACATCTTCAGAATGTGGAAAAGAAAATAATATTCTAAAGAAGTCATTTAACCGCTCAATTAATTGTTTTCGTTTTGAGATATTGGCCTCTTAAGAGACAACTTTAAGAAGTTATCCAAAAAGACAAAGACCTATAAATATGATTGGTATGGAAAAGACAAAGCAGCAGGAATAAAATTATACATTGTGTAATCACCAATGGAGAATAAGGTTTAACATTTAGGGAAAATGTTGACTACATAAGGAACGAAAGCATCTGGAGATATTGCAGCAGAGTATTGGCATGAGTTTATTGCAGAGGTGGGTTTCAGCAGGTTCTGACCAGTTCTGGAGAACCGTTAGCAGAAATTTGAGTAGTTCGGAGAACCGGTAGTAAAAATTCTGACTGGCCCCGTCCCCATCTATTCTCTGCCTCCCGAGTCCCAGCTGATCAGGAGGAAATGGGAATTTTGCAGTAACCTTCCCCTGGAGTGGGGAGGGAATGGAGATTTTACAGTATCCTTCCCCTGCCACACCCAGCAAGCCACGCCCATCAAGCCATGCCACGCCCACCAAGCCACACCCACAGAACCGGTAGTAAAAGAAATTGAAACCCACCACTGGTTTATTGGCATGCACAGACGTAACAGTAACCACTGAACTCTTGACTAGAGAAATGTTGGACAGCCCAGAGGTAACCAGGGATGCTACATCAAATAAGGTGAGGAGGTAAAACCCAGGAATACAGTATTTAGTTATCTGTAAGAAACATTATTTACCTGTGAGAATATATAATTCAATGGACTTGATTCTACTTAACATACTGTATATGTGCATAGTTAAATAAGTTGGAGGATCCAGTCAGGATTATTTCAACTTTTCAAATATTTTTCAAATATTTTTAAAAAACTTTTTTACAAATATTTTCTATTATTTTTTTAAAAAAAATCAACATTTTCCAAATGGCTAAAATTAGCCAATAAAACCAGTAGGTTTCCAAAGATGCCCAAGATTGTAGTACAAACTAAATCCTCAATAGGCAGACAGGGTGGTTATTCTACAAAAAACACCTGAAACAGTATCCCTCACTCATTTTGATGGGTTAACCAGTTATTTTTACTACACATTGTAAGTGAGTGGATTCTAAGATTGTTATATTTACATTCTTTCCAAATTCCTTACTTTTTGTCCTCAGGTTAAAATGCATCAGGTGGAGAGAAAGGAAAGAAATGAAATCTTCCCAGTAATACAACATTAATTGACAACCAAATAAGAATTCCAATTTGGAAACAATTTTGGAGAGCTTCAGGTGCAAACACAGATCTTTGTCCTCACATTTTCACGTCTGTATAACTGGGAAACTATATTAAGAATTATTTCTTCCAAGGCCCCTGACAATTTACTTACACGAATGAGCCAATGGGAAGATGGTTTATTTTTTTCTTTCTACCACTATTCATTTGAGATCAGTGTTTCTGAACCTAAAATACTGGTTTAGAAAAACTGTCTGGACTTATTTTAAGTAATCATAAAATATGTGAATCTCGTTTTACTTTATTTCTTGGCAAGGGAAAAGCATTTTCCATTGCTTCAGATTAGTTTAGGAGGCACAAAGCAAGTCATGTGGTGTGTATATATATATATATATATATATATATATATATATATATATATATATATATATATATATATATATATATATATATATATATGTGTGTGTGTGTGTGTGTGTGTGTGTGTGTGTGTGTGTGTGTGTGTGTGTGTGTAGTTTTTTCTTCTATGACTCAAATCCCCATCTTCAAAGCATCCCCTAACCAAAGCAGTACCTCATTCTGCCACATGATAGGGCCTGATCCTAGACTTCCTGCTTTTAACAAGGGGTGTGAAAATATACGCGTTGTTAGTTTGACATTTACGGACCTGCCTGATGATGATGATGATGCACTTCCTATGTTTCCACTTTTTTTTTTTTTTTTTACTTACAAGGTTTCCATTGTTCTTTGGTGTCAAAAATGAATTTAAAGGATGGAAGCAAAGTTAGAAGACATTTAGACATTCCCCCCCCCCTTTTTTTTAAAGAACATTGAATTTACAGGAAATTGTAGCTTTCAATTCTGGTCTCAATATTCTGTTCTTGTAGGGCAAGAGTTAGATGGGCATGTTTGTCGTCCTGTTATATCTCCTTCCTATGTCCTAGAATGTTCTTTTTAATAGCTCTACTTCATTTACATTTCTTTAATGACAAGCTATTCCTATCTTCCTCCTTTTCTGCAACAGTGAGGTCATGCTCTATACTGCTCTTCTGCTAATGATTATTATTTTATTTTCAAAGATTAACACAGCAATTAAGACCAGACAATTAAACTCAGTAATCAGATTTAATGTTCAATTCCTCTCTATCAATCAGAGCAGACAGATTCTGTTCATCTATCAAATTTTTGTGTGCCATGGAACATCAATTACACTAATTTATTAATCAGACTCGTGTGAACCCAGCCCAGCACTATGCTTATAAATGTGATTTGGCTTACTTATCCCATTTGCATATTATAATACAAGCAAAGTCCTAATCAAAGAAGAGCTAAAGTTTGTCTGAATTAATCTCTTCTTCTTTATTTAAAAAATACAATCTTTTACACGAGGCTGGGAAGAAATCTCCATCATGTTACCCAACCAGGTCCTATTTACGCATTAATTAAATGAAAGCCCTATATATCTATTATCACTTTATTTAAAAATATGTATTATAGGTTTCAGAAACTGTTTGACCAAGCAGGGGATTCAAAGCTTCAAAGATAGGTAAAGGTAAAGGTTCCCCTCGCACATATGTGCTAATCATTCCCGACCCTAGGGAGCGGTGGTCATCTCCATTTCAAAACCGAAGAGCCAGCGCTGTCCGAAGATGTCTCCAGGGTCATGTGGCTGGCATGACTAAATGCCAAAGGTGCATGGAACACTGTTACCTTCCCACCAAAGGTGGTCCCTATTTTTCTCCTTCATTTTTTACGTGCTTTCGAACTGCTAGGTTGGCAGAATCTGGGACAAGTAACAGGCGCTCACCTCAGCGTCTTAGCCACTGAGTAATAATAATAGTAATAATAATAGAAACTCTTATTGCTGGGAGATTCTCTCTGTAGCACTTTTGCAAAATAAAAAATAAAAACAAAATAAAAATCCACACAACTCATTGCAGCCCAAACACTGAAAAACTTCGTCTCAGGTAGTCAACTGTCCAAATTTTCCCTACAGAGTTTCTATGCAGATGCTTCTAGCATATGACAGGACAGGTCTTTCTCCAAGTAGCTACAGAAAGGCAAGTCAGAAAGGCAAGTCCGCATTCTTTCCAAGCACTCTATTCATGCTGTTCTGAATGATACACTTTCTGATGAGAAGGACTCCAAAGCAAAATGCCAATCTTATTCTAAGACCAGCATAGCCTGTCCCATAAAAAGGGGAGGGTATTTGTCTGATTTCTCAGATTACTTCCAAGATGCTACCAAAGCATTAGTAATATTTGTGCTCAGTTTCACCTCTTTTTCCTCACAATTAAAAACAATTAAAAAAACCCAATGGGGGTGCTTTATTCTAGAGGTGGTTGGTGGAGTAATAAAGAAGATCCCACTTTCATATTGTTCATGCATTTGGAATGAATGAATGAATGAATGAATGAATGAATGTTCCTCTGATTTAGCAGACATCTATCAATTGCTGGATCAATCATTGCCCTCAGTGGAACCATAACTGTTCATCCAATGGCATTTTATGCAAGAACATGCAAAAAGATTTTGTAAAATAATATTCTTGATGTGGCATGTGCAGCCTCACCACCATTTATAATATCTCAGAGGTCTAGAATAACTAACTAAAAATAGAACTTCTCAGAGAGTTGGTGCATTATAAATATCTACCTCAAGTGAGTAAAAAAACCTGTCTCATAGTGCCCTGTTGCACCCTGAATTTGGGCTTCACTCTGAATCATGGAGGCCATCTCCAATATACAGGTATATGTGTCTAAACATTATATTTATGTATATAATATGCATGTGGGATATCAGTATTCACAGTTGTATGTTTTCACTTGTCAGACATACACCAGTGAATGCTGACAATCTCATTTAGGCGACTGTCAGAGTTCTCTAATTCATATCTGAGTTCTATATCATTTACAACATTTATCTGGGATTGTCATAGTCACATGTGAATGCTAATATTAATCACATTTCCACTTTCACAGATACTAGTGTTTGTGCTATAACTTAGTACTCAGACTAAGTGGTAGTTGTTAATGAGCTACTGTGGCTTTGGTTAAATCAACAGATACTTGCTAATTTAATCATTATTTTCCTTGAATCGCTAAAGCTTTCCAATGAGCTATATGTTATGACTAGGCAGTGCTCTGAAATTGTATTTTGACCCAGCAAAGATTGAGCAAAGATTTATATAAAGTCTTCAGAAACCTTTATACAGGTGAAGTCACAAAAATATCCAGTATTTTTGTTTGTTTATAAAGGGACATTTTTCATAATTGGACTGGTTTATAACAAATGCAAAATAGTTGTGTTTTCAGATCATCTTTTATATAAATTGTGGCTTCACAATTAATAAATATAAATTCAGCATGGAAGTTTCCAAAAATCAGAGGCATACAATATTACAGATTACAAAATCAGGGAGGGAGGGTGGAAGTAGAAGGGAACCGAAGGGAAGGGAAGGGAAGGGAAGGGAAAGGAAAGGAAAGGAAAGGAAAGGAAAGGAAAGGAAAGGAAAGGAAAGGAAAGGAAAGGAAAGGAAAGGAAAGGAAAGGAAAGGAAAGGAAAGGAAAGGAATATAGTAAAGATGGTTTATAACAGTAACTATATAGATGCTTATGTGAAGAAGTAAACATCCTGTAAATGGTTTTTCCTTCAAGTTATGACAATTAGCTTACTATTCATTAAAACAGCCGATGATATTGTGAACGAATGAGTGAGTGAGTGAACGAATGAACGAACGAACGAATGAATGAATGAATGAATTTCACATTGGTATAGTGGGAAAGAATATATTATTACTTGACCCTTTCAATAAAGAAAACCCATCAGGCCAGACATCAGCAACCCTATTGGTTGTATGTTTTCATTTTCCTGTCTCTTCTTCTCCCTTGGCTTTCCTCTTTCCCTTCTCTTTCATATGTTTTTAGTTTATAAATATGACTTATATGCTGTTTGGTTTTAATTTTTCTCTAAACTTCTTTGAAAGCCTTTTAGACTGGGCAGCATATATGAATGCTTTCAATAAAGGAATACAAATTAAATATTGAAATATCTCATTCTCCTAACCAAGTAAAACCTGCTCATAGCCCAATTAACTCTGCCTACAGACGTTCCCATATGAACTCCTGAATGTGGTTCAAAACTCTCCTTTGACATTTACCTGTAACACTTAACAATCTGAAGATGCCAAGGTGGGCCTTTCATCCTTGTGCCCTTCTCCTCCTTAGTTTCATGTTTGATGACCTGTTTGGACTAACGTAACAAGCTATTCTATACAAGTCCCACCTTGTTTTAGCACAGCATTAAAATACAATCTTCATTTCTCCCTCTATTTTCCATCCTTCCATTTTATGCTCCATTTAGCAGATCTTTTCCTCTCTCTCCCTCACTCACTTTTACAAAATACAGCATCTTTCCTCTCTGATCTTGTAGCCTCTTCCTTCAGTTCAGATCTGAGAGATCTTTTCGAAATATACATTCAGACAACTGCTATGGCATCAGAAGCTGACTTTTAAAAAAAAAAAGAAGAAGAAGTTAACACTGCTTGCTCTTGTCAGATACTGCTGTCTTCCAAAAGGCTTCTGAATTGGCTGTTATTGATTTCAAAGTGCTGCTGACTTTGTGTTCCTACACCTTCCCACTTTACTAAATATATATTCATACCTGTTCTCTCTGATCTTGCTCACAATCTCTGCCGCTTGGTGAGAGACTCTCGGTGAAGTTGATTCTGAATTCTTGACACAAATAAAGACTTCCCAATTAACTGCAAAGTCTAGCATCCCTAATCAAATTAAGGGAAACTCTTTCTTCACCGTTTTTGAAGAATATCAGCTTTGTGTTATTAGTAGTAAAGAGATTTACAGGGGTGGGATTCAGCCAGTTTAGACTGGTTTGGACGAACCGGTAGCTCCGACAATCAGCTGAGAACCGGTTTGCTCCAATGATCAGCTGGGCCTACCCGCCCCTGCGCTAAACTGACCTATTGTTCCTTTGCTTGAAGCCCAGCTGATAGGCGTGACAGAGCGGAGTGCCGTGCCTTAGCTGTTTTACTCACTGGGGCTGCAGTAGAAGGTAAGTTTTAGAGCTGTTTTCAAACACACTGTGCACTCGCTCAGCAAACCGGTTGTTACACTGGTTGAATCCCACCACTGAAGAGATATGTTAAAGGTATATTTCCTGGAAGAAGTGAGGTGATATTTTCCAAAAATATGGAACATTGTTTGAAAGGTAGATCCAATTTGGACTTAGCATTCGATGTATTCAGTACAAGAATAAATTTTCTTTGGCTGGCATAAATGCTGGACAACAAATCTTGTATATCTACATCATTGTTCTGGACCAATTGTGATGAAGTGGACCAGAGGTGGGTTTCAGCAGGTTCTGACCAGTTCTGGAGAATCAGTAGTGGAAATTTTGAGTAGTTTGGAGAACCAGTAAATACCAGCTCTGACTGGCCCTATCCCCATTTATTCTCTGCCTCCTGAGTGCCAGCTGATCAGGAAGAAATGGGGATTTTACAGTATCCTTCCCCTGAAGTGGGGAGGGAGTGGAGATTTTACAGTATCCTTCCCCTGCCATGCCCACCAAGCCATGCCATGCCCACCATGCCACACCCACAGAACCGGTAGTAAAAAAAAATTTGAAACCCACCACTGAAGTGGACTAACATCACAATTCAGTGCAAACCTGGGAAAAAATTAGCATTCAAGACTGATTGTCTAGCCTTTGTGACATCTTCATCTACCTCCCTGAAGCATATCTGCAACTATCTTTAAAATTTAAATAAGGTGAAGAATGTTCAAATAAATGAATCAATCAATCTATAATTTTTTGCTTTAAAAATATCAAAATGCTCTGATGGGTCAAACCAAATGCACAGTTGAGTCATCATTGAGTCAAACAAATTACAAAGCCGGATGGAACACGACTCAAGAATTTGCTATGTCCTATCTTCAGATACTCTGCCCATCTTCATCCAGAGTTCTCAAAAGAGAAATAGAAACAGAAACAGGCAGAGATGGGACGTTTCAGATGCTGGAAGCAAAGATCCATGTAATGTCAGAGCAATATTGTACAAACATTTGAGAAAATCTCAAAATATAAAGCATCAAGGTGCTTCACACATATGCTTTTCACACTTCTGTCTTAGGGGCGCAGAGGATACACCTATACATTGAGAAAGGGAAGTAGGTTTCCCTACTTCTTCTAGAAGCAGGAATGACAAGACAAAATGTTACAAAGAAAGCTTTGGTTATAACACAGATAGGACTGTGGATGGATGGATGCGTGGATCCTTCATCAAAATCGGCAGTTTCAAATTTGGAACCTCCTCTCTGTTCATTCTGTTACCTAACCTCCCCTGGCCACTGCATAATACATGCGGCCTTGAGCTGGTGAATTGTGTCTGTGTGTGACAAGTAATTGCCTCTCTCCAGAGCCCTCTTTCACAGCTCTTTGAGCATTTCTGTGCTACATGCCCAAAGTCTAGGAAATACAGTTACTCCCAAGCAGTCATTTGAAGTTGAAGTTCCGGAGAATAGTCCTTCTCTCCAGCCTGACTTTCAACTAACTTGACAAGTCTTCTAGCATTCCTTTTATATAGGTGCTATCTGAGCAGAGCACAAAGTAGGATACTCCTGCATGAGAAGAACAGTACAGGTGTGATTGTATTTTGTGTGTGTGTGTGTGTGTGTGTTCTTTAGCGAGCAAACAACAGAGATACTTGGCTGTCACTATGCTATGCTTGCCTTGGGGGAGCTGTAGGGCCTCTTAAATAAACAATGCATGATTACCATAGATGCACTACTGTTTAAGCAAGACCTCTGACAGTTGAGCACCTTGGAGAGAAACAAGGAGACCAGTTGAGATTTCCATCAGGGCTTGACAGATCTTAGAATAAGATAGTTTAAAGAAATAAATTAAAGTGAACCAAAATAAGATCACTGGAAGAATAATGCACATGAAAAAAAAAGACAATTAGGTGGGAATAAGGGGAAAGGAAACCAAATATTATGTCTATTATGTACAGAGAGATGAAATCTGACATCTATATAGAAATGTCAGGTCTATTGAAGCATCAGGTTTTGCTAGCAAGTAGCTATTTAACTGAGTTGCGGTTTAACGGCGGCAGAGATGTTTAATATGCCTCATTAAAAGAAGGGGACACAATTTAGCGTAAAATATTGATACCGATGCAAATTAAAAAATGATTATTAACATTTCAGTTAAAGAGAATACATTTCACCACAGAGGGGAAGATTGCGTCGGAGTGATTTGTGAGCCTTCTGTTCCAATGCTAGGTGTCCTGATTTTAAGCGCTAGGGAGCCAATTCAAGGCCTGTTTGTTATAGCAATAGCACTTAGACTTATTTTATTTTTATTTTATTTATTTCGTCAAGGATGTATTTTATGACAGATACAAGTATAAACATAATTATAAATACATGAAAAGGATATGAATAAAAGAAAACATTAGGACAGGGACGGTAGACACGCTGGCACAGTGCTTCGCAGCCCTCTCTAAGTGGTTTATAGAGTCAACATATTGCCCCCAACAATCTGGGTCCTTATTTTACCGGCCTCAGAAGGATGGAAGGCTGAGTCAACCTTGAGCCGGTCAGAATTGAACTCCTGGAGTGAACAGTGAGATAGCCCTGCTGTACTGCATTCTAACCACTGTTATGTTGGATTAGGTTTATGTGTTTGTTGAGCTAGTTTGAATACTGGAGAGAGCTGGTAACCCTTCCAATAGTTGCAATAATGATGCCAAGGAGGAGGAAATTAAGGATTAACTTCTTCCTAGGGTCTCAGTCGGTATAATTGCAGGTCTCAGTCAGGGAATGGACCTAAATAGCAGGGCTATTTCAATGTTGCTTAGCAGCCTATTGAGCCAAGTATAGGTCTTGCCTTTTATTTCTGACACAATGTACTCAAAATTGTGATTTGTATACAATGTGCTGATGTTTTCAGCTCAGCCTTGATCTGTTCTTACTGAAGGTTGTTTAGTTGTGCTGTCTCTTTAATTGACTTTATTTTGGGCAAAAGTAAGATTTGCAAATTCTGAAGTTTCCTCCGTTAATACAAATGTACTCTGTAAAATGCACCATGTCTCTGCTTATAGAAATTTAAAGAAGGGGTCCCCAACCCATGGGCTGTGGCCCACTATTGGACCTTGATCTGTTTGGAAGCGGGCTGTGGAAGTGGTGGGATGCGCACGCGTATGCGCGCATTCCCATTTGCACGAGCAGCAGGCGCGCACACTTGCCCACCACTCGCACAAAACCATCCTCCCCACCACCACGGCCAGGCCACAAAGCTGGAAAGATTGTGGAGCTCTGATTTAAAGCAAAGCTAGGAATCTTGATATTTTTTATTAAAATTTAGAATGAAGTATATAGCAATAGCACTTAGACTTATATACCACTTCATAGTGCTTTACAGCCCTCTCTAAGAGGTTTACAAAGTCGGTATATTGCCCCCAACAATCTGGGTCTTCATTTTACTGACTTCGGAAGGAGGAAGGCTGAGTCAGCCTTGAGCCTGGTAAGATTCGATCTGCCAAACTGCTGGCAGCCGGTGATCAGCAGAAGTAGCCTGCAGTACTACACACTAACCACTGTGCCACAGCGGCTCTTGTATAGCAGAGTAATGAAGTATAATTAAGGAAAATAGACCAAGAGTAGGCAATCTGATGTCTGAGTGTTCTACGGTATAATGGATATTGTTGCCTACCAAGGTATTTTATCATCATCATCATCATCATCATCATCATCATCATCATCATCATCTTAATAGGGAAGTGGCATACAGCAAAGAAAAGTATGAGGCTTTAACATCCCAAATGCAGGAATGCCTTTGAGCCACATGGCTATGAATATTTTGAAATATGTACCATTTTGAAATAGCAAAGGTCATTCTGGGAAACTAGTTTGCTTTCTAGTAATTTTTTACTAGTAATATTTTTTTTGAGGGACACGGTGGCTCAGTGGCTAAGACACTGAGCTTGTCAATCAAAAGGTTGGCAGTTCAGCGGTTCAAATCCCTAGTGCTCGCATAATGGGGTGAACTCCTGTTACTTGTCCCAGCTTCTGCCAACCTAGCAGTTCGAAAGCACATAAAAAGGCAAGTAGAAAAATACGGACCACCTTTGGGGGGAAGGTAACAGCGTTCGGTGCACCTTTGGCATTTAGTCATGCCGGCCACATGACCACGGAGACTTCTTTGGACAGCGCTGGCTCTTTGGTTTTGAAACGGAGATGAGCATCGCCCCCTAGAGTCGGGAACGACTAGCAGATATGTGCGAGCGGAATCTCTACCTTTATCTAATTTTTTGGGGGGGAGAGGCGCCATTTTTGCCTTATACCGTGGAGTGGGGAGTAGGTGGCACTTGGATATCTGATTGGAACTGAACCTCTTTTATGTAAGTTTCATTAACTGCCCATCAGTAAGACAAAGAGAAAAGAACATCTAAATACATAGTAGTATTATATTACCAATTATTATATTCTTATCATGAACCGATCATTCAATTAACAGCTAACTCGTTTAAAGATGAGAAGGGAGCCAAAACACACTGTCCTTAAAGAACTGGAGATGGTGTAATGTAGTCTGAATGGATGTTGCAGATGGAGTCTCCACCCCTCCCCCTTCTTTATAAGACAAACATTTTTAGAGTTTTCTACTTTCTAGGATTTATCAACCATATTTCCATGATATCCACATATCATCTATATGCACTACAACCTCAATTAACAATGGTTGAGGCTGCCAGAAGAGGAAGAACCAGAGCTTTGTATCTATCTCGACACCCAAAGCAGTAAAAGAGGAAGAGGGATCTGTGAAAAATAGGTTCTTCATTTGTCATTTTATATGTACCTAGGCCAGGGATGGGCAACTGTGGCCCTTTTACAACCTGTGGACTTCAACTCCCAGAATTCCTGAGACAGCCAAGCTGTCTCAAGAATTCTGGGAGTTGAAGTCCACAGGCTGTCTCAAGAATTCTGGGAGTTGAAGTCCACAGGTTGTAAAAGGGCCACAGTTGCCCACCCCTGACCTAGCCCAAAAGATTTTGGGGTTTCTTGTTGAGTTACAATTGACAGCCAGCCTGAGGAGTTTTTGGTATCAGCTGAATTTGCCCAAATTTCTGGTAAAGTGATATTGCTGTAACCTTTCATATGTTTCTCATGGCCTTTTATAAGTTTAATGTTTGTAATTTTGTCTTATTGTAATGTTCAACGTATCTCACATTGGGATAATTTTTTTAAATGAAGAACACGCTTTAGAAACAAAGATAAATATTGTATGATTTTTGGAAAGAAGTTATTCTAGTTAAATGCTTTTTTTTTTCTTAATACACCAATCACGGAATTCTGTAAATGATATACAGATAGTCCTCAATTTATAGCCATTTCTTTAGGGACCATTAGAAGTTGTAACAGTCTGAAAAAAGTTGCTTACAACCATTTTGTCACAAATAGGATCTTTACAGAACTCCCAGGGTCACATGATCAAAATTCAGGTATTTGTCAAGGAGCCCATCTTTACGATGGTTGCAACATTTGGGATCATGTGAATTCCATTTGCGACCTTCCCAGGCAGCCACAGGTAATCCTCGACTTACAACAGTTCATTTAGTGACCATTCAAAGTTACAGCAGCACTGAAAAAAGTGACTTATGACCATTTTTCACATTTATGACCGTTGCAGCATCCTAGTGGTCACATGATTAAAATTCAGAACGCTTGGCAACTGACTCATATTTATGACGATTGCAGTGTTCCAGGGTCATGTGATCACCTTTTGCTACCTTCTGAGAAGCAAAGTCAATGGGGAAACCAAATTCACTTAACAACTGTGTTACTAATTTAACAACTGCAGTGATTGACTTAACAAAGGTGGTGAGAAAAATCATAAAATGGGGCAAAACTCACTTTACAAATCTCTCGCTTAACATAAAAATTCTGGGCTCAATTGTGATCGTAAGTTGACGACTACCTGCAATAACTAAAATCGATGTGGGAAGCAGGATTTGCATAATGACTTTGCATGTGGTTCACTTAAGAATTGTAGTGACTTGCTTAACAACTGTGGCAAAAGGGTTATAAAGTAAGGCATGACAGTCCCATGACTACCTTGTTTAGCAAAGGAAATCCTGGTCTCAGTTGTGGCCATAAGTGAGGACTTCCTGCATAGCAAGAAGTCTATAGACAACTTTGAGTTTTAACAAGCACAATGGGTTTTTAACTTGTTGCAATTGTTAATTGTAATTAATTGTAATTGTCGATTGTTAATTTATACGATGCCTGCACTTTGTCTCATGTACAGGTGAAACTCGAAAAATTAGAATATTGTGCAAAAGTTCATTTATTTCAGTAATACAACTTAAAAGGTGAAACTAATATATGAGATAGACTCATTACATGCAAAGCGAGATAGTTCAAGCCTTGATTTGTCATAATTTTGATGATTATGGCTTACAGCTCATGAAAACTCCAAATTCACAATCTCAGAAAATTAGAATATTACATGAAATCAATAAAACAAGGATTGTACATAGAACAATATCGGACATCTAAAAAGTATAAGCATGCATATGTACTCAGTACTTGGTTTGGGCCCTTTTTGCATCAATTACTGCCTCAATTACAATTACACAGAGGTACTGTGCGCATCAATCCAGAGCTCATTTCTCAGCTGCAGAGGCCTTTCCTGAAGGCCTCTGACATTGAAATAGAGTTTGGGGGCAAGATGTGCAAGAGGCGGCAAGCGGCCGCAGAAGAAGTGGGCTGGCAAGACGAGGCAGGTGTCGGACTGTGTGAGGTCTGGCTGCAACTGTCTGAAGGTAAGCTGCTCCAAACCCCCATCCCCACCCTAGCTTTTTACCCATGCACTTCACCCCATCCCATGTGTTCTGCCCCAGCTATGGACCCCAAAGAATGCAGCACACACAAAGTCTGTACAAATCTTAGTTTACTAAATTAAATCAGTCTTTTTCAAACAAAGGCTGTTAATTAACTTTCTTAACAGCCTACAAGAATCCAAAGAATAAATAATCGTAATCTTACTAGGATTGGCAGAAAGCCCAGAAGCAATTTGCAGGACACTGATAAAAAAACTAAGATCCAGATGCAAAGGAGAGTGAACTAAGTTGTTCCCTGCAAATTGCCTCAGTCGTTGTCCTTCCTTAAATAGGCTAAGGGAGTGGTCAATTAGCCCCAAGACTTACTCTCGAGGAGACCTCCTCCTGAGGAGCCACTCTTGCCTTTTGGCAACTCTGCGCACCCGTGCACCGAGAAGAGCCTCCTCCTCTTCTTCCTCTTCACTTATGGAAGCTTCTGGAGGTTCTGAAGGCCTCTGGCACCACATCTTCTCTGGCACTCCATTGTCCGACTTGAGTGCCAGCTGCACAGGCTGCTGGCGCAGCACCACACCAGCCTCCTCACTGTCGGAATCAGCTACTAGCTGCACAGGCCGCTGACAGGCCACAACACTGTGCAACCAGGTGCAACAGAGTGGGCAGTGTCCTAACTAGGGCTTATTTTGGGGGTAGAGCTTATATTGGGTGTACGTGTAAAAACCAAAGTAGGCTTATTTTTTGGGATAGGGCTTATTTTCAGGGAAAGACGGTAGTAGCAATGGGTTGGAAATTTTCTCCCATATAGAAAAATAGAGAAAGAATCATAAGGTCAGCCTGAAGAACAATTTATATCTTTCAAGTCATGAGAAGATAATATCTTTCAAATATCAATAGTCAAATAAAGCTATAAATTATCTTCCTTCATTCTTTCAGATAATATTACCATTTTTCAACACGATAGATATCTTCCATTTTCTCCTTAAGTCTTAAAACAAATAGCTCTTGGGAAACTTCTGGAAGTAGGTCATTAAAACTTGTTACAAAGTCAAACATTAGGTTGATTTCTATACTACAGGCTTTACCTGGCTGTTACTAGCAATGTTTTTTAAAAAAATCAATCCATTTCCTGTGCTGTGTGACTGCGTGCACGTATCCCCATGAATCCTCACTTTTTCTCCAGGGAACAGAAGGATTGCTTAGGTGCCTTCTTTTGTGCTGTTCCAAACCACACTTAAATTTTAATGCCCCAATGAAAGAAAGCCTGTTTTAAGCCTACAGATTTTATGCACCCAGCAGTCAGGATGGAGCATACGCCATTACCCGTGAGTAAAAAAAAAAAGAAGAAGAAGAAGCAAAATTTAAATGATTTTTTAACCAAGTAGGTCATTTAAACCCCATGCCAAGAGTATTTATATAATATCCATGCCTACCTCTCTGCTCTCGTGTGAACATTTTTTTATATATTTGTATTTCGGCTGCAATACCTCACTCTAAGCATTTATTTCAATCCAATTAAAGGAATCATTATCATCATTGTCAAATTCCAGGGAGATGAAAAATGTCAGCCATATAAATATAGAAGTAACAGGATTATGTCCTCTTTCCTTCCTTGAAGGACGCATTTGCTTTGCAGACAGCACGGTTCCCTTAATATTTTATAGTCACACTTTGTGGGGGAGAAGAATCACAGCTTTAATAGTAAATTCTGCCAGGTGCTAGAGTTAAGAAAAATTGTGAGTTGGAGCAAAGCCTGCATGAGTAAAAAAAAAAAAAATGTTTGTGGGGATGGGGGAAATCCAGTTCATCTCCGTCCCACTGAATCTTTCATGGAAGAGCAATAAGGGGGCTTCAGTAAATGGGGAGTTTTCAGAGTATAAGACGCACTGTAGTATAAGATGCACCTTAGTTTTTGGGGAGGAAAATAAGAAAACAGCTGATTGGCGGGTGGATCGGCCTCTCAGAATACCCCCAATCAGCTGTTCATAGGTGAATTTTAGGAACAGGTTTGTTGGTTGTGAGCTCTGTGCCTTGCTTTCTTTTCTGCCTTTGAAAGCCTCCGAATCAGAGCTTCAGAAAAAAAGCCTCTGAAACTTCAAAAAGCTCTGTTTGGAGGCTTTTTTTTCTGAAGCTCTGTTTGGAGGCTTTTTTTCTGCAGCTTCATTTCTGAGGTTTTTTTCAGCCTCTGAAACCTCCGTTTGAGAGACTGGGCAGGGCTACATTCAGAGAATAAGATGCACCCAGATTTTCACCCCCTTTTTTGGGGGGGGGAAAGTTGCGTCTTATGCTCTGAAAAATATGGTAAGGAAAGGCATCTAGAGTGCTTGGTGATATAATGACATAATTGGAGGGAAATCTGAATTTCTGACTCAAGTATCTAGTTACAGGTAGTCCTCGAGTTACAAATGTAATGGAGCCTGTGTCAGCTTTGGAAGCCATATTAGCTCCAATGCTGCCACCTTCTCATGTGTGGGAAAGTAGGAGAGGGGGTTGGTAGACACAATAGCATTCTTCCTGTCGGTCAAGGTCAGGGCGATCCCGCATCTGGAGAAGGAATGGTCAGGGGGCTGGATTGGGATGGAACAGATGTTGATTGGAGCATGTGGAAAAGGGGATGGTTTTGGGAGCTTTGACTTACTAAAGGAAAACCCGGGCTTTTCAGATTCAGGTTTCCCCAGATGTGCCAGTCTATTCTAGTAAAGAGGACTTTGGAAAATGCTTGCTTCCACGTCTTTACTTGGAGTGGGGGGTTTTCTGGAACGCTGACAGCCTGCTCATTCCATTCGTTACCCAAGGATTCATGAGAGCGAATCTTGTACCTTGAACGTGATCACTCCGTCCTTTTGCTCGTGCATTCGCTAATCGAATGTGAGGCTTGTTAAGTGCACATGAGATATTTCAGTGTGGGAAAGGCCATGGGAGCCTAGTGATGGAATAGGCCACCTGCCTAAGACCACCCAAGGCCTCCCCGACCCACTGAAATATTTCATGCTCCCCACAATTGCTCACCCCCCCTAAATCTGCCATGTCAGGTCATTTACCTTGTGAAGATCTAGCAAGCAGTCTCCTCTTCAGCCTTTCAGCCATGTGAGCCCCTCTGATGCTTCATTCAGGGGTCCAGAGGCCTCACCTGTCATGCTGCCAGCTGAAATAGAGCTTCTGAGGGGCGGATCCACCCCTCAGAAGCTCCATTCGGGTCTCCAGAGGCCTCGCCGAGCACGTTGCTGGCTGAGGCCTCTGGACGCCTGAACGGAGTGTCGGAGAGGTGGATCCGCCCCTCAGACGCTCCATTTCGGCCAGCAGCATGCCAGGCGAGGCCTCCGGATGCCCAAACGGAGAATTGGAGGAGCAGATGCACCGCTCAGAAGCTCCATTTTGGCCAGCAATGTGCAGGACGAATGTTGCAGAGCCTCTGTGGTTGTTTGTAAGGGCGAACAACTGCAGCAGAACAACTGCTGCAAGATTTGTAATTTCGGGACTTGTTCGTAAATGCTAGGGGACGTTTATCGTGTAACTTCGAACATTCGCTAATGGAATGCTCGTAACGTGGAGATTACCTTTATTTCTCACTAAATGCCCCCTATAGCATCCAAGGGCTCCTTCATTAGAATACAGTTCAGTCCACTGGCTACATTCCCCAGTCACAATAAACTACCTACCTCTGTTTTATCTGTTGTGTGTCTTCACAAAATTCTTCCCCATAATAAATAACTGGCCACATTAGCATGTGTTCCTTCAGTCATCAGGAAAAGTATGCTGATGCAAATTATCCTGTCCTGATGACAAATCCTAGCCCTGCCTTAGTGACAAGTCTGTTTACTGGTGCTGTAATTATAGTTTTCACATGGGACAATTTTGTCATCTGCTGGTGAACAAAGGAACCATTAATTGTTCTCTTTAATGAGAAGGAGGACAATGCCTGGGAAACTTCTGCCTTTGTTACTTACTATGGGAACCATCTGTAATTTGAGTGGATAGTGAAGCACAGGGAATATCAGTCTGTAAATATACAGGTAGCCTTCAACTTACGACCACAATTGAGCCCAAAATTTACTGTATGTTGTTAAGTGAGAAATTTGTTAAGTGAGTTTTGCCCCATTTTATGACCTTTCTCGCCACTTTTGTTAAGTGCATCACTGCAGTTCTTAAAATTAGTAACATGGTTGTTAAGTGAGTCTGGTTTCCCCATTGACTTTGCTTGTCCAAAGGTCACAAAAGGGGATCACATGACTCTGGGACACTAAATGTGAGTCAGTTGTCAAGCATCTCGATATACATCATGTGACCATGGATATGCTGCCATGGTCATAAGTGTGAAAAATGGTCTTAATTCTCTTTTTTTTCAGTGCGGTTGTAATTTGAAACAATCACTAAGTGAACTGTTGTAAGTCGAGGACTATCTGTACAAGGGAGCAGTAGTGTTGGCAGGGGACTATCTCTCATCCTTTTAGCTCTACCAATGATCTGTTACTGTGACAGGTAGTCTTTGTGGTACCGCCAGTCATTGAGTGATTGTTTAAAGTTTACAATAGACCCCGAAAAAAAGA
The DNA here is from genome assembly GCF_059756535.1 of Pantherophis guttatus. Taxonomy (NCBI): domain Eukaryota; kingdom Metazoa; phylum Chordata; class Lepidosauria; order Squamata; family Colubridae; genus Pantherophis; species Pantherophis guttatus. Next base: position 82,015,003 of record NC_142064.1, read on the forward strand.
TTCAAATTTCTAACGGCCATCCTTCCCATGGTCACGTGATGGCATTTTGGGCACTTGGCAGCTGGCCCAAATTTATGGCCGTTTGCAGCATTGCATAGTTACATGACTACAACTTACAACGTTTTTTGCCAAGGTGCTTATAATAAATAAACAGGAATTTTACTTCTGGTTTCCGGCACAAAACACCCATAGTGAGTTTGCTTAACAACTGCAACATTTGCTTAACTACCATGGGTGTTTGCTTAACAACCATTGCAAAATAAGTCATAAAATCAGGCAAGATGACCCTTTTAACAACTGTCACGACTTACTATCATAACTCCAGGTTCAATTAGAGTCATAAGTGGAGGACTACCTGTAAAAGGAGAGAGAAGCAAAACTTCGGTAAATTTCACATACCCCTTTCCCCACTCTTCCTGTGGCATACATATAAAGAAAGAAAACATGAAAGGAAGGAAGGAAGGAAGGAAGGAAGGAAGGAAAGAAAGAAAGAAAGAAAGAAAGAAAGAAAGAAAGAAAGAAAGAAAGAAAGAGGAATGGGGCTGGTATCTTCTTTTTTCTTTATAATCTTCATATGAGAGCAGAAATTCCCCATTCCTGATGAACTACAGTATTTAGTGTTTCATTTTCTTCACCCTGATTGTAGCTGCTCACAACTTAGACCAATAAGATTCTGGCCTAAGACTGTAATCTTGATTTGATTTTGTAGTTGTTGTTTTAACCATTCAGTTATGTCGAACTCTTAGTGACTTTATAGGCAAGTGTTCTCCATGCTGAATCAACCATATTACTGGGTTGATTTGATTTTAGGTTTTCATTTGATTCTTCTAGAATCTTTTCAAATGACATTTCTTGTCATACGAGATGGTGTTATTCAGTGAACACGTGCATGTCTTAGATGCAGAATGTCCTTCTTGCAAACCATGGGGAGTGACAACTTGAAAGAAGTAAAGGAGGTGAAAAAATGCCTCTCCGAGACCATACTGAACTATTGGTTTGAATTTCTAAACATACTAAAAACATTCATTTTGAATCGATATTCAGGAAATTCTTTCTCCAGGCAATCTGTGGTCTTCATTGTTCTGTGGCTAAAAATACAAGAAAAGTCAGGAGTAAGCTTTGATTCTTACAAAACAAATGAGGAGGACATTGCTTCCCGTTTTGATTAATACATCAGCTTCTAGACTGGCTAGAATTTTTTTTTCTTCTACTAAACTACTATTCGTTGTAATGAAAACCAGGATGATTTGTGGTGGGACTGGGAGTAGAGAAGGAATGTAAATTTTTGAAAATACAGAAGTTAGACCATAATTCTGTGCTGAGAATGAAGTCTAGAATATATAATTTTTGTTATAGTCAGGAATAAAGTTTTATATGTGAAAAATTAGATACTTAATTCTTAACTTTCATTCTTAGTATTGTGTTTTTGTTGTGGGTTGTATGATTTGTTTTGTTCTGGGATGGTGGTCGTTGTTGTTGTTGTTTGCTTTACTTACCAATAAAGAGATGCCAAGATTTTGTGCATTCACTACTATAGCAAGATAGAGACTTCTAAGAATAAATTATCAGTTTACTGCTATTTAGAAAACATGAGTGAAACCACACTTAAATACACTTTAGGGCAAAAAAAATGTGATTTATAGACAGTTTAGAATTAATGATATTCTGGCAACACTTTGAAATAAGAAGCACATCATAAACCTTGTGTGATTAATGTTCACAGTATATTATTTCCTAAGGTATTCCCTTTGCAATAACAATAATTACCTCAAACATTTGCGATGATGGTATATTAAGGAAACACTCATGCCTGGGTTATTTCTGCTGACGTCCTCAAAATACTGCTTGAAGCTCAGTCCCTAGTCTACAATTAATCCCTAGTAAGCAGCTGGAGGATCGAGACCAGAAAAGTGCTGAAGAAAAAAATAGCCCAGAGGAAGACTTCATGTCACTCAACATTTAAGTCAAAATTTTGCATGTTTAGCATTGAACTAAAGAGCCATGGTGGCACAGTGGTTAGAACACAGTACTGCAGGCTAACTCACTGCTTACTCCAGAAGTTCGATTCTGACCGGCTCAAAGTTGACTCAACCGTCAATCCTTCCGAGATCAGTAAAATGAGGACCCGGATTGTTGAGGGTGATATGCTGAGTAGTAAAGCACTGTGAAGCGGTATATAAGTCTAAGTGTTATTGTGATTGAAGCTTGGGCACATCTGGTTGGATTGTTTAGTCATAATTTACAGTGTTGACTTTAACCCCAGGATCCAATTTATTGATCCTGTTTGCTCCATTTTGTGGATCTGTGGCAGGATCTGTCCCACAATGCAGCCCAAGCCCCAGATAACTAAGAAGCTGTTGTGTACTAAAGGATTAAATAGCTATTGGCTTGTTCAAGTAGCTGGTGAGAAGCTGAAGAGGGGATTTGTCAGAGTGGACCAGATAGCAGATGTTCTCCTGGGACCCTAAAAGAAGTCCTGTTGAGAATTTCTTCTTTTGATGTCTTAAATGAAAGGCATTCAGAAGGGCCTATGAATAACATGCTCGTGAAAGCAGAACATCAGTAGCCGTGGTGGTGGCAGTAATGGTGGGAATAGCAGCAGCATTACTTCATTAGTGATCATCATGGGCATAGTGCAAATGAAAAAATTGGAGGACTGTGAATGGAAGATTCATTTGCTACTTCCAAAGCCATAGAATTCCATATACATTTTATAAATAAATAAATAAATGTAAATAAATATTAACTTGCACCAGAGAAGAACAGATTTTTCCTGTCTCCAAGTTTTTCTCCTCAGCTCACTTGACTGTTTCTGTTGTCAACACCCACAGACACTGTAGAAGAGAATATTAGATTAGGGAACTCGATCCAGTATTTCTAATTATGTTCTTAAGATCCAGACAATCTAAATTTGCTTTCTTATTTAAAAAACAAACAAAGCAAACCTATTGGGGATCCTTACTGAACCCGTTGGAGAAAGAAATACGCTGATCAGCAATAGGTGTAGGCTACTGCAGCTTCCTGCCCACATAATACTAAAGGTTTGTCTTTTTTTCTACTTTTGTTTTCTTGTTTACTTGAAAGAGATGCTGTGCTCTCAAATGCCCAGAGTTGCTTTCCGTGAGAAGGGCAGCCATATAAATTTGATTGACAAACAAATAAAGAAATAAAAATGTTTAATATGAAGTACTTTTCCTTTTGACTCAATGCGATCAGTTCCTGTGGAATTAGGTAAGGTGGCATTTGGCCTTCTAAAATGGTTAGAGGTAAAATTGTTGATACATATTCCCTCAGATGATTCTCATCTGCAATTTAATATTTGGGCCTTAAAAAGAAAAAAGTACAAAGCTGACTAACTTTACTGTTATGGCCCATAAGCCCACAAAAGAAGAATGGTAAAGAATGATTCCAATCTAATACCGACTTAATTAAAACTATTGGAAAAACCTGCAGAGAGCTTTAAAATAAAACAAAATATCCATCTCAAAATATTCCTTAGTGATATTCAAGTTGCCTTCCTGGGGGTGCTTCCCAGCCTACTTTGAAAGAGATTTTTTATTGCCATATTGTATTGCAATCTCCAGGCTTTTAATAACTTGCAAATAATGAGGACGAATCGCTTAAATCCCCTCCGCACAAATGTATGCTTATATTAGCAGACGTTTTGTACATTTCCCTGCAAATAGTCTAATTCCTTCTAATCCTCTTATAAAAATTATATTCATACCTATTGGCATTAAAGGGAGTATTGTTGGTGTTTGCTATTTATTCGGTAAAGACTTCTTTAACGCAAATTGACTAAAATAGCTGCAGGTGCTTTCTTTATGAATATTTGGAAAGTCAGTTATATTAAAGGGATGGTGGGGTTTGCCCGGTGCATCCTGGCATTGATCCTAAGCTTTGCATTTGACCCAGGAAGCACACTATTTCACAATGTCTGCTATACATAAAGGGAATTGGTCAGGTTTCATGGAAAAAGGTGTGATGTGTCAAAATTGAAACTATCACGGTGATTTCTGGAGTCACAGTAGCATCCTTCTTGATACGTTACTTGGCTCAAAAATATATACCATATTTTTCGGAGTATAAGATGCACTCCCCCCCACACACAAAGAGGGTGAAAATTTGGGTGTGTCTTGTACACTGAATGTAGCCCTGCCCACCCGCTGGCCCCCACCCGCTGGCCTCTGCTTCCCAGCAATTTGCCTCCTTGCAGCAAACAGCAAACAGCCTGTTTCAGTTTCAGCTTCAGTTTCAGCACAGCCTGATTAGCACAAGCACTTGATTGTCAGTTGGATTGGCCTCCTGACCATCAGCTGTTTCAAGCTGCAGGGATTGCCATTGCCTATTGCCGTCTCCGTGGACCTCCGCTGTTTGCTGTTTGCTGCAAGGAGGCAAATTGCTGGGAGGCAGAGGCAGATTTTTTTTCTTGTTTTCCTCCCCAAAAAAGGTAGGTGCATCTTATAGTCCGGAGCATCTTATACTCCGAAAAATACGGTAGATATGCAAAAATGTGCATCATTGGGGAGATCTTATAAAAAAGAAATACTACACATTTGGAGGAACTGCATGGAAAAAAGTACATTTGGGAACATGGTGCACTAAAGAGGAGAAATAGGGAAAATGTGTGCAAGTATGCTTTTGCTAAAGAGAAATGCCCATGAAATGTGTCTATTAGGAAATGTTAATGAGACAATAAAGGCATTTTTTGTATGCTTTAAGAATAATTTGCAGAAAATTCAGGGAATGGGCACATCTTGATTGCATGACACTCTGATATGAATTGGATTTAGCCCCATCTGCGTGTCCCTAGCAGCATCAAAGAATAAAATAGAAACCCACATTACTGCACTTAGGAATCGCTAGAGGTTACAGAATTAGTAGTAATGTTTTTCTAAGTACAGCCAAGGATAGAGTCAATTCTTTCTTTCTTTCTTTTTTTTGGTTTGTGTTTTGACACAAATGGATTTAATTTGCACTTTTGGAATTAACCTGGAACAAAGTTATCCCTTGGCTTTTGCTGTTTCCCAGACTGGCAATTAGAAAACAAATGCATTGTGTACTTTAGGAAACAAATATGGGCAAAATTAACACCCAAAAAACCCCCTGTGCTTTATGGTGTACAAAAAGGCATGCAGTCTGAGAAAATGCTTGCCAAAATGTGTATATTGTGGGATAATACACAGAAAATGCATTAAGCTGAATAAACCCCCCAAAAGTGCTGTAGGATTGATGGTAGATGTACAAAGACCTTCTCTTTCAATTGTTAAAGCAGACCCGGTTGTGCTTTAGAGCTTTAGAAGGGCTCCTGGCTGTTTCAACATGTGTGCATGGATAACCTCACTTTGTTGGGTGGGGGGTGGGGGTGGGGAGAAAGTAATACATATTCCAAAGCAAATGTTTCAAAGGATTTGCACACCTTAATATGCATCTTCATTCAAGGTTCTCATTCAGGTCATGCGGGCTTTACCTGGTAACATTCTAATTCTATAACATTAACAATTTATGTTTAAGAAGGACCACACGAGCCTGGATATTAGAAGACTGTTGTAAAGTGCCATTATGTACTAATATACCTAATTTTCTCTAAATAATTATAATTCCAATATACTCTGTTTTTTTCTCTTTTTAAACATCTTTTTTCTTTTTAAACATGGTTTAAAAGTGTTAAAAGTGTCAAGTGTTAATGTTATCAAAGAAAATATAGTTGTATTCCCTCTGCAAATTGAAAATGCAATCACAAAATGTACTTTTTGTAATCACAAAAACAAGAAAGATACATTACCAAAATAAATAAAAGTCCTGACACTTCGATGTATAAGATTCCCGGCAAAGCTTGCCCATGAATTTTCAGAGACGGAAGATTATTTTCCACTGGTTTGTTTCAGGACCCTTACATAATTTAACTTTTTAAATTTAATTTGGGATGCCACAGCATTTCAAATGGATTGATATGGTGGTTAAGTCTATTACATTTGTAAGTCACACCCAATACAAATGGGGAATCTAGCCAGAGTGTTTTAGATGAAGGTTGCAAAGAGGCAATCTACTCTACCATGCAGTCTTAATTGGGTCCCCACAGTGGTGGATTGCCCCCGGTTCGCAGTGGTTCTATAGAACCGGTAGTAAAACCAGCCAGAGGCTCCGCCCACCAACCCTGATGTCATCAAAACGCTTCTGCGCATGCGCAGAAGAGCATGCACACACACGAGCGAAGCGAGCCCCGCTGCGAACTGGTAGTAAAGGTAAGTAGAACCACTCCTGGTTTCCCAGATAGGGAAGCCTTTGAATGAGGAAAACAAACAGATCTAGTTGTAGGTTGTAGTCAGGGGTGAGCTTCAAAAATTTTAGCAAGGGATTTTCTGCCCAGTTGTTGGGTGGGCGTGGACTAGTCATATCGTCACCACTACCGGCTCGGCAGAACCGGGCAGAACCGGGAGGAACCCACCACTGGAAATCTCCTTACCACTTCAGTTCAAGGGGAACCCTGAGAAGCAAGTTAAGTATAGAGCAACTTCAACTTTCCATTTTGTATCAGCTGATGACCTCAACATTTCATCTCCTTTAACAATGGACATCTGCAGCTCTCCTGTCCTCCTGAAAGGCTATTTTTGCCTAAAAATAGGACTCACATCAGATGCACAGATAAGAACCTGTCTAGCTTCCCCAAACTGACCAGTCAATCAGAAACTTAGGATGTTCCACTTTGTAGCCTTCAACTTGCACAAAAAAACTTTGCTTCTCCATTGTTCAGGGGTCCCTCTTTTTTGAACGCAGGATCCAACAATCATCCTGGCAATAATGATCTTTCTTCAGTCTGAATTCTTAACATAATGAATGTATTAAAGGCAATCTTAAGCTTGGCTCCGATATAAATTATAAGTATGTATGATATGTAGTGGCACAGTGGTTAGAATGCAGTATTACATTTAATAATTATGCTGACTGCCCACAGTTCGATCCTGACTGGCTCAAGGTTGACTCAGCCTTCATTCCATCTGAAATCAGTAAAAGGAGGACCCAGATAGTTGAGGGCAATATGCTGGCTCTGTAAACTACTTAGAGAGGGTTGTAAAAGCATTATTCAGTGGTGTATAAGATGGGATGAAATCCAGCAGGTTCTGACAGGTTCTGGAGAACCGGTAGTGGAAATTTTGAGTAGTTCAGGGAATTGGCAAATACCATCTCTGGCTGGCTCCAGAGTGGAGTGGAAATGGAGATTTTGCAATATCCTTCCCCCAGGAGTGGGGTGGGAATGGAGATTTTGCAGTATCCTTCCCCTGCCATGCCCACCAAGCCACGCCCACCAAGCCACACCATGCCCACCAAGCCACGCCCACAGAACTGGTAGTAAAAAAATTTAGATTTCACCATTGTGTATAAGGGCTATTGCTATTGCTATATATAAGAAAAAAAAGTGGATTCTTGATGCGGTCTATTTCAAAATATATCAGTGAGTATCTGGATGTTTAGAATGGCTCATGGGCAAATTGAAACAAGCCTTTCCATCATGTGTGGCCCCGCAGTTATCATAGGGAGATATCCTGTCTCTGAAGAATATGGACATTCTATTGTATTAATATCTGTGATAGATTTATCTTTGAAGTTTTCCTAATCCTCTTTTAAGTCCACAAGCACTTTCTCCAGACTACAATTCTTATAGCTGAAACTGTATCCTTTAATACCTATGAAAGGAGGGCAGAAAGAGGAAAGGGGGGGGGAAGGCTCCCAAGAATATAAATCTATTATGAAAACTTCTCCCAGGAAACAAGCATTGGCAGCAAAGTACAAAAGGGTAGAAAAGGTTACCCTGGCCCCATATGGCTGTCAATAATTTTCAAAGGTATAAACAAAAATGGATGTAAACATTTTTCCAATTTGTGATTCACCAAGTCAATACAGAGAAAATGCTAATCATACTAATTTCCTTCTTCCAGAGAGAGAATATATCAGTAATCTATTAACATGCAAAGGGCCAACAGGGTTAAGCTGTTCAAACACTGTCATTGATTCCCCCGCCTTTTCCCTGCGTTGCCTTCTCCTCCTCACTCAATGGGTACCAAGTCACACTCCTTAGCAGTTTGTGCTATAAAAGTTTGCTCCCTGGAGAGACTCTGCAGTTAAGACATTAATTACAATATTTGACTAATCAGCAGCAGGAGTCTGGAGGGGTCCAAAACTGAATGACAAATGCCAATATCTACTCTAAGGGTTGTTGGATCAACAAGCCAATACAGAGAAACTGATCCATCATTTTGTCACAAATTCCCAGAGCTGTTTCCGAAGCCTGCCAATTAAAAAAAAAATGTAATCACTCTGCATCATTCATCAGCCATTACAAGATACATGATAAATGGGGCCCTTCTCCTCCCCCATTGTTCAGCATCTGATGTCTGCACAGACACATGCTTTCAGGTGATATTGTATGGTGTTTTAGTCCAGGAAATGAAGAGGAAAAGAACGCATTTACATTATTATATATTTCATCAGGATTGGCCGATTCTGGATGGCTTCCTGTTGTGGCCTGCCAATGGCCTGCACGGATCGTGGCTGATCCTGACGACGAGGAAGCTGGTGTGGGGTTGCGCCAGCAGCCTGCGCAGCCGGCGCTTGCGTCGGACAGCGAGGAGGCTGAAGAGGATGTGGTGCCAGAGGCAGAGACTCAGCCAGGGTCTTCAGAACCTCCAGAGGCTCCTTCAAGTGGAGAGAGCGAAGTGGAGGAGCCTCTCCTCAATGCTCGAGCACGCAGGGCTGCCAAAAGGCAGGAGTAGCTACTCAGGAGCAGGAGGTCTCCTTGAGATAAGGCTTGAGGATAATTGGCCACTCCCTTAGCCTATTTAAGTCACATGCAGTTAGTAATTTCTTGCTAGAAACAACTTGTAATTATCATCAGAGCATTTTTGGAAAAGTCTTATCATATCTTGTTTTCTGGGCTGGTTGCCAACCTTTGCCGGATTTTGGTTTATTCTTGTTACTTAATAAATTTGATAAGGACCATTGGTGTATGTCAATATCCTCGGGAATCCAGAGCTGGGGCAGAACACTTCCATAATTCAAAGGCAAAAAGAAAACAATGAAGAAAAAATAGATACAAATAGTGCAGTATGTGGTACAACTGTGTGATATGGTTCAAGTAAGTATGGTATAAATACCCTGTTTCCCCTAAAATAAGACATCCCCTGATAAAAGCTCAATCAGGCTTTTGAGCGCATGTGCTAAAATAAGCCCTCCCAAAAAAATAAGCCCTCCCCAAAAATATTTAAATGCATGTACAGCCGATCCCCGCCATTTCCTTGGGTTAGGGAGACAGAGCTGGAAATCAAGTAAGACTGCAAGAGGAGCCCCGTCTTGCTCCATGTGCCTCAAAATAATAAGACCTCCCCGAAAATAAGGCCAAGCTCTTATTTTGGGGTTCAAAAAAATATAAGAGAGGGTCTTATTTTCAGGAAAACACGGGTGCATTCTCATCTATGTACCTGGGGGAAAGTATGTTCAATTACTATGTTGTTTAATTCATGTAGATTTTTTGTTTTAGCAGTTCCAGAATTTGTACCGTTTACATTTCTAACTACCACAAACACACTGTTTGAACTTAGATGTTTTATTCCTTCTGTGGGGATGGCGCTCAAAAAAGGTATAGTTTCTTCCCATAAAAAGAGGAACTGAAAGGAATGTGCAATTCCATCCATCAGCCATCTTCATTATCACCAGTTATCAGATAAAAGAATTCCCTTGATTCCCCCCCCCCCCATATCAGTTCTTACTGACTTTGATGAGAGACTTTGCTTTAGAATGGTTTTTCAAAGAGAATGGAATAGCACTCTGATGCTTATGGGTGGAAACTCGCTTCCTTGTACTTAATTTATTACAAAGTGGCCAAGAAGTATGTGAGGATGTCTTTCAGTCTTTTCCCAAGAGGTATGTAGCCTCTTTGATTTTGTAGTCCAAAGAAAGGTGCCTTAAGGGAACGTTTCAAATAGCTTTTAGTGGATAAGATATAAGACCACTTATAATGAGAGCCAATTTGGTAATGCAGTTAACTGGTTGATAGTCCCACTTTAGGCATAAAGTCATCAGGATGACCTTGGGCCAGTCATCTCTCTCAGCCTTAGAAAAGAGGCAATGGCAAATAGCAATAGCAACAGCACTTACACTTATATACCGCTTCACAGTACAGCCCTCTCTAAGCAATTTACAGAGTCAGTATATTGCCAACAATCTGGCTCCTCATTTTACCAACCTCGGAAGGATGGAAGGCTGAGTCAACCTTGAGCCTGGTGAGATTCGATCTGCCAAACTGCTGGCAGCCGGTGATCAGCAGAAATAGCCTGCAGTACTGCACTCTAACCACTGTGCCACTGCAGCTCTTTATGTTTCGAAAACCTTTCCGAGGAAACATAGCATCCTATGGTTGGAAGAAACCTCAGAGGTCTTCTAGTCCAACCCTCTGCTCAAGATAGGAGACCATATAAGCATCTTCAGATCACTATACAACTCCCTGCTCAAAGCAGGAGACCTTATACCATCCTGATCAAATAGTTGTCCAGTCTATTTTTTAAAAAAAAACTTTAAGCGATGAAGCACTCACAATTCCAGAAGGCAAACCATTTTATTGATTAATTGTTATCCCTGTGAGAAAATGTCTCCCTATTTCTAGGTTCAATTTCTTTAACAATCTCCTTACTTCTTGTTCTGCCTTCTGGTGCTCGTGCAGGCAATTGCCAGGAGTAAAAAACAAAAACTCAACACATACAAAAATATACTACTAAAGAACTAATGGACAGTTTGGTGTGAGCTTCCAATAATGCTGCAGACTGGTGGGCACAGGAGATTTATACAACCATAAAATGGGAATGTTTGAGGAATTAGATTCATATTGACTTCCATTGCAAAGTCATTTAATTTATACCTTTTACATTCATCTTCTTATCCAGCTTTACTGTTACTTTCACAGATAGGCCAAAATGTATTTAAATGGCAGATTCTATATTTCTTGGGTAAATGCATTCTAAATGTATTTATCAAATTTGTATGCTGTTCATTTCATGGTACAAGGCAACAGTGAGTGGCTTACAACATAATAAAACATACAGAAATAAAAATAGTTATAATATATAAAAACAGATTAAAATTACAGGATATCGCATTGCACTCATGTCAGAAGTACCAAGGCGCTTCCATGTTGAAAGGATTAGCTAGTAATATCACTGTTGCCAGAGGGATGTCCAGTTGGGAGCTACTTTCATGTTCCCAGCAGGAGCTGGAGCAAAGGACGGGAACTTACCCTATCCCATGGCAGCACTCCGGTCTTGAACGTCAGCTTGCTAACCTCTAAGCCAGCATCCTAAACTTCTCAAGCCACTGTGTTCCTATACAGGAGATTAAAACAATCTAAAAAAGCACAAGCTTTATATATGCAGAAGCTATTTTTATATATATTTAAATATCATTTTTACATGAATTTCCATGCAGCACTCCCCAGCCCCAAATCATCTTAATGCAAAAGGATAATAGAGAAAAAGTATGAACCACTGCATGCAGAATCAACATGAACCAGAGACAGACTGTTCGTATACATTTATTTCAGGAGGATGAGATGAGAGATGAGATTCATAGCCATTCATGGGCCCTGGCAACTTGGCCCAAATGGGAAAGATTTTATGAGTACAGAAAACTAGCTTCAGTTGCCAACATCATCCCTGACCCTGCAACAGAGAAATGGCAGTAATATCCCACTGGTGACATCTGCAGCCACAACAGATGATTATGTTCCTGAGGACAGATGGACATCATCTTTTTTGCTCTGCTATCACACTGGATGGGATGTTAATAATCACGGTTGTTTCTCCCCCACCACCCCAACTAAATAGATAGGATGTCACTGACAACATTGACACGAAATATGTTATTGTGTTTCTCCATTGCTTATTTTCAGTGTAGCTATCACTCAGCTATCTCTCAGTGGATTGGTTCTTAGGGCACTGAAACATATTGGACCAACCTTAAGCAAAAAGCACATTACACAGAGCTTCTTCTGTTCAGGTTCTAGCCCTGTGCAAAAGGAACAGGTGGGAAAAATCCTTAGAGAATATTTTTATCCAAGCAAACCTTTTCTGCATGTTACAGATTTTTTTTTTTAAAAAAAATATTTTTAAACTCATGTATCCTTGGAGACCTATTCAATACAAATGTGAATTGGGTTTTCCATATTTACATTCTGGATGAATAAGAAATCTGAGAGAAGAATTAAAATTCATCAGGCAGGAACCTAAAGTGGAACTCTGTAATCTAGGTATTGTTTTTAATGTTTTTATCTGATTAGTAGTGATGAGCAAGAAAGCGTGAAAGCATTCCCTTTGACATGAAAAAAACAGCAACCTACCACCTAGAATTACTTGTAAAGCAATCACTTATTATAGATCTTTATGGAATAAACAGGATAATAAACATACAGGAGACCTTGAAAACTTAACAGCCAATGTTTTATGGGTAATGTGTAAATGTGTAATTTGGAATGATAAGTAAAGACTAAAGAAGGTAATCAAATTATGTAAACAAAATATCCAGTTAGAATCCACAAAGGAGAGACCCTGTAGAACTCAACAATTCTAAGAAAAGTTTTTGAGGGGATAATTATTTCATTTTATTTTGAAAAAGCAATAGCTAACCTATAAGTATTCTACAGTAACTGTCTGCTAATCAGAATCCAGAATATTTTAATGAGTAAAGCTGAAAGGAATCTATATTCTAAAAGGTGTTCAATTGTGCAAAGAGAAGGGAACAAAATACTAACATGTACAAACACTTTATTAGGAGTTCTACTACAACCTCAATCCAACATACCCATTCTAATTTTTCCAAATCTTGTCTGAAGATTTCCCAAACATCTGGAGCAGATGAAGGACATAGCTGGATGGAGAATCCAGTCAGTTGGGGGGTACCAGGTGCCCCATCTGAATATGTACTATTCTATTCTTTGTCAGCTGAAATTGCAAATCTGTGTGCAGGAAAGAGTTGTGGCTCAGCTGCAAATCCCAACAACCTGAAAATTCACTTTACTTGGAGTTACCTGACTAAGGGTAAAATATATGTGATACTATTTCTGGTAGCTCTTAGTAGACTTTTGCTGACTAGGACTAAATGATGATCTTTTATAATTATTGGTAAGGGATGAGATATAGGAAGCAGAGAGTCCCATAAAAAGGGGTTTATTTATTTTTGATTATTGAAACATAAAAGGTGTTAAAATCCTGAAATTGTTTATTCTGGAGGAATGGGAGAGTCATCTTTTATATAACTTTTTTCTTTTATATACTTTTTTTGTACTTTTTTCTCTTTTCTCGGTTTGTATTTGTTTTTATCTGTCTTTAGATTGGATAACCATTTGCCGGAAGTGATGTAGGGTTTCCCACCTAAGCAGGGGGTTTCCTTTTTTTTGCCAGAGAAAATATTAGAATTACCTAGAATGTCATATTAGAAATATTGTGGCTTACAAAATACATTGGCATTGGGTTCAAAGAATATCTAGAACCATTCCTTGTAATGGCTGCACTGCTGGAGGAATTTATGTAAAAACTAGTATTGAATGAGAACTTCTGCATTTCTTCATCTGTGTAAGCAGGAAGCAAGGAAGGTTGCATCCACCATCAATGCACACAACAACTTGTCCAACTATTCTCTGGGTTCTCCGTTGTCCCACTTTCTACCTGGGGTCTAGATGAGACTATTCTTCAGATGAAAGAGTTCCATCTAAGAAGATATTCATGCTGTTACCAACTGGAATATGGATAGAAGACCTCCAAGGTGCCTTCCAACTCTGTTATTCTATTCTATTATATATTTACTATGTAAATATAGTAAATTTATAAACATATACTCAACTATAAATACATTTGTTATATAATAATACATTACAAATATGTGCATATATATATATATATATATTTGTAAACTTTAACAAAATTATTTTTTAAAAAGATGCTTGCTGTACTTGTCCATTTAAACATATGCCATGTCATATGCCAAAGCATCCTTGAAAGAAATGGCACATTTTAAAGTAAATTATTTTTTAAAAATATGTTCAATGGATTCAAAACTTCAAATAATCTGAAAATTCTTTACTTCAAATTCTTTTGCTTAAAAAAATAGAGGACAGAAAATGGAGTGATGGATAGACACATTATTGTCTATCTTTACTGAAAGAAAAACTCCCCAACAGCCCAGATTTCCAGGTATGCTGCTGGGATTTTAATGATATAATTATATTATGTGAAATGTAGGAAATCTGGTTCTGTGGTGTTTTATTTGTATTAATATGTGCCTTCAGGTTCTTTAAAGTTTCCTTTCTGTGCAAAGGAAAAAACTTGTTTTTCTATCCCATTCTCTCTGGATGTTTTCAAGTAATTTTAAATTTTATTTTGCTCATTGGGAGTTATTTTATTATTGTGAAATAACAAAGGCTTTTATTACTGTTGTGGTTTCTATCTTCTTTTGGCTGCTCTCTGGCTGCTCAGTCAGAAAATGTTCAATGGAAAGAGCTCCCTTGTAACCTCCTTCTAAGGGATGTAATGTTGTTTTCCATCAGACTGTATGAGAATAACCACAGACTAATGGATTAAGGGAACTCGTATTTTGAATAACTTGCTGGCTTGTTATAACTAGCATCTCTTAAGTTAGAGCAGCTTGCTGGCTAGTTGAGATCTGTTAAGAACCGTCTCTCCAGTAAATGCCAGCGGTGGTATTTATGTGGAGAGGAGGCTAGGAGGGGTTTTTGGGGGGAATGCAACTTGATTGATGAAAACAGATTTTATGCAACTGGATGTAAAAATCCAAGTACAAAGCTTAGGATACCCTGGGAGAATTGGTAAGAGTCGGGAAGGAATGCTATTAGTCACACAAGTGACCTTTTTCATTCAGTTGTGGGTAGTTTTATATCTGCTCCAATTCCCTCCCTCCTTTGTTTGCTCAGTCTGTTTACCAATTACTGTACTGAGCTGAAGGTAGATCTCAAGCACATGTAATTTGCTGCAATTAAACTATTCTCTCAAATCTTCACTTTGTTGCTTTTATTAGAATAAACAGCCTTTTGTGGAGTGTTCCATATTGATTTTGGAATCTAGCACCATGTACCCCAAGACCACTTAAGATTAATGGAAAAGAGAATTTTCCTGTTCTGCCCTATCCATATTCCAATGGGTAACAGCATGAATATCTTCTTGGATGGAACTCTTTCATCTGAAGAATAATCTCAACAAGACACCAAGCAGAAAGTGGGACAATGGAGAACCCAGATAATAGTTTGACAAGTTGTTGTGCGCATCGATGGTGGCTGCAACCTTGCTTGCTTCCTGCTTGCACATATAAAGAAGTGCAGAAGTTCTCATTCAATTCTAGTTTTTATATAAATTCCTTCAGTAGTGTAACCATTACAAGTAATCGGTTCTAGATATTCTTTGAACCCAGTGCCAATGTATTATGTAAGCCACAATATTTTTAATATAACATTCTAGGTAATTTTAACATTTTCTCTGGCAAAAAAGTAAAAATAAAAAAGCAATAGGAGAAATTGTTTCAAGACTTCAAACAATATTCAAATGATTGCTTAGTTATTGAAGCAAGTTCCTGGAATATCTATGGTTTGAAAGAAATTTGCTCATAGAATTAGAATTATTAGAATTAGAATTAGAATTCTTTATTAGCCAAATGTGATTAGACATACAAGAAATTTGTCTCTGGTGCATAAGCTCTCAGTGTACATACAACAATAGTGATTCAACTTCGAGCAGCTAACTACAACCTGTTCCTCAATTCTTGGAATACTAATAGATTCATTATACCCCTTTCAAAAGTGCTTGTTACTCTAATTTATATGAATAGCTTTGTAACATTTTCACCTGAACTATAACATCTGGGACTAATTAAGCAAGGGCTAATTCAAAGCTAGGTCTACTTTGGAGAGTTAAACTGGCTGCTGTGCTTACTGAGTCTCCTGTCTAGACAACAGCAAGCAAATAAAGGATCAAAAGCATACAGAGAAGTCAACAAGCATCCCAGAGTTCATCCGTGAAATTCAGCAGGTAGGTTGGCAGCAGAGTCCAGAAGCAGAGTCTAAGGTCAGGCCCAAACCAGGGAATTAAAAATAAGATAATTAAGGAACATAATTAGGAACCGACAGCTAAGAGACACTGGGATTCCATCCATGCTCCACTTGACACTATTTAAATCTTCTGTAGAAACTATTAATTGACAATAGGGTTTTGTGAGAAACCCCCGTGGTGTTTGCTATAGCACAATAGTGCCCCCTAAAGCATCTGGTCAATTGATCCCATGTTGATGCTTGACTAGTTTCCATTTCCCCTTAAAAGTATCTTGTAATTTTCCCATTTATACCATGAAAATTAGATTGTGCCTTTATCATTTTGACAGCAATCATCAGGAAGGTGGGTTTGGTTGCTAGATAATCTCTGGTTTGTTGGCTAGACCAGAAGTATCAGAGATATAGTATTTTGCTTGACTGGACAATTCACCTTATTTTCTTTGTTCTGTAAGTACTAGGGTTGATAGTGGTAGTGTTGCCTAACAACATCCAAATAAGAGATCTAAATGATTTCTTTCCAACGATCCTGTCTGCAAGGAGCTGTAATATATATGTTGAACCCCAAGATCTTATTGAAGAAATTTGGCTAGCCCATTGTTTCTCAAATTTAGCAACTTTAAGATGAGTAGACTTCAACTCTCAGAATTCCAACAGCCAACAGCTTTGGAAGTTGAAGTCCACACCTCTTACTGGGCTAGACTGACTACACTGATTTTATGAATTTGGTATATAGGTAGTCCTCAATTTACGACCCCATTGGGATCAGAATTTCCGTTTCAGCAAAGTAGTAGTTAAGTGAGCCTTGCTCAATTTTACAACCTTTTTTTTTTTTGCCATTATTATTAAGGAATTACTATAGCTGTTAAATGAATCCTGTGGTCACTAAGCAAATCTTTCCCCATTGTCTTTACTTGTTACTTTTTTAACTGTTGTAACTTTGTTGGCTATGGTTGTAAGTAAAGGACTACCTGTATGCAATTGTTGCCTTCCTCTATATTTCCCTTTTTCCTGTGAACCTCTTTCTATGTTTAACAAGAGAGTTTCTTGTTAAATCATTCCCTTTGTGTAAGACTGCATAGTTACACCAGCCGTTCCTGATCTTAAAGAATTGACACAATATTTGTCATTCTGGGCTTTTAGCAGGAAAATCCAAAGCATGTATTGTGTTACTTTTCCTAGATCTGGTCAGAAAGCTAAACTCCTCAGAAAAAGAGCTAGGTAGCCAGGTATGTGAGGACATTCGGCTTTACCTATTATATGTTTTCCTAGGCAACCTATGGCAGATGAGATTTGCTAGTGCAGCTTAAAATTATCTGTTTTGCCCCAGTCATACTCTTAAATGACTTTGATTACTAAAGAACTTTATAGTAACTTTGGAGTTATTACAGCTTCAATCTCACTGACCACCATTACCAAAAATCAGGTACAGTTTCTTCATTAGTATTTTTTTTTAAAGGAGGGGGGAATTCCCCAACTCCCAACAGTTCCCCTACTTATATAAGTATTATTCCTTAACCAATTGCCTCTTTGTCTTGCCACTATGTCCCTTATCCCTCCAAAAATCTCAGCTCCCCACAGGTATACATACATTCCTATGCTAAGCCTTTGAGGCTTTAGTTTTTCTAGATGAGTAGACTTTGAAACACTGTACTTGAGCTCCCATTTCTGTTACTAATGTTGGCAAGATCTATGTTCCATCTTGGGGTTCACCTTCCCAAACAAACACTCCTCTAGAGCAGGGGTCTCCAACCTTAGCAACTTTAAGACTTGTGGACTTCAATTCCCAGAATTCCTCAGCCAACAAAGCTGGCAGTTGAAGTCCACAAGTTGGCAAGGTTGGAGACCCCTGCTCTAGAGGAAGCATGGCACAAAATAGCTCTATCTTCAAGTTTTTTGCATTAAACTTCAGATGCAGGGAAGATCCCGTTCCAATGCTATTTTTATCATTGGGTGCTATTTAACAAAATGAAATGTAATAGTGAAAAAGGTAAGCTCCTACATTTTGGCAAGAAAAACCAAATGCACAGGTATAATATAGGTGGCTCAATTTGGCTCAATAATAGTAATTTTGACAGGGATCTTGGAGTCCTAGTGGACAATCACTTAAATAGGATCCAGCAGTGTGCTGTAGCTGCCAAAATAAGACAGCATAGTCCTAGGCTGCATTAACAGAGGGATAGAATCATGATCATGTGAAATGTTAATATCACACTATAATACCTTGGTAAGGTAACTTGGTAACTTGGAATTCTGCATCCAGCTTTGGTCATCACAATGTAAAAAAGATGTTGAGACTCTAGAAAGAGTACAGAGAAGAGCAACGAAGAGGATTAGGGGACTGGAGGCTAAAACCTATAAAGAACGATTGCTGGAATTGGATATGTCTAGTTTAATGAAAAGAAGGACTAGGGGAGGCATGATAGCAGTGTTCCAATATCTAAGGGACTGTCACAAAGAAGAGAGAGTCAACCTATTCTCCAAAGTACCTGAAGGCAGGAAAGAAGCAGCGGATGGAAATTAATCAAGGAGAGAAGCAACCTAGAACTAAGAAGAAATTTTCCTGACACCACAATTAACCAGTGGAATGCTTTGCCTCCAGAAGTTTTTTTTTTTTTTTTTAATTTGATTTATATGCCACCCTTCTCCGGAGACTCAGGGCGGCTTACAATGCGTTAAGCAATAGCCTTCATACTTTTGTATATTTATACAAAGTCAGCTTATTGCCCCCACAAACTGGGTCCTCAATTTACCTACCTTAGAAAGGATGGAAGGCTGAGTCAACCTTGAGCCTGGGGAGATTCAAACATGCAGTAATTGCAAGCAGCTGAATGTTAATAACAGGCTATTAGTCTGCTGCACCACCAGGCTCTTTCTGTTGTGGATGCTCCAACACTGGAAGTTTTTAAGAAGAGATTGGACAACCATTTGTCTGAAATGGTATTCCTGCCTGAGCAGGTGGGTTGGATTAGAAGACCTCCAAGATCCCTTCCAACTTCTTATTCTGTTATCTCATTGGCAAAGGAAATATCTCTTTCCTCCCTGTCTTCAACCAAACAAGAAAACCTCTTTTGTATTGCTAAGGATTGGAGGAAAACAAAATCCTATTGTCATCAATAACAGAAAATGACACTTGCCTTCACTGCTGAATAATGCACATTTATGTCCCCAAACCACAACTACACAACTAAGCATAACATTGATCCTAAAATTGTTGCAACATGAATATTATCATATCTGTGTCTACATATCTATATCCAGTGGGGGATAACACCCAACCATCTTTTAATGGGCATGGAAGTCAAACAGGATTGAACCTACTTATTATGGCATTTGGGCGAGGTATCACAAGAGAACTACAGTTTTGTAGACTAGCCTGAGAAGTTGGAAACCACATGGGAAGAAAGCAATGACAGCTTATTTTTGTATTGTAGCTAAGAAAATTGTGTGGACATGTCCATAATGGCTTTAGAGCTGACCCTGACTTGATTATTGTAGCATTTTGTTTCAATGCAATATTTTTCTTTTTAAATTGTACTTGTATCTATGCGTTTGGGTGAGGGTTATTTAAGATTTTAATGAATTTATATTTCATTTTCAACTCTGAATACCAATCATGTTAGTTCCATGATTGGTTCCAATATTCATTTGCGCTTTTTATACACATATCCCTAACAAATGAATAAAAATAGTATATGTCAACTGTTGTATTAAATGAGAAACTCCCTGTAGACAGCAATATCATCCAACGAGGCTAATGGGACCAGAGATATTTAAAAAGCTTTGAAACATTTTGGTTTTCTACTTTCCTCACTTTTTCCCAATTCAACATAACTGAACATTGACAACATGTGTTAGCATAAATCTTTAAAGATAGATAACACCTTTTAGATGGTAGCAAGCTCCCGGAGATGTATTTTAAGGGAACCTATTTAAGAGTTACCAAGAAATCACAGACATGTAATTTTAATGCAGCATGACAAATTTATCATCCTATAGAATAATTGCCAGGTGTTAGGGACATTAACTTTTGAAGTGAATACATGAATTCCACAAAGCAATTTGGTCAGCTATATAAAGAACTAACCGATTTGTATCACAGAGTTATTATACAGCAAATTGATTGTGATAGTAGAGGTATTATTAGTGATCTCTGCACTGTTGCCAATTAATTATGACAAGAGTTAGTGGAAGCCAGTGTATCTGACAATGTAATTTGAAAGAACATAGATCAATAACTGAAGGTTTTATCATTTTTATTCAAGCCACTGGATCTCGCTGATGTCCGCCATTTCAATGATTAGTTGGCACAAGAAGCTGAATAGTTTGTTACAACTTGATGCAACAAAATAGGTTTTTTTTTAAAAAAAGCTTCTGAAAAAGTAAGGAGTATTTTTTCTTTTTGTTTCCCCCCCAAAAATATTTAAAGTTCCAGTCACGATGGTAGGATGCTGTTCAGAACTTAAGTCTTTCAAGAAAGTTTTAACTTTCCTGTGAAAATACAAGAAGTCCATGGAAGCAAACAAGAGTATTTCTTCCCAAACCAAAGCCAACAGGATAGCTTGCCAAATTCCTAAAATTACCCGTAGCTGTCCAACATTAAAGCCAAGTAAGTGATTTTCTGTTGTTCAAATGTGTCCACAGAAATCAGAAAGCCAAAGACACTGCAAGCTAATTTCATCTGTGAAATTAAAGCTTACTTTCATTGTGTGTTTGTAAGTCTTTCCCCTTTTTAAATGGAAATTTTAAATTTGGTTTTAAATTATTGGGGTTTTAAATTTGTTCAGCCAAATTATTTAATTCATTTTATTATATTTTAAATTTTGTATTTATATGTTTTATTCTATGGCTGTTCACCGCCCTGAGTCCTTCGGGAGTAGGGCGGTATATAAATTCAATAATTCAGTGAAAATTCAGTTTGTGTAATCAGCAAAGCCAGCTCCCTGGCTCAGATGCCTATGCAGAGCTAAATATGGTCCATGCAAGTGTCCTATACATCAGGGCTTTAATATATATTGTAATAGTTGATATCGCTAACAAGTATTTTTTAAAATATAATTATTCCAATGATATGCTTCTAAAAAAGAAAATATTCATTTATATCTTGGATTAGTCTTTTCAAAATGCATGTTCCTTGTGATCAATTGGAGAATAAAGAATAATAGATGCTAGCAGATTGCATTCATTGTCCATCATCCCAGGGCTGAAATCCAGCAGGTTCTGATAGGTTTTGGAGAACCGGTAGTGGAAATTTTGAGTAGTTTGGAGAACCAGTAGTGGAAATTTTAAGTAGTTCGGAAAACTGGCAAATACCACCTCTGGCTGGCCCCAGAGTGGGATGGGAATGGAGATTTTGCAATGTCCTTCCCCCAGGAGTGGGGAGGGAATGGGGATTTTGCAGTATCCTTCCCCTGGAATGGGGTGGGAATGGAGATTTCACATGCCCACCAAGCCACGCCCACCAAGCCACACCATGCCCACCAAGCCACGCCCACAGAACCGGTAGTAAAAAAAATTTGAATTTTACCACTGCGTCATCCTTACTGCTCTAAAGTATGTTTTAGGATGAAATACCTAAACAGTTTTTATCAAATGCATAAATATTAAGGGATTTAGCAAGAAAGATATATCTATTCCCCTTTCTTCAGCTTACCAGAATCATAAAGTGATAACAGACAGTTTCCTGGAGTTGGTTGTACAGTTCCTCTGCTTTTTGGGACTTTAGATCTACATTTAGGCTCAAACTGTCTGGGTCCTTCTACCTCCGCTTAATACTTTTCTTAGGGAGCAGGTGGTATAAACAACAGCACCTGCAGATGGCTTGGTGGTATATATTATCAGTGACTTGACCATGACTTCAAACAGTGGACTGTCTGCCTGAGACATTTTTACATGACAAGTCCCCAGCAAATACCACCTGGGTATGATCTCATGGTATCTCTGGTCAATAACTTTAGAATTGGAATAAATTCGTCTCTACCAAAAGATAAGGCATTGTTTCAAACAGGCAACAGCTAGAGATGGTCTGAGGTCATATATGATCAATAACTAAGGAATCCAGATAAGGGACCCTTTGCTAGGACTATTTTTATGTGCAATGGTATTCTAATCTGCAGCTATCCTCCCCCTCCACTTTAACAGGTATTAGATTAAGGAGCACATGCTGTCCTATCTTAATTGTTACAAGTAGGAATCTAGATAAAGGCTCACAGGCAAAAGTGATTTACAATACAATGATGCAATCAGCAAAGCTTGCTAAATAACTTTTTACACACATATTGCCTCAGCTGGCTAAATAACCCTTTCCACACAAGTACTTCTTTTATATACAATGGGAAAAAAGATCTATACCATTATCTCCTCACCAACCTTTGGCAATGCCAATACTGCAGTTAAACAAGTTGGCCAAATCAGCAATGAAAAAGCTGACTACCAGCAGTTTGAGTAAAGAACTATGTTGAGGTACCAACCAGGAGGCTATTTGGTCTGTGACTGTGCTGTCTCGCTCACACACACACACACACACACACACACACACACACGTAAGTGTGGTTTAGAGAGTTTATTAATGTTCCCCAGCAATTCCCTTCACCCAGCCTTAGAACTGCCCCAAATAAATCCAGCCACAAGCAGGCCAAGGTTAGTCGACAAGGCAATGAACAATAGTCCATAAAGCAAGGGAAAGTTGTTCCAACAAATAAATCCACCAAACAAACTTAATCCGCCAGGCCAAACTGAAATACACCCACAAGAGGTCATTTGGCAAGAGAAGTTCAGAGTCTCCAAAGTCCAGCAGGAAGTACAAGGAACAAACAGGAACACAGCCAGAAACCAAACAGATTGTCCCAGCAATACCTCCCTCTGCCTGCTCTGATAAATAGCTTTCCAGTGCAGCCCATCGAGACAGGCCAGGCCTTCTCCTGAAGAATCTGGCAGATCTCTGTTGCTCTTGACTTTTCTCTGCCCTGCGTGCTCTCAGATCCACCAGCTCCTCCTCCTCTTCACTGACCGTCTGCCCCTTCAAGCTGTCCCCAGATGAAGCCCCCTGTAAATTTCTTTCATTCAGAGTCATTAATTAACTCAGTTCCTGAGGTGCCAGGAATGAGCTCATTCTCCCTTGAGCCGACCTCCAAGGAAGAATCCGAGGAGTTGTCCAAAGGAGACATCAGAGTGCTTATAAATTGAATAAACTAAACTACCAACCAGGCTTGCATCTAAGAATTCTGTCTTAGGGGAGGAAGCAAGTGTTCCACGTACTGTGTTATTTTCCAATGGTGAACTAGTTGTATCAATGCCACCCAGTATGTATGTAGGGATGCTACTGTTTTCTGAGTAGAGCTTTATTCCCTAGGAGTTTCTAACATTGTACACTTCTGTCCTTCTTAATCTGCTGAATGTGCAATTCAAGCAGTCTTGTGGGCTTAAAAATTGTTTGAAGGTTTTCAGGTTGGAATCTGCAAGGTCTATACTCATGGAAGTGATTCCTTTTGTTAAGCTTTGGAACTCTCCCCAGGCATGTGCTTATCCTCAGAAGATGAGTCCCATATTAAGATTATAACACAAATGACCTTCAGATGAAGGAACACATGAATTGTTTGCAAATTATCCTTTGGGAAACCTTTTCATATCAACATAACCAGTCAAGAAATATACAACACTTGGTAGAGTAGCCATGAAGATCTTGAAAAGATGTTTAGATTTATTTATTTATTTATTTATTTATTTATTTATTTATTTATTTATTTATTTATTTATTCAATTTATATATGCCGCCCTTCTCCGGAGACTCAGGGCGGCTTACAATGCATTAAGCAATAGCCTTCATACTTTTGTATATACCTGCTTAGTAGGGCTTTCGGGGCCCCCCGAGCAGTGTTCTATTTTATACAAAGTCAGCTTATTGCCCCCACAAACCGGGTCCTCATTTTACCTACCTCGAAAGGATGGAAGGCTGAATCAACCTTGAGCCTGGTGAGATTTGAACTTAACAGTAATTGCAGGCAGCTGGCAGCTAAGTGCTACTTTAACAGCAGCAGTTTAGTCCACTGTGCCACCCAAGGCTCTTTTATGTGTCTGAACCTAGAAAGATTAGAATAATGCAAGTTGTGGCATTCCCTGTAGAATGGTGAAAGTTGGATTTTGTGTTGGCACTTTTGAAACTGGTGTTGGAGAAGTCTCCTGGGAATACCATTCAAGAAAAAAAATCAATCATTGAACAAATCAACTCATAGTTCTCTCCAGGGTCAATTTATTCTATTGTGGACATTTTATGCAAAGACCTAGCTTTCTGGAGAAGGCTCTAATGCTAGGAAAGGTGGAAGAAAAGAGGAGGAAGAGGAGGAGGAGGAGGTGGAGGTGGAGGTGGAGGGGGAGGTGAAGAAGGAGAAGGAGGAGAAGGAGAAGGAGAAGGAGAAGGAGAAGAAGGAGAAGATCAGCAGCAGGTTGGCGGGACTCAGTTAAAGTGGTGATGAGTACACTATTGGAAAATTTAATAGACCAGGTTAGGGAGAGATTGTCATGGAGAAAATGTACCTAAGAATTAAGAATGACTTGATGGGACCTAATCACCATCATCTATATACTCCTTCAAAGGGCCTTCAAAACCAGGGAGGAAAAACCTATGTGGTTGCTAAGGCAATGACTTGATGGCACATAATCAATAAATGGACCACCCATATTGTAATTTTGAATGTGACATCTTAAGAAATGTGACATTTTAAGAATACATACACGAACATACTAAAAATTAAATAGAAATTAATCAAACTTTCTTCCAACTTTAATTTGTCTACTTTTTGAGTACAGAGCTGGGATGCCACTCAAAGATCAATTGTAGGATTTCTACTCCTAGAGCTCCAGCTGGGCATTGGACAAAACTGCTGAGCCACTGATACTGTCATTCCATATAAATTGGAGGTATGGCCTGGAACAAACCCAACACTCCTCTGCAGCTGTGCATTAGAAGGCAAGGTCAAGAACAGTGAGCAAATAGCACTTCAGAAAAAAAACTTATTATTACTGAACTCTTTAAAACCAGCATTAAGCTTCCCATGAACGCTAAGGTTCTCTGAATGCAGTTTAAAAAAAAAAAAAAACTGCCTTCATCTGCTTCTGTAAAAGAAATTGCTTTCTTTGATTTTTTTTTTAAAAAAACAGTCTATTATTGGCTGCAGCAGGCCCACTGGTACAAAACATTTGCAAACGAATCACCACCCTGCCCTTGGCAATAGAAGCCCCCCCCCCGTTCTGTGGGCGTGGCTTGGTGGGCATGGTGTGGCTTGGTGGGTGTGGCTTGGTGGGCGTGGCAGGGGAAGTATACTGCAAAATCTCCATTCCTATCCCACTCTGGGGCCAGTCAGAGGTGGTATTTGCCGGTTCTCCGAACTACCCAAAATTTCCGCTACTGGTTCTCCAGAACCTGTCAGAACCTGCTGGATTTCATCCCTGTTTTAGATGAATTTTGAAAATTCTTTCCTTCCTACTGGTCCAATGAATTGATGATTCAAGTATTGTTAGATCTGAATTCCAGCAAGCTAGATTGCTGTGAGTGTTTCTGTTTGGGGATTCAAGATTCTCTTGTCCATAGAATCAAGGCTGGATCTCTCAGGAAGCAAAATCATCCCCACTCCAGCTGGTCCCAGCTTCTGCCTCTATGTCACAATACTACTTTGGCTGTGAGGAAGAGTAAAAACCAGGGGTGGGCTTCAGATTCTTTAGCAACGGGTTCACTGCCCCGTTGCTGGGGGGCGTGGCAATGGTGGGCGTGGCCTAGTAGGCTGCCTGCACCATAGCAGGGGGGCATTTTTTGCCCTCCCCAAGCTCTGGAGGCTTTCCTCAAGCCTCTGGAAGGGCGAAAACCACTCCCCCCGGGGTCCACAGGCCATCTGGAGGCCAGAAACAGGCCCATTTCTGGACTTCTGGAACTTCCGGTAGGCCCAGTTTTTGCCCTCCCAGACCCTCCACGCGGCCTCTGCACTTACCTGGAATGATGAACGGGCTTCATGGAGACTCCTAGGAGAGGCAGGGAGGGGTGGACATGGCCAGCCAGAGGTGGCATTTGGGGGTTCGCCAAACCCCGGCAATCCTTGGCTAGAGGATCAACCGAACCCTGCTGAACCCCCAGGAGCCCACCCCTGGTAAAAACCCTCCATGGCCCCTTTTGTTTTGTTTCATTGTTAAATGAGTAGGTTGACTGTTTGATCCAAACAGTGGATATTCCTTAAAGTAAGACTGGATGTGAAGAGGAGCCACCAAGCTTGCGTAGGTTCTTTGGGTTTAGCTGTAGTGTGAAATATGAAGGAAAGTGTCCTTTTCTAAGCATGTCCTCAGTCTGAAAAAGAGGAAAGGGAGTAGACCTGAGGAGAAATGAGAGGGTAGAGCAGTGGGAAGAGGAAAACCTTTGCTTTAAGAGGAGATAGGCAGAAAAATGAAGCAGTTTTCTTTTCATTTCAGAGGAGGAGAGAAAAGAGAAACTGAATCCAGGTTCAGAAGAGGGGGGGGGAGATGTTCCTCAGTGCTCGAAACAGAACATTGCTAGCTTGGTCTAGTGTCCAACCTTTTAGCTTGGCTGGGCTGCGTTGAGTGAAGAGGAATTGTCTTGCGCTGTATAAAAAACTATCTTGATGTGATTGTGGGGCTTCTGTGTTCTGAAGAAGATGAGAGCTGTACCAGAGGTTCAACCATACCGCACAGGCCTCATCAGAGGAGTCAAAGAGTGTCTTTCCCATAAAATAAAATAAGCTGATTCATATATATAAACCACACATTTCCTTTATTTTTTAATATTTTTATTATGTTTATGGGGCTGCATGTAGCCTGTGGACTGTACATCAGAGGTGGTATTCAGCTGGTTCAGACTAGCTGTAGCTGTGACGATCAGTTGGCCCCGCCCACCCACCGCCGCTTTATCCTGTCCTTTATATCCTGCTTTGTAGCTCATCTCAATCATGTGGCACAGCTGATTTCCCCCCTCCCCCCCCCATTGCTGTTCTACTTACCATTGCTGACTCGGAAGGTAAGTAGCTGAGCTTCTAAATGCTCCATTTTCAGCTTTGTGCACAAGCGCCTTAGCCAAACTGGTTGTTAAAGCAGCAGCATCCCACCCCTGCTGTACATGCCTGGTCTAGTGGTTAAGGCAGCAGGCTAGAAACCAGGAGACTGTGAGTTTCTAGGTAATGAAAGCTGGCGGGATGACTTTGGGCCAGTCACTCTCTGTCAGCCCAACCTGCTTCGAAAGGATTGATTTTTGTGAGAAAATAGGAGGAGGAAGGAGTATTATATAATTGTTTATTTATTATTTGTATTCCACCTTTATTATTTTTTACAAATAACTCTAGGTAACGCACTTATCCAATATACCTTCCTATTTTCCCCACAACAAGAAGCCTGCAAGATGCAAAGGACAGAGAGAGAATAAGTGGCCCAAAGTCACCCAGATGGCTTTCATAGCTATGACAGGACTTGAATTCATGGTCTCCTGCTTTCTAGCCTGGTGCCTTAACCACTAGACCAAACTGGTATTAGGCATGTTTGCCACCTTGAGTTATTTATAAAAAAATAATAATAAAGGGGGCATAAAAATAAATGAAAGCCACAGTTGTGCACTTATTTTGTAACTTTCCTCTAAAGTTGGCTTTATTGTGGGCTTTAGCTAATTGAGGGAAGTCTCTGGAGGGGTTATTGTAATACTGGTTATATTGCTATGTCCAGTGGAACAGTCTGCCATTCTTGGCAGACTGAACTAAAGACAATGCATCAATTGATAGATGAAGGGTGGCCTGTACAACCCCCAAAAATATGAAAGAAAAATAAGAAAAATGCTGACTGGAGGACCTTTATGACATAGTATATAACATTGGACAGTGCTGACAGGAACTGCTAATCACTGACTTAGAATAGTGTGTACTAAAAGCTGTATGAACTGCAATGCTGGGTGGATTTATTCTAGGCGCTCAGTATGGAGGGCAAGATTTGGAGTGGCATCGTCTTGCCAGCTCCAACTCAGGAGGGAAGTGCAGTAAAGGGAATGAGTGGATTTGCCCAAATGACGCTTGGAAATGGCTTTTCTTTGAAATCTGTCTTCTTTCTCTGTTTTCCCTCAGGAGGAAAAAGTAGTGGACAGTTGGCCCAAAACAATCTGGATGGTATGCTTGCAAGGAAGGGTAATTTCCATCTTTCGACATCCTGCAATTTCACCATATTAGCCAAGCACAAAGAATCAAGAATAAACACACCAAAAATTGTGCTTACAAATGGGGACCCAGCTGCTAATGCTAAGATGAGGATGATGATGACACCGGCAATGACTATGGTAATTATATATTATTTTGGTGGAAGGGAGGAGCTCAGTAAGAGAAAAAGGCTGGCCAAATTAATCCCATAATCAGACATTCCATATTACCATATTAATTCTACTTCTGTTCTCAGTGACAAGATCTGGAAGCCCTTGGAAGAACATTTAAAGTCCGCTTTAACTATCTTTATCATTGGTTTTTTTAAAAAAATTCTCTTTCTTCACGTACAATCCATAGCATCAAAACCACCGATGCTTTCCTTTTCTTAGGCTGTTCGTAAAGCCTTTATTTGCATTCTTTGAACTGCTTATATAGCCAAGAGCGCTGCACTTTGGAAACATAAATAATATTCCTTCTTGTTGTTGTTTTTTTATGACGGCTTTATAGCACTGACCCTTCCAAGAGCCGGGTAATCACAAACTGTGATTCCCAATGAATCACTTGGTAATAAATAGGCACACAAGTTGCAAATTGAACTATCTTTCCCATAACATAAACATCCCCAGATAATTTGCTTCAGGTTTATTGTGTGGTGAATGACAACCCCAAGGCCACCATCGCTGTGTTTATTCCCGCATCTTAAAATTTCTGTCAAACCACTTTTACAGGCAGTGAGTTAGGACTTTTTCTCCCTGTTCTGCCAACCTACCTCAACTTACTGCATTCAAATGGCTGCTGCAGAGTCTGTAATAAAGGCACATTGGCTACTGTGACTTCTGGTTTTGTTGTATGGCTCCAGGGATAATGGGAAAATTTCTGTTCCCCTAATCAGATGCTGTTCTCTTACAATATAAACCAGAACCAAATGACAGAAGTCTTTTGTGGACTGCTGACTCCTTTAAGTGAACTGGCTCCTGAAATCTCTTCTCTAATTTCAATCACGCTTACTCAAAAGATTTTACTCCTACCGTAATATACATTTCTTAATTCCTTGTATGACACTTACTTATAGAGGGATATAGTTATGCTCACAAATAGTCTTAATTACTGTTTTAGAGCCAGTTTGATCTATCCCAAGATCATACATACCAAGCTAGCAACCAATGTGAATTCTAGTTTCACCTTAGGCATGAAGCCAGTTGGGTTACGTTGGGCCAGTCACTCTCTATTTCTCCGCCTTAGAAAGAAGGCAATAACAAGCCACCTCCAAAATCTTGGCAAAGATACACACACACACACACACACACACACACACACACACACACACACACACGAGAGAGAGAGAGAGAGAGAGAGAGAGAGAGAGAGAGAGAGAGAGAGAGAGAGTGGGAGGGGGAGAAAGAGAGAAAATGCCATTCTATTCTATTCTATTCTATTCTACTCTACTCCACTCCACTCCACTCCACTCCACTCCACTCCACTCCACTCCACTCCACTCCACTCCACTCCATTCCCTTCCATTCCATTCTGTTATGTGGGAGTCACTGGCCCTTCAGATTTAGCAATTTGATTGCCAAGAGAAACATTTAAACAATCCCATTGTAACGTTATGTGACAGGTAACAGCTACAAAAACAACAAAAAAGTTTGCAGTTGGAAAGGAAAGAAGGAAGGAAGGAAGGAAGGAAGGAAGGAAGGAAGGAAGGAAGGAAGGAAGGAAGGAAGGAAGATCTTCTACTAGTCAGTAAGATTGCATCAGTTTAAAAGATATCTTTTTTAAAAAACAGAACACATTAGTATGGAAGCCCTGAGACTGATATTTTCCCAAAGAGCCATGCTCTTTCTCTCCATACAACCTTTGTCCAATTGGCCTGAGGCAGATTCAGATCTGAAGTTATCTTTGACAGACTCATAAGTCTAACAATAGGACTTTCCCCCAAACCTTATTGGGGTTATGGATTGAGCTTGTGATGAGCAGCTGACCTCCAAATGAGGAAATGCTGTCTGCTAATGCAATTTGCTAATTGTTTTATTGATTAACCTGCAGGGTCTTGTCCCTTCAAGTGTCTCTTCTTAAGCAAATCTGTATGTGTGGGGGTAAGCTAAGGAAATTCTCTGGGAGTCATTCAGTTTTTGAACTCTGAAGTTCTTTCAGGGCGTCAGCCACAAGCCTTAACTTTCCTTTCTTATCAGCTAATGAATATTGCATTTCTAGATTGCTCCTGTCAAAAAACCCCTGAACATTCAGTTAAGCTTTCATCCCTCTAAATATGGGCTCAAAACTGACACGTCTATGTGAGGCTACCAATGAATTCTCCTCATCTATGTGAGGCTACCAATGAGTTCTCCTCATCTAACCACTTGCTCATGTTCCTGCAGGCTTCCTGCAATGAACAAGGACAGGCATTCAGTTTGGTAGCTACTACGATTGTTGGCCGGGCAGAGACAAAAATAGCCAGAGAAATTATTGAAACCTGGAAAACAGGCCCCTTGACAGTCAACAGGAGTGCTGATTTACCATCAGCTTATCAAGTACTTAGGAGCTGAGGGTGCAGCAGTCCAAGGAAACAACAATCAGTGACTTCATAGCCAGCCGTCAACACCCTAATTAATAACTAAAAGCTACATACAACCAGGCATCATATAAACACAACAGGTAGAGCAGCCCATTGCACTTATTCTGGAGAGAGAGAAGTTCCCTGATGATGGGCTCCAGCACGAGCTCAAAAGCTTGGAAGAATAAACCTTTGATCCTGGGGACTGAGTCAGATTAGATCTTGCAACATTAACCTGGGACATGTATATTTATGTACCTTCATTCACAAGTTGAAGTCTCTTGATAATTAGTGAACACATCCCAAAGCTCTTACTCTGTGGTTGCCTGGTTGTGACTATGACATTATATCTCATTCTGGTGCCTCCAATAACTTCTATATGAGCATAACAGTGTTGCCAGCAATGGAGCTTCTAATGCAATTAGGTTCAGGTAATGATAAGGGAATCCTTTCTAAGAGAGCTCAAGTGTGCTTACACCAACCATCCTGGAATTCCAGAAAAATTCAGCAGTTATAGGCAACAAAGTCTCACAAAGGCAAGTCAGTGGCATTCTTTTGAACCCTGCTGAGAAGAAGCTAAGCTTTGCCAATATGTCTGCTCTGCCTGGTGTCCCCATCAATGCCAGTGATCTCTTTCCAGATGCTGACAAATATGGTAACCTTTATCCCAGATCTCTTGGGTTCCAGAAACCCAATGGTCAGAGGCAACAAAGCAGTGGTGGAATTCAATTTTTTTTACTACTGGTTCTGTGGGCATGGCTTGGTGGGCATGGTGTGGCTTGGTGGGCATGGCTTGGTGGGCATGGCAGGGGAAGGATACTGCAAAATCCCCATTCCCCCCCACTCCTGGGGGAAGGATATTGCAAAATCTCCATTCCTACCCCACTCTGGGGCCAGCCAGAGATAGTATTTGCTGGTTCTCCGAACTACTCAAAATTTCCGCTACCGGTTCTCCAGAACCAATCAGAACCTTCTGAATAGCACCCCTGCAACAAAGTATATGCAGTGACATGGGACAATTAGTAATCATTGGCCAAGCTCCAAAGCTGCAAAGAGGCAAGTAAAAAAAGAAACTCATTTTAAAAGCTGGTCAAATAAAGTATTTTGCCCTCAAACCTTAACTATTAATTAAACTAAAATCATGCCTTCTTTAAATCTGACATCTGAACTTGAATTAGAGCTGAATCACATACGGCTGTTTTTTACCTTCATTTCTCTAGCTCAGTTTCTCAACCTTGAAAACTTTAAGATCTGTGGACTTCTTTTCCCAGAATTGAATTCTGAGAGTTGAAGTCTATAGATCTTAAAATTGCTAAGGTTGGGAAATACTGCCAGCTTCTTCACTTTTTCTGGTTTCCCATGATTCAGTTCAATCTCAGAGGAGGAGGTCATGGAGGAACTCTTCCCATACATTTTCCCCCCAGATCAGAAAGAAATAGGGAGGTGTGTTATAGAAGATAACAGTAATATCAGTATTTTCTATTACTTCGTAACAATAAAATAAATTCATTTCACCACCAGATTTCATTACTGTTTTAATTGTAGTGCATCTTTGGGAGTAGTAGCAAATAGATTTTGCAATTTGTTTCTCCACATTTTCTTCAAGATTGTAATTGTGTGTGCGTGCATGTGCATGTGTGTCTGTTGGGATTCTACTTTCCAGAAGCTAACATTTCCTGCCACCTTCACTTTAGTTCAACAAACAGATTTTTTTTGATATGATGAATATCATCTAATTCAATTAATGAAAGTTTTATAGAGTTTTTCATGTTCCAGATAGGAAAAGGCTTCAAAGAACTCCAGTCGTCAGCATATTACACAGTAGTATCAAAACTGGCAATTAGGAACATTGGAGATCACCTTTACTAGGTCTTTGAACTACCTTCAAAGACATCCTTTCTATGTAAGAAAAATTCTATGGAATTTTCATGGGGGGGGAAAAAAAGTCTCATAAGTAAAATTATAACATATGATAAAGCTGATAAATCCAGAGTAGCACAAAGGTTGCCAGCAAGTATACAGAGCCCTTCAATCATTGCTCTAAAGCTTTTGAACAAATCTTGAATCAGTCAGTCACTGTTTATGATAAGCTGTCACAAAAACATTGAACTGAATCAAGTGTTGTAAATCAGAAGTGGGGAACATTTAGTTGTGGGTCAGAGGTCATACACTAAACCACACGGGGCCTGGCAACATTGCCCTGACCCCATTCTCTTCCTCCATGGAATGGAGTAATGGTGAAATTAATCTGTGTCCTCCATCTTCCAATATGGATAACATATTCACACTGAAGAAGGTCAAGACCTGTTTTCTATCACCTTATAGTTCTGGACATGGAGTAATGGATTTCAGTTATAGGAAGGCAGATTCTGATTGAATGTAAGGAAGAAAAAGAACTAACAATAAGAACAATTCAACATTGGAACCAATTAACCAGAACAGTGATGGCCTCCCCTTTGTTGGATGTGCTCAAGGAGACCTAAAAACCATATGTTGGAGATAAATTGGTATAATTTATAATTTTCATTACTAGCTCACAATATCTATCAACATAAAAAGTACTAACGTACCAAACAGATGGGCTTCTTTTTTTTTTTTTTTAGAAAATAAATGATAGAACAAAACAAATCAACAATGCCTTGAAATAGACTAATATTATATATTACTAAACTCTTTAACACTTAACAGCCGGCTGTGAAAAATAGGCCTTAATTGTTCTTCTAAAGTTTAGGGGGTGGAGAAAGAAGATCAAATCAATAGCATACTTGAGGAGAGATTTAGGTTGTCAACAAAGAGGTCTCTAAAAGCAGTAGCATCTATAAAAACATCTTGTTTGCAGGTCTTAATCTGTGGACAAATCAATGGCTCTGAGGCAATTAGGCCTTTATAAAGATTTCAATAAATTTGTGCGGATGTGTGGTAAAATTGCATGTCCATTGCTTCTGGTTTATAACATGGTGATCTGGTGATCTGCTTCCTAGAGCTGCCAATTCCATCTTGGTTTCCTGTGGGATAGAAACAGACCTGTTTTAGTAGACCAAATAATAGTCTTTCCAATGGCATAGTGAAGCTGAAGTTGCAATGGGACAGCAGTTCTGGGCTGGCCCAGCAGTTCATGATATGTTCAGTTCATGTTGTAGCATTTATGTTATAGAATTCGTCGCTTGTACATAGAGGAATTCCTGGCAGCAAAACATCCTAAAACGGGGCTGTCAAACTCTGTCAAGCGCTGGCCACGCCCATGTCTGGTTTAGTGAAGGGGGTGGGGGGAAGTCCCAATATGCCACGTGACACTGCCGTGATGATGTGAGTTTGACACCCCTATCCTAGAACATCATAATAGCGGGTTAATGAAGGTGTTGAAGTCCAAGGGCAAAGATTTATGGGATTTGAAATTTATCAAGCTCATTGCAGAACTTTTTCCCACTGTATACAGTAACATAGGGTTGGTGAGTTTCTGTGTGTGAGAAAGAAGAAAAAGGGGAGAGAGAAAGTTTACAAGTGAGATTAAAGAAGTTATAACTTCAAAGGAGAATTTTTAAAACCCTTATATTAACTAGGATAAATGTCTTTTTAAAAGAATCCTGCTTGAATAAAGTCCCTTTTCATATTATCTAAGAGAATTGTCCATACAATACTAAAATGAAGAATTAGATTCAGTTTGTTATTTATGCTCTGTTATTTAATTTATAAAAGTAGGGTATTTTTACTGCTCTTAAATATTTCTGTATTAGAAACTTACTGAATATATGGGGAAGAATACTTTTAAATGTTGCTAGTTTCTTGATTAATGACGCCATGCTGTTACTTTTGCCATGTTTTGCCAAGGCTAACATTTGTACCTATAACTAGCAACTAACAGATAGGCTTTCTGTTTCACGTTGTATGCATTCACATACAACATAGTAGTAGTAGTAGTAGATATGAAAAATATCTACTAATAGTAGGTATGAAAAAGGGTCTTTGAACTGGAATTAGTCATATGCTGCCAACAAAGTCAACAAACATACTTTTGGAAATATAATTTCTAAATCACAGGGAGTAATGGTTCCACTCTACTCAGCATTGGTCAAACCCACTGTTCTGTTCTGAGTAACTCACTTTAAGGAGGATTCAGACAAACAGTAGCACATTCAGTTAATGTTAGGCCTTCCAGGTAGTCCAGACAAGAAGCACAACCAAGAACACAAGCATCGTCTTTATTGTAAGTTTGAAAGTTTGAAGGTTTATTAGATTTCTATACCGCCCTTCTCCCGAAGGACTCAGGGTGGTGTACAGCCATATTAAAAACACATAGATTTATAAAATTTAAAACCAATTAAAATTGAATATATAAAATTGGCCCTCAATTTAAAAACACACCCATTTAAAATTCATATTAGGTCAGTCCGGCTTGCTGGAACAGAAGGGTCTTAAGGGCGCGGTGAAAAGTACACAGGTCGGGGCTAAGACAAAGCTCTAGGGGCAGCTCATTCCAGAGGGCTGGTACCCCCACAGAGAAGGCTCTCTCCCTGGGTGTCACCAGTTGGCATTGTTTGGCCGACGGCACCCTGAGGAGCCCCTCTCTGTGGGAGCGTATCGGCCGGTGGGAGGTTGTTGATGGCAGAAGGTGGTCTCGTATATATCCCGGTCCTAAGCATGGAGCGCTTTAAAGGTGGTGACCAACACCTTGAATCGCACCCGGAAGAGCACCGGGAGCCAGTGCAGCTCGCGTAGGAGGGGTGTTATGTGGGTGCGCCGAGTCGCACCCATAACCACCCGCGCAGCCCCATTCTGGACTAGTTGGAGCCTCCGAGTGCTCTTCAAGGGCAGCCCCATGTAGAGAGTGTTGCAGTAGTCCAGACGTGACATGACGAGGGCATGAGTGACCGTGCGCAGGGCATCCCGGACCAGAAAGGGATGCAACTGGTGCATCAGGCGAACCCAATAGAAAGCTCCCCTGGCCACGGCCATCATGTGATCTTCCAGAGACAGCCATGCATCCAGGAGAACACCAAAGTTGCGAGCCTTCTCTGAGGGAGCCAGGATCTCACCCCCAATAGTCAGCGATGGAACCAGCTGACTATACCGGGACGCCGGAAGCCACAGCCACTCGGTCTTGGATGGGTTGAGTTTGAGCCTGTTTCTCCCCATCCAGTTCTGCACGGCCTCCAGCACTGGGATATCATGTCAAGGGCATCATTGGGGTGGTCATTGTAAAGTTACATTTAAACAAGATTTTGCAGGATTGGAAATATTTCTCCCCTTCTCTCTTTTTAGTGTCCAGAAGACATACGAGAGTCCCTTCTCAAATTCTTCCCATGCTTTTCCTCCTGAGCTGCCTTTTATTAGACCATTGCTTAGGCTGTAGATCAGGGAGGTTAAACCAGTGGTGAAATGTAAAATTTGTTACTACCGGTTCTGTGGGCGTGGCTTGGTGGTGGTGGGGTAATGTGACTGGGTGGGTGTGGCCAACTATTTTTTTTTTTACTTTTAAAAGCATTTTTTCTCCAACCTTAAGAGGTTGCAGAAAAAAAATGCTTTTAAAAGCCTTGGACGATCAGGCAAAAAAGGGGGAAAAAGACCTCAAAAACCAGCTTTTATGCAATATTTAGGCAGGGGATAGTATACTGTGAAGAGGGGGGGGAAAGAAGAAAAAAGTGATTGAAAAACCAACCAATGACAAATCACAGATATCAGGAGTAAGGAATAAGAAGGACTGGTGTGGCTTTTTTAAATACATTCTTGAATGTTGAGAATTGGTAGATAAACACATGTAACCTACAGGATCTTCTAGAATAATCAAACCATCATTATTGAAGACAGGCTTTAAATTACTTTGAGAATGGTAGGAGAATGGTAGGATGATGGTAGGATGATGTTATGCACACACTATACTTCATTGGCATGAGAATGACCAGATTTTCCAGACGTCCAGAAAAGAGGGGGAGGAAAGCCAAGAGTACCTCTCCATGGCTGCTCCAGAGGTGATATTCAGCAGGTTCTGACCAGTTCTGGAGAACCGGTAGCGGAAATTTTGAATAGTTTGGAGAACCGGTAAATACCACCTCTGACTGGCCCCGCCCCCATCTGCCTCCCAAGTCCCAGCTGATCGGGAGGAAATGGAGATTTTACAGTATCCTTCCCCTGGAGTGGGGTAGGAATGGAGATTTTACAGTATCCTGCCCCTGCCACGCCTACCAAGCCACGCCCACCAAGCCATGCAATGCCCACCAAGCCATAGCCACAGAACCGGTAGTAAAAAATTTTGAATCACGCTGCTCACTAATACATTTTGGTGGGTCAGCTGAGTATACTCCTTGGCCCTTCTCCTTGGCCCCCAAAGTACAGTAGGGAAGAATTTTTTAGAATAGAATAGAATAATTCTTTATTGGCCAAATGTGACTGGACATACAAGGAATTTGTCTTTGGTGCATATGCTCTCGCTATACATAAAAAGACAAGATACACTCATCAAGAATCACAAGGCACAACACCAAGTGACAGTCGTACAGTACAATAAGCAATCAATCAGTATCAATATAAATCACAAGGATATAAGCAAGAAGTTACAGTCATGCAGTCACAAGTTGGAGGGGATGGGCGACAGGAATGATGAGAAGACCAATAGCAATAGTAATGCAGTCTTAGTTTGCATTAGAATAGTTTGACAGTTTGAGGGAATTATTTGTTTAGCAGAGTGTTGGCGTTTGGGAAAAAACTGTTCTTGTATCTAGTTGTCTTGGTGTATAGTGCTCTATAGCGTCGTTTTGAGGGTAGGAGTTGAAACAATTTATGTCCAGGATGTGAGGAGTCTGTAGATATTTTCACAGCCCTCTTTTTGACTTATGCAGTATACAGGTCCTCAATGGAAGGCAGGTTGGTAGTAATTGTTTTTTCTGCAGTTCTAATTATCTTCTAAAGTCTGTGTCTGTCTTGTTGAGTTGCAGAACCAAACCAGACAGTTATAGAGGTGCAGATGACATACTCAATAATTCCTCTGTAGAACTGTATTAGCAGCTCTTTGGGCAGTTTGAGCTTTCTGAGTTGGCGCAGAAAGAACATTCTTTGTTGTCCTTTTTTGATGACGTTTTTGATGTTAGCTGTCCATTTTAGATATTGCGATATGGTAGAACTTACAAATTTGAAGGTCTCTACTGTTGATACTGTGTTGTCTAATATTGTAAGAGGTGGTCGTATGGGAGAGTTTCTCCTTAAATCTACCACCATTTCTACGGTTTTGAGTGTGTTCAGTTCCAGTTTGTTCCGGTCGCGCCACGAGGCTAGTTGTTCAACCTCTCATCTGCATGCGGATTCATCATTGTCTCGACTGAGACCGATCAATGTTGTATCATCTACAAACTTCAGTAGTTTAACAGATGGATCATTTGAGATGCAGTCATTGGTATATAGAGAGAAGAGAAGTGGAATTGATCTATTGTCCTTTGTCTGATCCCAACTGATCAGGTGAAATCATCTGATTCTTTTATGGTATGAAACATAATTTAGTGGGGATTGCTTCAGAGATCCAGAAAACCTTCTTCTGAGGTATAAACAAGCAACCACTGGAGGAAATAAGCTTGGCAATCAGCACCAATGGAGCACTGACAAGTTTTTTTCCCATTTCTTGATCACACTGAATGAGCTCAAGTCACATTTATTGAATATCCTGGCCTCCAATATCTCAAAAACATTTCTATCTGAGATAAATAAAAGCTTTCAACTGCATGGGGAAAAGCTCAGAGCTGGCCCTCTTACTCTGCAGTTAGGTTTTTTCAGTAGCATTCTCTCTCTTATGTAGAGAAAATTTCAAAATGAGATTTTTCTTCTTTCACTGGCTAGCCAAGAAGTCAGGGCTTTTATGCTGTATCTGTCCAATTTCAGTTATTCGGGGCAGTGGTGAAATTCAATTTTTTTTTTACTACCGGTTCTGTGGGCGTGGCTTGGTGGGTGTGGCTGGAGAAAGATACTGCAAAATCCCCATTCCCTCCCCACTCCTGGGGGAAGGATATTGCAAAATCTCCATTCCCACCCCACTTTGGGTCCAGCCAGAGGTGGTATTTGCTGGTTCTCCGAACTACTCAAAATTTCCGCTATCAGTTTTCTGAACTACTCAAAATGTCTGCTACTGATTCTTCATTTTGGGGAATTTCGTGGTCTTATGGCATCCCCCAGTTATTCAGAGAATCTAATGTCATCCCTCCATCAAGGAACAAATTCATACAGAACCCCCAACGTAGAATGTTTTAAAAATTATTGCCTGGAGTTTGCCTTTAAAGTATCCTTTGTCTCATGTATTCAAAGTGACCAGCATTAGGAAGATTTGTAATTCCATCAACCTTTAAAACTCCATGTCTGTATCCCTGCTCCACCTGCCACATGGAAATGTGTTATCCCTATAGGCAGCATTGGCATTAAACCTGAGCAAAAGGTCATTTCAACAAGTCCAGAAAATGACTTTCCCCATTACTTTTGCTCTGCAGTAACTCTGTGTATTCAAGACCTGCTCCTATAGAAGCCTGAAATGGCGCAGTTTGGGATTTCAGAATGAGTCTCTCAGGATAGGGAGAAAAGGTGAATGATCTGACAGTGAGCATTTCACCTGGGCAGAAGAATTAAAATTAATCTCTCGTTGAAGATCTACATCTGTATCTTTTTTCTTAGGTTTGGTATCCATAAAGAAAAAAAAATGTAACCTTATAGAAATATTTTGTTTGCATCCTGGAATACTATCATATATTTCACCTAATATTACTTGAGGTACAAATTATCGTCCCTTAAGCACTGAAAACCCTCTTGAGAAATTTTAGAAGCCTAGCTATCACTGCACTGGCTTTGGTTAGGACCTGAATTCTGATATTTTACCTCAGGGAAACATTCAGTTTTGCTTCTAGTGAAATGTTGCTGGCATTTTCTAATGTGACAGGAAATGCTATAGAACTGCAGAACATTCAGGATCAAAATGTTCCTGCTCTTGAATAAATAGATCAGTTTGTTATCAAAATGTTACAATTTTGAGAGTGTTGTACACTCAATTGACAGTAACATTGCTGGATAATTTGTCCTGACATTTGAAATATGCATCTTTTTAAAATTTAACTACCATTGAAACATGTTCTCTTTCAAAAGTTTAGCTACAGTATCTAGGCTAACCTAAGAAAATATTTCCTTTTTGAAAGGAATAAAACTTGGGAATTCTATCAAAGCCTAATATTAGGTATCTACAACTTGGAAGGAAAACCAATAAAGAAAGAAAGAAAATCTGAAGCTTAGGTGAGCCATGCATTTTAATTGGAGAATCTACAGAACATGATCGTATTTCCACAACAGGCATTCTCTGCTTCTGCCTTTCTCCCTTATTTATTCATTCATCTACATTGACTTTTGGTGACATTGAAATATTGGAAAAGGAAATGATAGTTTACAGGAACAGAGGTGAGACATTATATTTATTTTATTCTTCTTTCCCTCTAATACAGAGCTCTTTTATTTGACCATCGGTTCCCATAAAGAGACTTACTTAATAGTAGTTCATGACAACACATGAGAATGTGTTCTTGAGTATATTGAGTATCATATAGTTTAGTTATTAAGCATATGGCAATGGTACATTAGCTAGGAGAATACAGTGTTAATACAGAGTAGTTGTTTGGCTACCTAATACTGCTAGCTAGTCCATTTAGTTCACACTTGCGCGCTATCCACAAGTGCACCACAGGGCACAAACTAGCTCCATACTCAAAATGGCTAACAGCATTCTGCAGCATCACCTGACACTTTTTCCCTCCACCAATGTTGCCTCACATTCGGATGTCATATTCGGGTAAGTCACCAGTTGAGTTCTTACTTCCACATGAAACACTGTTATTTTCCCCACCAAAGTGGTACCTATTTATCTAGTTGCATGTATTGTGCTTTCAAACGGTTAGGTTGGCAGAAGCTGAAGCAAGTAATGGGAGCTCACCCTGTCATGCAGTGCTAGGACTTGAACCGCCAGAGCACAGACCTTCTCCAGCATCTTTAATGCACTGAGCCACCCCTTAACATATAGCATTTGTAGAATATAAATAGAGTTATATATTTTGTGAGTGTATAGGTGTGTGTTTAAAGCAATCATCAACTACTCTTTTTCTGTAATAGTATCCCACAAGAGATGCCAGCCATGTCAAATCACACACCCCCTCCATCTGCAAATTGTACTAAAGTATATTTTTTTGGGGTGGGGGGGAATCCTCATTGGTCATCAAATTAGCAACTGAAGATTTACAAAATGATTTCGTGGAATCTATCGCACAAAGAACCCAAGTAAGTTTGATTTTAAATGCTTGATATTTTGCAAAAGCGAGAGACCTAATTATCTCTTAGTACTTCTTCCCAGAAAGATACTAGAGAATTCTTAGTGCAATAAATACCACTTTTATCTGCTAAATCCAGTTTGTATGTCTGGAGAATTCTTTGACTAAAAACCTATTCTGCTATGGATGTCCCGATCACATTTTTTTCTAGATTTTTTTAAAAAAAACCTTTCTGGCCTGATAAAAAAGTTCTTGAGATGGTTTGAGAGTTTCTCAACTGATCTAAAGAATTAATTCACTACAAACATTAATACAATGTGGTCAATGCCTGGAATGCACTACCTGACTCTATTCTTACGTCCTCAAACCCCCATAACTTTAACCTTAAAATGTCTACTGTGAACCTCACACCATTCCTAAGAGATCTGTAAGGGGCGTGTATAAGCGCACCAGCGTGCCTACCATCCCTGTCCTACTGTCTCCATTTATTTGTACCCATTTCTTGTGTTCATATCCATGTTTATACCAGTGGTGGGTTTCAGCCAGTGTTACAAACAGTTTGCTTCGTGCATATGCTTTGCACTTTGTGCTCTGCGCAAGCACATTGCATTGCAGAACAGCTGAGGCACGGCAATCTGCTCTGCAGCGCCTATCAGCTGGGCTAAAAACTAATGAATATAGCTAGCTATAGTGCAGGGGCAGGTGGGAGAGCCCACTTGACAGTCGGAGTGAACCAGTTCACTCTCAGCTCACCATCACCACTACCGGCTCGCCTGAACCGGGGCGAACCGGTAGAAACCCACCACTGGTTTATACTTATATCTGGTATTTTGTACATGTTTGGCAAATAAATAAGTAAACAAACAAACAAACAAACATTATAGGCATTGCTTTGAATATGTGGCCAGATGAAGTACTCTACAGAAGATAAAGAAATCATAATTAGAGGCCATGTTGCATCTTTGAATTAATAAGAGCTCGATGAACTATATTCAAAGTCAACTTTTGACATGGTAACTCCTTCCTATTCTTTTCTGGGAAGGGACATCTTAAATGTATACTGTTGTTTCAAGATTTCCTTTTTCTTTGTTTGCTTTGTTTCCTATCTTTATTCCCAGTTGCTTTCAGATACACTTTAACATTGCTAAATGCAAACATAAGAGTCTTCCAGTTTCTAAATTGTAACAATATCATCTGCAATTTCACCATGGATTTTTCTATAAGCAAATCTGAGCATCTGTCTTTCTCCAATCAAAATTCTTGTTTGTTTGGTTTTTTTGTTTTAAGACTACAAAGTGTTGCACTTCTGAATATTGCAGACAACAGCGGTAGTCATGGTCAAACAGAAGTCTTACATCTGAAAAATTTACATCTGAAAAACCTACAGCCGGAGGAATTACACTAGACAAAACAAAAACAGGATAGTTTACATTAAAAAAATACAAGATAATGGCCAATTTAACAGTTATATAACATAAAATGTGAACTTTTCTACATTTTTTTTCTACAGAAAAAGAAAAAGAAAAAATGATAGATTGACTAATTTGGCAGAGATATTATTCAAAAGTCCCAAACTGGCTTTCCACGGTAGAGGCAATGATTTACCCCAACAGGTGGGGAATGGAGAAATTGTGCAGATACAAAGATATTGTCGATGGAGGGGGAAATATTAAATCAAATGAAGCCCTGAGAGACCAAGGTATAATCTTAGATTGGTGGACTTATCTGCAAATAAAATCAAGATACCAGAAAGATAAAGAAGAGTATGGCCTAGAATTAGGATATAAGGGATTAGACAAAATTTTGATGGGACCAGGGAAAAAAGCATTGGCCAAGCTGTATAACTATTTATTAGAGGAAGACAGAGATGAGGATATAATTAGAAATCAATTGAGAGCATGGGAGAGAAATATTGGACACAGTTTGAACTTTAATGAATGGGAAGAAGCCTGGAATAAAAATTATAAATTAACTAGAGCAGCCACATATAAGGAAAATCACTACAAAATGCTTCATAGATGGCATTTGGCACCTGCAAGACTAGCAAAGATGTTCCCCAATGCACAGCCAAATTGTTGGAAATGTGGCCATGGTCATGGCACCTTCTTTCATACGTGGTGGACATGCCCCGAAGCAAAAAAGTACTGGAGTAAAATTTGGAGATGGTTGAAAGACATACTTAAAGAAGACATTGATCTGAATCCAGAAATATTTCTCCTGGGAATGGTAAAGAAAGGGTACGGAAAGGAAAAGGTCCACCTCCTAATACACATAACTACAGCTGCCAGACTAGCATACGCTCAATACTGGAAAAAGAAAGACCTACCACCAGATGACCTTATAATTAACAAAATATTAGAGTGTGCAGAGATAAGTAAATTAACTCACGAGATAAATGACGATGAAAATTCTGACTATGATACTGTGTGGGGAAGATGGTACGAATGGATAAATGATAGAATTAAGGAAGAAATAAAAGGTGCAGAAATTAATTAGAAATGTATAGTACAAATGACACCAGACACTTATTCATGTATATATGTACAAACACTGCGAATCCGATGTTAAACAGAATTGTTATTATATTTTATTTGTGTAAAAAAAAATCAATAAAATTGTATTAAAAAAAATGATAGATTGATATACTGTCATACTAATATGGATAATAAAGAGGGAGGTATTTTAGTGTCTTGCAAACTCTTATCTCCCACATGGATGAAGAACAGATCTACAGTTGGTTCAATCTATACAGCAGTTCAACCTGTACCGAGATATGGGGATGCTCAATGGAGTTTACATTACTTTTCACTGAGGCATACATTCCATATTGTACAAGATGAATATTCAGGTAAAAAGGATTCACAAAGCAAAAGTTTTTATTTCCTTGTATTTTAACAGCTAATAGTGGCATTCAAAAATTAGGAATGAATGAGAAGAAAGTCATTGACATGATCTTAGGTTTTGACAAAAACATATCTTGCCAGTTAGTGGTCAGCCATATAAATTCTCTAAATAAAATAAAATATTCAAACTCTCATATTTTTTTATGTATGGAATGGATTAGAATATGGAGGGCACCAAAATTTAAGGCATTGCTCAAGGCAATTAGCATGCGAGTCCTGGTGAATTCAATTGTGTTTGCCACCTCATTTTTTTTCCTATTTGGGTTGTCATTTTAACTGGTATTACATGAAATTTTCCGGCTTGCAATAGTGTATTTAATTTCTCTGGTTCGGATGGGTATGGATGTCATTTGTTTTGTTTCTTCTTGACAGATTGCTATTTCTTTATCAATAGTATGAAAAGAATTGGAAATTTTTTAAAAAATGGACAGTGGGAAAAACATAAATTAATACATGCATCTATCTCTATCACGCGATGGGCCTTTTGGGGTGTCATCATCTCTTTATATTTACGTCAGCATTGCTTATAACTGTCAGTATGGTACACTGGAATTTATTAAAAA
Source organism: Pantherophis guttatus (assembly GCF_059756535.1). Classification (NCBI taxonomy): domain Eukaryota; kingdom Metazoa; phylum Chordata; class Lepidosauria; order Squamata; family Colubridae; genus Pantherophis; species Pantherophis guttatus. Next base: position 82,059,563 of record NC_142064.1, read on the forward strand.
GCTTAATTATTTTTACATAAGACATGCTGTCAAGCATTTTATGAAGAAGGATCTGAATAATGTTTCACTTCTCTTAAACACAGTGGAAATATTGCTAATACTTTTGTTTCACCGTCCTCTTCCTCGTTTGCTTTTTCTTTTTTTTGTAAAAGAAAAGCTGGATTCTTGGAAAATATGTTAACAATAACAGAGGAGTATTAATGCAATATTTTTAAAAACCTTGTTGGCATTCATGTTTGATATTAAACACAGTTTATGAAAATTTAGCCAACTGGCATATTGAATGTGCAAAGTGGTTTTCCAATTGTATTGAAAAAAGACATTTTTCCCCGACAGTTTAAGCTGAATACAATGAAAAATGTATTGTTTTGCCCACCGACTGAATTTAAATTCCCATCATCTGTTGTGCTATGTTCCAGCAAGTGAACAAAAGCATTAAGAATGAAGTATGGAAAATTATAGTTTTTAATTATAAAGCTTTGTATAATAGTTCTGATAAGAATATACATAAAGTATTCTAGGGTAATTTTGTATGGGTAATCATAGTTTTTATTACTTTCCCAGTTTCTGTCTTTAGGGAAATGATTTCTATCATATTACAGTCTTCTACTTGAACTGTAATTGCTTGTTATTACAGCTCTATTAATCACTATACTTTTTATAATGTGTTATTTTAAAATAATGATATAGTTATGAGTACAGAATTCAAGAAATTTAATTCATGTTTCCTTGTATAATAATCCATATGGAATTTGATATAATGGATTCCCTATGTAATCTACTTGATCCCGCATTATATTTATTTTTAAAACAAATGATACAATGTGTTGTCTTTCAGTATCACAGGGATAGATTCCAGCTCTTCAATTAATTTGGTTTTTATCGTGATATTGTTTACAATCGCTTGCTGTCTTGACCAATACATTCACTAAGAAGTTACCATGCTAGGCATAATAAGTGTACCTTAGACCAGTGTGAATCGTCTCTGGTTTGATTTGTATTTAAAATTCAAAGGGGGTCATGATTCAAGTCCAGTTGAACTCTACTCAACTGTTTTGAAATTCAAGATTAGAAACTATCTATAAACAATAAATGGGAAAAATTCCAAACTCCCAAAGCTATTTCACTTTTGAGCAGACTGTGATAAAATTGGAAAGAATGTTAAACCCATTAATGATATTAATACTTCCAAGTATCAATATTATAAATTCAAGAGTTTTACAGGTAACCCTCAACTTAAACCTGTGGTGGGTTATCCCCAGTTCGCACCGGTTCTATAGAACTGATAGTAAAACCAGCGGGAGGCTCCGCTTACTGACCCTGACATCATGAAAATGCTTCTGCGCATGCGCAGAAGCTTCTGTGCTTGTGCCAGAAGAGCACGTGCACGCACGCGCGGCCCCATTGCAAACCGGTAGTAAAGGTAAGTAGAACCCACCCCTGACTTAAACCTTTCATTTAATGGAAGGTTGAAGTTACAATGGCATTGGTTTATGAGTGGTCCTCACATTTATGACCATCGCAGCATCCCCACAAATTTGAAATTTGAGTGCAGAGCAACTGGTATATGTTTACAACAGTTGGTATCCCATGGTCATGTGACCACCATTTGCAACCTTCCTAGCTGGCATTTGACAAGCACACTCAGCGGGGGAAGGCAGATAACAACTGCAATGATTCACTTAAGAACCATGGCAAAAAAAAGGTTGTAAAATCAGGTGTGACTCACTTAATAACCACCTTGCTTAGCAATGGAAATTCTGGCCCTAATTGTGTTTGTAAGTCAAGTCAAAGAGGGAAAATGGAATATTATATATTTACATTTGCGGGAGATCGGAGGTTTAGAAATGTGTAATATATTTGGGAGGTTTTGAAATGTGAAATATATACAGTATATGTTTCTATACCTCTGAAACCTCCGAACTCCCTCAAATGTGCATGTAAATCTTATATATATCATATATATCCCCCTCTTTTAGGGCAAAAATACCTTAGAGGAGATATTAAATTTTATACCTTAAATTTTAAATTTAATTTAAAATTAGATTATTAAAACACAACAGCCTCTAATTGTTCAGTGAAAGGCCTACCAAAAATTAACTGAACCAACCTACAGTCTCAGGTCCATCCCTATCTGTTTATAAATGAAGGCACTGTATGACTGTAACTTTGTTGCTTGTATCCTTATGATTTATATTTATATTGTTTCCTAATTGCTTATTTGAACCCTATGACTATCATTAAGTGTTGTACCTTATGATTCTTGATGAACGTATCTTTTCTTTTATGTATACTGACAGCATATGCACCAAGACAAATTCCTTGTGTGTCCAATCACACTTGGCCAATAAAAAAATCTATTCTATTCTATTCTATTCTATTCTATTCTATTCTATTCTATTCTATTCTATTCTATTCTTCTTTTCCCACAGAAAGATGACATTTGTTTGAAGAACAAAGTTGGGAAATCCACCAATTACTTTTCTTGACTGGGATTAGGCCATCTGTGAAACCAATCATGTGTTGTTTTAGTCTGGGCAGCCATGGAGTGTTTAATTATGTTTTTAACATATGCATTGGAGAGGCTGTAAGCCATCCAGAGTCTTTTTGGAGTTGGACGACCTTACCAAATCTAATAAATAAGTAAAATCTAAGGACAACAGAAATTGCTAGCCTCATAGTTTAAGCAGAATACGGATTGTCAGTGAGGGCAGTTCAAAGTGTGCCAGCTTTTCTGCTGGCTCATGACCTGAAAGAAAGCACATCTGCCTGGACTATGCTCTTAGCCATCTGAAACAGTTCACACATACAAAAATCACCACACAATGGTTCCAAATAAAAGATGCGTCAAAGTGCAAGTTCTTTCACCCACTGATAATCTATCTGGGGAAACCAAAGGTTGGCCTGATTATTTAGGTCATTCTGTACTGAGAGCAGAACTATTAGCTGAGTTCTAAAAGGGGGGGGGGAAGCAAGGATCAAAGTTTCAGGCAGAATTTTGATACAAAGAATAAAGCAAATAAGGGCGGTACATAAAAATCTGTTGCGAATCACCTCAGTCTGCTCCAGAATCATCCAGCTAGATCCAATTGCACTTTCCTAATTGAGAATCGTTGTCTGGTCGCCTGAAGGGTTAATGTCAGGATTGGTGTTCAGGGGGGAAAAATCACTGCATCTTAGCACAATATATTGTGTTTTGATGACTGTTTTGTAGCTTCCAATACTGAGATTTATTTACATAGCTTATGAACAACAATTGACAGTGTAACAAAGTGCAGCTGACAATTTAAGTTATGGCCTGATTTTGAAGTCACATTCTTCGATTAGAAAAGGGTGTTGGGGGGGGGGGAATCCCTTCCCTGATAGCAATCCTTGAAAGAGTTGGAAAAGGGTGTTAATCTCATCAGGAGGCTATTGTTGTCTAGCCTTTTAAAAAGACATTTGTCCTGGGGAGCTTAATGGATTTTTTGGAACTCTTCTCTGAGGCACAATGCTATTCAAAAGGCCCCTTTGCTCACCGTCTTACAGATAGGCTTTCTGTACACATGCTTTCCTTGTTGATGTTCCTTTAAATGAGAGGAAAATCTATTTAACAGCTAAGTATATTTCCTGGACTGAAAACCTTTGATTTTACAAGTATAGGTTTTTATATTCCATGGGGAGATTGAAATGGAGAGTAGCTGTATAAGTCTTCACAGAAAAGGACTATGAGGCCCATGGGAGCAGCTGCTGGGAACCAAAAAGAGTTTGAATTTACTTATCTACTCTGCTCTCAGAGAAACTCGTCTTTCAAACAATGGCACAGCAAAAACAGCCATCTAGCCTAAATGCACTTTCTGACTCTTTGGTGGGTCAAGTTCCTGAAAAATAATGACTAAAAGATGTATGAACTAATCAGTCCATAACCGTGAAAGGCACCATTAAACCTAATCCAGTTCTATTCAGGACTATTCAGAAAGTAGGCCATTAAGTTAAGGGAGACTTATTTCCTAGTCAATAGGAAGTTCACATGCTCTTAATTTCAATAAATAAATAATTGAAAGGGTGATTATCCCAGTGTTACTGAATTCCTCCTCCTCCTCTTTGTCTCTGTGTAGCATAGATAGGCAATTGGTGGCCCATGATAGATTTTTTTTATTATAATATTATGTTTGTTTCCTAGAACTGTCCCAAATTTCATACCTGGTGTTTTTTACTTAGATTTCTTATCCTGCCTTTCTTATTTTTATGAATAACTCAAAGCAGTGAAAATGTCTAAGAACTCCTTTCTCCCCCACAGGAACAACCTATGAGGTGAATTGGGCTGAGAGAAGAGAGTGACTGGCCCAAAGTCACCCATTCAGCTTTCATGCCTAAGGTAGGACTAGAACTCACAGTCTCTCGGTTTCTAGATGGTGCTTTAACCACTAGGCAGAACTGGCTCTGATTTCTAGCCAGTTGTTGCTTGTTTGTAGTGGCGAAGAATATTTCCCTCCTTTCGCAACCTGGATTCAGTAGTGGGCTTTTCTCGTTCCCTTTTCAATCCTTCCTCAGTAAGGAAGAGAAGACTGCTTTACTTTCTCTGGACTACAATTTCTTCTTGGACACAAAAATTTTTCTCTTCCAACTGCTCCATCCTCTCATTTCTCTTCAGCTGTACTCCCTTTTCTCTCTTTTTTTCCCCCCCAGACTGAGGACATGCTTAAAAAAGGACAACAATTCCTTCAGGTTTCACACTACTGTTGAACACAACTAGCCTAGCCAAGCTGGGTGGCTCCTCTTCACATCCGCTCTTATTCACTGTTCAACAGGGAATGTTCACTGTTTAAATCAAACAATCAACTCAGCCGCTTAACAATGAAACCAAACAAGGGTTTTGGAGGGTTTTTACTTTCCCTCATAGCCACAATAGCACTGTGGGATAGAGGCAGAAGCTGGGAACAGATGGGAGAAATGATTATTTTGCTTCATGACAGATCCAGCCTTGATTTTATTGACAGCACAATACTGGGTCCCTAAACAGAAATACTCACAGCAATCTAGCTTGCTGGAATTCAGTCATCCAGCTGGCTTTCATGCGAAAGGCGGGACTAGAACTCACATTCCCCCTGCTTTTAGCCTGGTGCCTTAACCACTAGACCAATGATGGCTAACCTTTTTGTCGTTGTGTGCCGAAAGCGCATGTATGTGCATGCGACAGTGCGTGCGCACACATTCCTATACCCATAATGCAATGTGCACCTGAACCCCCATGCACAACCCCCCGCACGTGCTGTGCCCCCCACACGTGCGCACGAAAACCTCCGTGTGTGCCCTGCCACCGCGCATGTGCATGCAACCCCCTTGCTCCCCCTCTCCCCGTGCATGCATGTGTGACCCCTGTGTTCCCCCCGCACCCCGCACATGTAAGCGCAACCTTCCTGAGCTCCCCCCGCCCTCCCATGCATGCGTGGCAGAGACCCAAAAATCAGCTGGCTGATGGGAGGTGCGCATACGCATGCGTAATGAAGCTGAGCTGGGGTGACGGCTCACACAGAGAGGGCTCTGTGTGCCACCTGTGGCATGTGTGCCATAGGTTCACACTAGACAAACTGGTTCATTCATTCATTCATTCATTTGTTCATTCATTTTTATTAATAAATGTCAATTTATTACATGACAAGTTTTACCTTTTAAAAATATAATATATACAAGATGTTTTAATATTCCTCCAAATCCAAAAATATCGCTGAAAGGAAAACCATAAAAATCCAATCCCACCCACTGAAGTGATATCATGTCACCACAATATCCATTGCAATGCTTAGAAACAGAGAAAGGGGTAAAAACAAGCACAGCCTGCTGGTCTCTGTCACCATTCTCATCAACTTCACCAGCAGGCCTATCTAAAACAGGGGTGTCAACTCAATTTCATTGAGGGCCGCATCAGATTGTGTTTAACCTTGGGGGGGGCGTGGCCAGGATAGGCATGGCCCGCTCAATGTCACTTGTGTCGGCGGCGCCTGTGGTGGCCCGAGCACTCTGCCAGCGAAAATGGGCTCCCAAGCTCCATTTTCGGCTACGACAGCCTCCTGCAACCCACTGCCAGTGAAAACAGAGCTCGGGAGGGTCGCACATGGGCTCCATTTTCACCGGCATAGACACCGCAGGCTAGTCATTTGCTGTTTCCAGGGCGGTCGTATGGGCCAGATCTAAGCACCCTGCAGGCCGGATCCAGCCCCCGGGCCTTGAGTTTGACAACCCTGATCTAAAATGTAGTCAGAAAATAAGTCTTCTTTTTCATAAATAGTAACATTAACCTTCCCAAAGATTGTAATTCTGAATGGCAGCTTCCAATTCTACAAGACAAACATTTCCCTTGGAAGAATATTTTACTTCTAAAAATAAAAAGAGATTGATTGCTCATATAAATAGTTCAGTTAATTTATTTAACTTGTTTTAAAAGTGGAAGTATTAAACAGAGTCAGCTAAGAATAGTTTCACTTAAATGGCATTACCTCTGCTTTTTACAAGGCTTGTCCTTCAATCATCTAATTAAGGTTTGAAGGATATTGCTGATAATAATCACATTTGTACTTGCTATACAAATCTTTTCACCAAAGGATCTCAGAATGCTTTATAAGCTGAATGAAATGTAGCTTGCATTAGAACTATTATGCAGTTAATTATTCTTGTGTATATACCAGATGCTTTATTTAGCTTTTAGCACCATCTTCTTCTTAATTGAAGGTGTAAAAGAATAAAAAAAAAGGATTTCAGCATTCACACTTTGAGGAATAGAGGACACAGACATTGGCTGGAAGAATGTGAAGCGAAAACATCCTTTGGCTGGATACATACTGATGCCATTTTCCCAAAGCTGTCTGCCTCCTCTACAAAGATCATCCTTCAGTATTTTTTACCCTATTCTTGGGCTATTTCACTACTTATTTTGTATTGCTCTATTCTTGCAAGCATCTGGCAGATGCTTTCTTATACATATTCTCAATGCTACGCAGCCTTCTGTTCTGACCTAGGCTTCCTGAGTCCCAAATAGTTATAAAGAGTCCTTCAGGATAAGGCTGAAAATCACCCATCTTTATCTCCCTTGACACGCTGCCAAAGACCTAATTGGCAAACCACATGGAGTCCAGAATCAAACAGAGCTTCAGACTTTAAACTGCACAGAATTAACAACATTGCTTCCTGCAAAGGCCCATGTGCCTTTGCTCCTCTTTTAAGTCTTATGGGAGGGGCCAATCATCTCCAAGCCCTACTCCCGAGTTGTCCCTTTTGTTTTAACTGTTCTTGCCTTCTGGCAGCTCTGTGCATGCGCGCACTGGGAACAGGGTGTCCCTGTTCCTCTGCCTCGCTGAGGTCCAACTCTGGAGGCTCCAGAGGCAGCACATACCTCCAGATGGCTCTTTCTCTGCCTCTGACTCAGTGCCCTCATCCGAGCCTTCCCCAGACTCCAGGACTGGCCCATGTTCTTCCCCAGCCTCCTCACTGTCTGACTCTACTGCCAGCTCCGCTCCACCTTCCTGGCTTCTTATATTTTTGGGTCAGACCAGGAAGTTCCCCCACAATATCTTCCTATATTTTGCTCATGAAAATCAGACTTCTTTTTTTTAAAAAAAAGAAAGAAAGAAAAAATTCAGAAACTGTCAGCCTCCGCCTTTTTATTGCTTGCTTGCTCGGCTGCCATTGTAATGTGGGGAGGGGGGGAGCTATTTGAATGTCTGGGAGGGGGGAAGTGAGCTGGTGGAGAAGGGAGAAAGTTTTCCTCAATGTTTTCTCTGCAGCTGGGAAGAGCGCTGATAACACTCAAGGTTAACCATCGTGGCATACCAGGAGAATGGCACCATCGGAAGCTGCACCCCACATGACTCCTGGGGGGGATGTGGATTGGATATTCCTGACTGGACGATTGAGGGGAGCGTTTTAAGGATGCTTTCTACATGTGATTTTTGCACCTATTGC